>NC_132997.1:41418936-41728658 GCF_048564905.1 Vicugna pacos | reverse complement strand
TGTTGGAGCTCTAATTTCGAATATGATGGTATTTAGAGGTGGGGCCTTTAGGAGGTAATGAGGTTTAAATGAGGTCATGAGGGTAGAGTCCTCTGGGATTAGTGTCCTTGTTTATAAGAAGAGGAAGAGATTAAAGTGATCTATCCCCTTCTCTCTCTGTCTCTCTCTGTCTCTGTCTCTCTCTCTGTCTCTCTCTCTCTCTGTCTCTCTCTCTCTCTCTGCCATGTGAGGAGCAAATAAGATAACCATGTACAATCCAGGATGAGAGCTTTCTCACCAGACACCAAAACTGCTGGTGCCTTGATCTTGGACGTCCCAGTTTCCAGAATTTCCAGTGAGAAATAAATGTTTGTCACTTCACAAATGAACTTAGCTACAAAATAGAAACAGACTCACAGACATAGAGAACAAACTTATGGTGACCAGCGGGTAGAGGGGGTGGGAGGAGATAAATTGGGAACTTGAAAATTACACCTCTTGGGGAGTGACGGAAATGTTAGCTGTCTTGATCGTGGTTGCGGTTTCATAGGTGTGTACATCTCTCGAAATTCATCACATTGTACATTTGAAATATGTATAGTTTGCTGTACAGGAACCATACCACAATAAAATTGTAAAAATAAATATATAAATAAACAAACAAATAAATAAATAAATGTCATTTAAGATACCCAGTCTAGGGTATTTTGTTCTAGCAGCCCAAATTCACTAAGACAATGTGGCAGCATCCCAAATAAAACTTCACTTACAAACACAGGCCGAAACTGATTTTGGCCCTGAGGCTGTAAATGGCCACCCTCTGGCCTAGACGTTCACATGGAGACAATAAAACCACACAGGGTGGCTGTGGTCATTAAATAGATAAAGGTGTGAACGTCCTTGGAGGACAATAAAGTATGATACAGTAGAGAAAAAGAGAGGAGGGCTGAGTGGGGAGGCAAAGTACAGTAAAGATAACTTCTTTTTACTCCGTCATTTGCAAAAGAACCCACTTTGCATATGATGGCGTGTGATACATGAAGTGGCACTGAATATGAGCACTCTGGAAGAGTCTCCAGTCTTCCTTCTAGAGACCAAATTTGAAATAGTATGTAAAGTCCTATTGCCTGAAGCTTGACTTATTTAAGATTTAGTTTATTGCATTTCAGAGCATAAAGACCAGGATGCAGTTTTCAAGGCTAGATTAAAACATATGATACAATTAACCATGCATAAAGTTTTAGACAAGGAATTCTCAGAGTTCTCCTCTTTTAGTAATCAACAAGGAATTACTGACATGCCAGGCACTGTGCCAGAGGGTTGTGGATACAGAAATAAGTAAGACATCACCTTAACTCGAGTTCACAGTCGATCTAGCAAGGGGAGCACACATGTATAAAGATGATGATAGTGAAATGCAAGAATTGTTTATAAAAGAGAGAGGGAGAGACTCAGTGGAACTCTGTCATTCATGCTGTCCCATATCCCTTAAATATTTTTACAACATTTTTCTAGCTCTCCACGTTTTGAATTCTGCCTTCTCAGTGTAGAATCAAAAATGAAAACCTTCCGAGTCTCCTTTGCTGCTAGAATGTAGTCATGTGGCTCCATTTCTACCAGTCAGACACATTTACACAAGACCTGGATTAGTAGTGAGTTATATACGGAAATAGGAAGGGTGCTGGACACCCATTCAGTGGGTATGGGTGGTAGTGTGGTCTGGAACCAGAGGCAGAAGCATCTTCTTTACCAGGGCCACAGTGTGTTTCTAGGAACCACTTCTAGAAAGTGAGTCTGGAGTGTGTATCTCCAGCCCTTCCAACAACTCAGGAAGCTTTCTAATGTCCTCGATTAATCCACTCCTGCTTAACAGTGGATTCTGTTGTCTGCCTCTAAGAACCTGACTGATACATGAGAATGTTCAGGGTTACCTAAGATTAAATGATGCAAGAAGGCATCTCAGAGGCAGTGATGCTAGAGATGAGTCATTCTAGTCTAGCCATTTAGATCAAATGAACTCCATCTGCAAGGACCCTGAAACACAGCAGTGCATTGTTCAGTCATGATGGCCAGTACGGTTGAAATATTTGAAGCATGAGGGAAAACTGACTAGTGACGGTGCTGAAAATGTAGGCAGGGATCATGAAAGTTTCTCTATGCCTTGATAGGGCTTTTAGATACTGAATTAATGGAGCACCATTGAATGAATTTAAGCAAGAGACTGTCAATATCATATTTGCATTTTAGGAAGGTCCCTTGGTGGCAATGAGGAGAACTGAATGCAGAGAGAAACAAAGAGAGAGACCAGGGCAGGGAGAAATATTAGGAGGCTGTTGCAAGTCATCCAGGTGAGAGGTAATAAGATCGAAGTTGAAGCAGAGGTGGTTTAAATGGGGGAGGAAAGCAGATTGATTTGTTCTGCTGAGATTTTGATTTAATCAGGAGAGAAGGCACACAACAGATTCACCAATATGTGGCCTCTCCGCCAGAGAAGATAATATTCCTTTAAAAACAACGAAATTGCAACCTTGGATCTCTGTTTCCCCAGGGCAACACTGCACAGAGCCGGCAGGTGCAAATCCCTGTGGCTCCTGTCGTGAATGTTTATGTGTCTCTAGAAGTGGACTGGAAGCAGTGAGATCAAAAGCTTTATTTTATGAGCATTGCCCAGAGCATTTCTTTCAAGAGGAGAGATACCTCGGGGACAAGCTGTGAGATAAATCTTAGAAAGGTGACATGGTTATTCATTTCCCCCAAGTCTCATTTTTCACGGGGTTTCTACATCCACCTTCTATCTCCTATCTCCTCATCAAGAAATGGCCCTACCTAAGAAAGTTGGAGTTACTAACTATATACACCTTTGACCATAAGGGCTCCAGATTTCTGAACAACTCTCTTACCCAAAGTAGAGGAGGAAAGAACAGGAGCCTAGGATTCCAGGTGACAGAGAAAGGAAGCAGGCAAAAGAATCAACAAAGACACCCTTCGGTGGTCCTCCCTCCCGCACATTCATGTGATGCCTTTTTTCCCTCTCTCTCCCTGCATTTCTTTCCTTATTTTCACTTGTAAACATCATTGAATATTCCTCCACTTACCAAGTTCTTAACCTTGGGCAAGGAACGTCTCTTAGCCTGAGTTCCTTTTACTTTAAGATGAGGAAAAAACTAACGTCTGACATCACATAAATAACACACGGAGGGTATATAGCACATAGTAGGTGTTAACTAAATCAACCTCATTATGGTTATTAGCATTCAGTTTTTGTCTGTTGACACATTATGCCCAGCTATCATCTTTAATGGCTGCATAATATTCCATTATGTACATAGTTGCATTATTTTACTTAACCATCTTCTCCGACATGAGTTGTTGCCAGTTAATCACTATTAAACATGTTAAAATGAGCATCTTTTCTCACGTAACTTTTTTTTGATAGAGTTGTTTCCTTAATTTTCTTTAAAAAAATCCAAGAAATTGTATTCTTATGGCAAGGGATTTTGACATCTTCATGGCTCCTGTACAACCCTAATTTCCCAAGTCATTCCTCTGCAAGACTATTATGAGCCTCTTCTCTCAATGCAAAGTGCTATCAACCAAAACTTCTAACAGAATTTCAGCTGCTTTTTACATCTCAGGCAAAATGACTGCAGAATCTCTCACTCATAATATAAATTTATGAAACAGCAAACAAGCTGAAGTTGTGTTTTGTCTTGGGCCAATTGTGCACACACACGCAGGCTCAGAAGTCTGATTCAGTCAGTTCAGAATTTTGATTCACAATTAGCTTTGTTTCACAGTTTTCCCCATTGTACAAAAAACAATTTATGGTTCTATCCTCCGTGTCTTAAAAATAAGCATAAATTTTAATAATATTAAATGGAAAAGGAAAATGTTTTAAACACATTAACACCAAAGAAAACCTAATATATAACCAAAAATAATTGTATTAATAGCGATTAATTCTTAATGATAGGATAATAGGGGAGTGCATCTTCTTCATACTTTTCAGTGTTTTGTGTATTTTCACACAACAAGCATTCTTTAAAATACATGTTCACATCCATCCTGGAGAGAGTGCAGGGGAATGGAAAAAAATTTGACATGGATGCAAGACCTGGTTGGCCACCTACTGGCTAGATGACCCCTCTGAATCTGACTTACAGCCTCACAGGATTTCTGTGAAGACTAAAAGATATGAAAGCACATATAACTGTAGCAGGTACTCAGGGAATAGTCCCCTCCCCGTCCAAGACGGAAGTGGGGAGGCGGCCACCCAGGGGCGTCTCCAGCTGTCAGCCTGGCCGGGTTATGCTCCACTCCACTGGGGCCACATCTTTTAAGGCTGTGCCTCAGAAGGATGAACAATAAAGAGCAATTAGAGAACAGATCCTGGGCGATCAGTTAATTAGCATTTCAGAGATCAGGAAACAGAAAACACAAATCCCACTGTATAAATGAACAGCAGGCTGTGTTAAAAGCATGCGGCTCCTAAAGTCTCCACTCAGAGCCTGAGGAAGCTGCCCCACCCCTGCCTGTCTGTTCTTCTGCTTTCTTCTGTCTGGCTAAAGCCGTTAACATCCTCCCCCTCCCCTTCACCTTCTCTACACTGTCTCTTTTCTCTCTTGCCCAAATTCCCACTTCCTAATTTTTTTCCCCATGTTCCCCCATTTTTCTCTCCCCTTGATTAACGGAGCACTTCAAGAGTGATATTCTTTGTTTTACTATCAAGGGAACGGAGTCTTTGATTTTTATACTCAAAAGTATTTCACTGAGGCTTTTATTTTAACAGTTGTGTGTAACAAGAAAGAAGCATTTTATTCGAGTCAGTGGAAAGTCACAGGAAGGAGAGACTCCCCAGTGCAGCCGTGTTGATCCTGGATATTTTGAGCCTGCCAATTTGCTCTGTGAGCCCGATTTCCAAGATGGGTGAGCAAGAAAGTCCAGACAGGCCTAATCTGAGACTAATCTTAGGATTCACCCAAAGGATTAACCCAGAGGACGCAGAAAGGATTGCAGCCCCCCACTTCTGGAAGATGCTGTCACAACTATTGTCACAGGTTAAGAGGCTTCAGTCGGAGTAATTGATATCTCCTGAGACCCAGCCAGCCTGGCTGGACGCCAGCAGGGTGGGAGTGATAGAAATCAAGAAAGGTGGGTCACAACAGCCCCAGCAACCAAATGCACCGCCCTCTCTGGGTTGAGCCCCCGGTGGGCAGTGAAGGGAGTGGCACAGCCAATAGTCATTTCTGTTCTCAAGTGGGCTGTGGTCTTCTGATTGGGTCTAAATCAAAACCATGTAATTAGTGGTGGAGTCTCTGTATACCTGGACATTAGACACCATGGGTTGGTGGCCACCATCTGCAGTAGAAGATACAGTCATGGGTAAAGAGTTAAGATCGTCACATAAAATAAATTTTTAGGAGGACAAGAACTCTCTTGACCTTTATCTTTTGCTGAGACATCTGTCCAAATTCTCTTGGGACTGACTTGCTTCTTGACTACAAAGGTCAACAGACAGGCCATCCTGGAATTTAGAATAAGGGATGCAAACTTTTGTATGTGAATATTTGTACACCAGGCACTCAGAACAGCCTATTAGAACCCCTGGTGTTTCAAAGGAATCCAGCTGCAAAGAGCTTCCCTTCATGAGAACAGCTCCGCCTTGCTGAGCAGCTCCAACTTCTGCTGCCTGGTCTTGACCTTGCTCCTTCCAGCTCTGATGACAGACTTGCTCCCCTCAGATCTAGTACCACTAATGACAATCCCCCAGAATGCAAACTGGACTGACCATGACCCTACTCAAGCCACAACACCAAGCTCTGGTACACTATACCCACTCACTACCTTCTGATGACCAAGGGACCACGGTCTGGCTGGGTCCTCCTACACCAGCACTGACTATTAGCATGGGTCTTGTCTTGACATAGATTGAGAAAGAACAGTATGAGATGCACTGTCCCTTCTACAGAAGAAAGAAGTCATTGATAGTCAGCCCACACAGCCCAGCCAACTAACTGCAGATGCTAATGGTCCCTCAGCCTGGAAATCAGAGTAAAAGGAAAAGGGAAAGACACTGAGTGGACAGTAGATTAGGGCTATGGTATGGTGTACCAGCCAGAAAGATAGGGAGAAGAGGCCATGTGTCTAACATGGCAGACTCAGCACAGAGATGGACATGGAGCAGAGGAGGCAGAAGGCAGGGGAGGTGTCTGTGAAGCTGTACCTACCTGTACTAGAGTGCAGTTACTGAAAGCAGCTGTTCAGTGTGGGACAGAGCCTGGGAGCCTTGTAACTCAGTTAACCCTGGGGGGACCAGAAACATATCATTTCAATTATCTGCATTAAAAAATCACTACCCCAAACTTAGTGAATTTTTCTTAAAGAAAAAGCCTTTTTTTTCCCTTTGATTTCATATAATCTGTGGTTGTCCAGGGCTCAGCTGGGTGGTTCTCTCACTGTCTCTACCTGGGATGTCTCACGAGGCTGCAGTCAGATGGTGTCTGGGGCTGGGCCTTCCAAGATGCTTTTCCTAAACATCCAGCTGGAAGACTGGGATGTCTCTCTCTCCATGTGGTCCTTCCATGTGGGCTTCTTTACATGGCAGCTGGATACTAAAAGTGACTGTCCCAGGAGGACAAGTCCCAGTGTCTACTTACATCACCCGTGTTACTGCTCCACCGGCCAAAGCAAATGGAATGGCCACGCCCAGAAAGCAGGAACCATGACTCCTGGGAGGCAGAGTTCACACTGGGAGCCACAAAATTAATAGTCTGGTCATGTGCACTTGGGAACTGTCTTTGTGCTCCCAGGAGGATCTTACTCATTTGGTTCTATTTTATTCTCTATTAGTATTTCAGATAGTTTTTGTGAACTCCCTTGCTCCCTTCTGCTGAACCAAATGACTTACAGGGCTATAGTCTCCATTTCTGTTGAAGATTTTAAAGTGAAAGCAGTGCTCACAGCCCTGATCTCCCACCCCAAACACACATGAATACACCCATACACTCACATCCCGATGACGGCGGTGGGAACTCGTTAGACAAACACCCAGTGAGTGAGTCCCTGGGAGAGTGGTGAAGACCACGTGTTCAACTGTTGCTACCTGGGTCTGCCCTCAAAACAGTCTCAGCAAAGACACTGCAGTGCCTTGAGGCTGTTTCTCCTTTTGAGAGAATCCGTTTCCTCAAATGATGGGCACAATGTCACTGGTTACAACAAAACTAACGTGGCTCAAAAACGTTCAAGACAGTAGTCCAGTTACCATCTGATGCTGTTTCCACCCTAATGTCATCAGGCCGCTAAAGAAATATCCGCAGGAGAATTGAACAAAGCCTCTCTCTCGGCATGGCACCAGCTCTTCCGGGTACCCACCGCACAGTAAGGAACCTACTGCAGCTTCTGAGAACTTGGCCACTAAGGCGATCTCTGCGTTAATGGAAAACTCAGTTGAAATGGAAATTTTCTGGACCTCTCCGCTTACCTAATCATCCAGCAACGCTAGGGGAGTTTTGCAGGAACCTCTGCTGCCTTTTCCACCTTCACTTCCCTTGTGTGTAGGGAAAATTCTCACACACACACACACACACACACACACACACACACACTTAAATGAAAATCAGTACTGAGGTAGGCAAACCCAAAGGCAAGCGGGACATTTACAATCCAAATAGCAAAGGATTCCAGGACCTTCATCTGGCAGCAGTCTCAACAGCTCCCCTTTCAAATATGTAGGAAATATGGACCCTTCTGCATGCTCTTAATTTTGAGTTTGGTACGTTACTAAGACTTTCATTCCTGCTTCTCGCTGGCGTAAGGATAACGGGAGTGACACTAACCCAAGCTGTCGGTCAGCACAAGGGGAAGATCTTTTATAATCAAAGTCGCTCTTACTAATTCCCTAGACAGGCACTGTGTCGGAGACCTACAGACCACCCCTCGGTAATTCTGACCTGGTCGGTTTTTCCTCCAGCTGTGGAAGACGTGGCCGTTTCTGCCACTGGACTTGAGTTGAAGCGCTTGGCTTGCAGGTAAGGCCGTGTTGTGCAAAGATGTGTGTTTAGACACTGGACTCACGCTCCGTGCAGTGAGAGGCCTCCTCCGAGAGGAGCAAGCAGAAACTGAGCCCTGCGGGAGGAACGGCTTATTTCTATGATCCATCTGCTTCTTACTTCTTACTCTTACTTCGTTGAATCGAGTGTTGGGCTGAACTGCCTGCTCCAGTCCTGTGACTCTCTGTCTCACCTTCTCCCTCCTCCTGACCTCTCGCTGCCAAGGTTGTCAAATTCCTACAATGTAAGGAATGCTGCAACTCCACTCTATTTGACCCCTTTCTCTCTGGATGGCCGACAGCTTTGTCCCAAGTTTTAGGAGACAGTATGTTAACTAGTTAAGAGCAGGGCTCTGATAGAAAACTAATTTATGTTTACCAAAGGGGTAAAGGTGGGGGTAAATATAAATTAGGAGTTTGAGATTAGCAGATACAAACTACTATATGTAAAATAGATAAGCAACAAGGTCCTACTGGTATACTACAGGGAACTACATTCAATGTCCTGTAATAAACCATAATGGAAAAGAATATGAAAAAGAATGTATATTCTGGAAATTGACACAACATTGTAAATCAACTCTACTTCAATTTTTAAAAATTAAAAACAAAATAAATAAAGCAGGGGTCTGATCGTTCCAGGTTCAAACCTGGCCCCTCCGCTTGTTAATCTGCAGTCTTTATAAGACGCTGAATGTCTCTGAGTTTAGTGCTCTTATTTGAAGACTTGGGATAATAAGGTTCCCTCACAAGGTCGTTGGGAATGAAGCACCTCCTGGAGTCGCCGGCTCACAGTACACAGTCAACAAATGCAGTCAAGTGTAACAGTAGCGGCACCGCTGCCCTTGCTATTGTTACCACCACAAATCAGATTTACAGCCCAGTCTCAGCTCCACCAGGCCGGTGTCCCCTCCTTGGCTCAACACTAAGTCCACATCGCTGTGTATCCCCCCAGCCTTAGCACCTTCAGACGCTGAACCACACGGTACAGACACTGTCTTGTTATCCACAACGGAACCGGTGCTCAGTCCCCCGATGCCAGGCTTTCTGCCCAGGACCCCAGCTGTCCGTCCCTCGTGGACTTTGGCCTTGACTCCCTCTTCTTAGGCTCCCAAAAGCCTCCTTCCAATCCTGCTCCCTCCCTCTATTAAACTTCTAAAATCACCAACTGAACTCATCACTGCTCAGCATCACCCAGGATCACCCACACTGGCCCTGCACGGACCTGGCACCCAAATTCCCAGCCCCACAAAATGATAGCCAATAAATAAATAGCACTTACTGAGTACATATCAGGCATTGTTCTAAAGACTCTACATGAAATAACTCATTTCATCCTCATGCCAACTCTGTGAAGTGTAGGGTACCATCATCATTTCATTTTTACTGATAAAGGGATTGCAGCCCAGAGATGTCATTTTCCTAAAAAAAACACAGCGACTAAATAGCCGTGCCAGGACCCACCCTGTAGAACTCTGGCTCCAGAATCTACACTACAATATACAGGAAAGCCCTCCTCAAAATAAGTGTGTGTCTATAGTTTATACATGGTATATATACGTATATATATCATATATGTAGTGTATATGTGATGTGCTGTATCATACACATGAATGTGTGATATACATATATGCTGTGTCACATATATCATGCCATATGTATGATGCAACATAAAATACATATGATACAGCATAAAGAAAAATACTTTGGAAGGTGCTAGTGAAAAATAAACTTTCTCTTTTATCTGAGCATTTAACCCAGAGCCTCGCACACAGGAAGTAAACAAAAAATATTTATGGATTGCACAACCCCAGTAACTGAAAAATCTCTTGCCAGAAGTCAAGGTCCCTGCCTTGGCCTCTTGGCTCCTTCAGGGACTGGATTTTTCTGGTCCTGAACATCATGTCCTCCGGATGCAGATCTGGAAGGCCTGCCGACGGACCTCACAACAGGGACATCACCTCCTACTGGCCTTTCAATCAATCTTCACCTCACCTCCTCAGGGAGAGATGTCTGGGACCTGGGGCTTGCTTCCCCCAACCCCCAGCTCTAGTGAGATGTTACTGACATAAAACATGTGTAAGTTTAAGGTACATAGCGTGATGATTTCATAAATGTCTGTATTGCAAAATGACTACCACACTAAGGTTAGTTAGCATCTCCGTCTCCTCACAGAATTACCACTTAAAATCTACTCTCTTAACAATGTTCTAATGTATAATAGAGTATTGTTGACTGTTATCACCATAAAGCCTGACGAATAGCCCTCATACTGTGTCTCCCTCTCTGCAGACCTTACGCAGAATTCATGTGCACATCTTTCCATCTCTCAAAGCCTGGCTTTAGGCTTGCTCCATGGCTGAACCCCAAGATTGATCCAGGGGGCGATGTGTCTGCCACGTTGCTGTCCAGCTGTCCCTATGACTTTGAAAGAGGTGTATGCACAATCTGCCATGTCTTCTGAGCTCCCTAGAAGACACCAGGTCACTGAGTGACAGCCAGAACCTCCTATTGCTGAGCTTCTTTAGAAATCAGTGATGTCCTTTCCACATAGGTACACAGACAGCATCAAAAATTATAAATTCTTATTAAACACTTGGCCCATGTACAGAGGTTCCAACAGGAGACATATCTCATTCGATCTTTACTTCATCAGGCAGTCTGGAAAGCATTTTCTTATGAATACTGAAAAGGCACATTTAAAGGGTACGTTAACATGTCATGTGATTAGAACTCAGTTTAAATTCTAACTAAAATATGCAAATAGCCAAAGCGCGCCTTTAAGATGAGATATAATATTACAGTCATTTTCTCAGTACTGTACTTGTCACTCCTTGCTGGGTAGAATCTAATCCAAAATCGATTCTCATCATCTAGAAATCATCAAGCAAACTGACATAAAAACTGCCATCAGGAGGATAAATAATTTGGAGTACAAATGAAAAACACACTGAAATTATACAGCTTCTCTGGGAGAAAGATGAAAGCGTGTTTCCAGTTGACTAGGTCTGCCTGGAACCACCCAGAGTTTGGGCAAAGATGCCAAGCACCATCTCAGCTCAGTGAACATTTATAATAACAGTAATAAGACATTACAATTAGAAAACTCTTCACAGAGAGTGCATAATCTCATTTAATCCTACAACAAGGCTGTGACATGAGTATCATTACCCTCATTTTATAGTTCAGAGAAACAGAGGTTAGAAGTCATGAGACTTGCCCAATATTACACAGCAAATTAGCTCATTGATTTAATAAACACTTATTGAGAAATCACCATGTGCCAGGCATCGAAACACAGGCTGGGGAATCAGAGACAAGTAAGGTATTTTCCCTGTCTGAGTATGAGATTTCTTCCTGCGATATTTTCTTCCTTCCTGGCCTCGCCATTGTCCTGTCTGTCATGCCTTGGTTAGTTCTGAGCTCATAGCCTCAGGCGAAACATTTGGTAGGGTGGAAACAGAAGTAGCTCATATGTCTTTCTGGCTCTGAAGTTCCAGAAGCCTAAATTCTTGGAAAAAGCTCGGACATTGCAGGGAAAAAATGATGTGTCTTGAAAAAAACTTAAAGGAAGAATTTGTCCTAGACTAGACCAAGATTCCTCGTGTGCTCAGAAAAAAAACTAGAGAAAGAGAGAGGTCTGGGGGTCCTGGGAGAAGAGGGGCCCCCATCTTCTCTCCAACAGAGCCACCAGGGAACTGGATGACCACAGAGGGGAAATGGTGGCCTATTTGTCCAAGCATCCAGGAACGGAGATAGCCTCACCCGCCTGATTAGGAACAGCAGAGAGCAAAGGGAGTTGATGGGGCCGCATACACAGGGGCAAAAGACAGCTACACAGTGACCTGTTTGGACCAATGACTTCATTGTATCACATGACCCTGGAACTGGGAATACATCAGGAAGAAGAAAAGGAAAGCCCTGAAAAGTCTGAAATTGGGGGCTCTAAATAGAAATAAAGTTAAATTAGGGGGTGAGGTATAGTTCAGTGGTAGAGACTGTGCTTAACACGTATGAGATCCTGGGTTCAACCCCCAGTACCTCCACTAAAAAAAAAAAAAAAAGTTAAATTATAGAATTCTAGGTATTCTGTACCCAGGTTGGTGAATTGAGATTCATACCCACTAACCAGGTAATGAAAAGCAGTGGGTAAGGGAGCCCTCCATCTGCTAAGCTGAGGGAATTTCCCAGCAGACTGACCATCTTGAAAACAGCTAATACAAATTCTGAACACACGGAATACCCCCCAGAGTGAACAAAGGCTGGTAGAATTTACAGGGGAGCTGAAATTTGGAAGAAGGGGTTGGCACCACAAGAGTTCCAATCTTTATGGCTTTGCTTCCGAGGGTGAGCTGTGGGCACAACATGGCATGGAGTTGCTTCTGAGAAAAACCTGTTACCTCTCTGCCCAGAGCTGCCGCAGCCACTAGGGGGCGGGCGGGGGCACTGCAGAAAGAAGAGAACCAAAGAAGGGGAGCCCAGTGTTGTGTGTGAGCCCTGCCCCAGTCTCTGGCTGGCTCCTGAATCACAAATGGCAGGGAAAGCTGCAGATATTCCAGCTTAAAAAAAAAAAAAAAAGGCAAGGGGAAGGAGGGGCGGGAAATAGGACTGAAATTTGAGCTGTAGCCCAGCTATTATAACTATGATCAATGAGGTAAAATACCCTCATAATGGAAGAAAACTGAATAGAAAACCTAAAAAGAATCAAATGGAAAGTTTAGAAGCAAAGAATGTGACATCTGAAAATTACATATCTAGTGGATGGGCTTAATATCAGAATGGATGTGACAAAGGAGTAAGTGACCTTGAAGACAAAAAGAAAAGGAAAGGAAAAAAAGAAAAGAAAAGAGACGGAGGGAGGGAGGAAGAAAGAAAAGAAAAATATCCCAATTGAAGACTAGAAAGATAAATAATTGAGAAAAATAAATGAAAGGAGCCTAGGGATCTTTGGGGGAAATCTCAAACAGTAGACTGTACCTCTGGAAAGAAAGGACAGAGGGAGTGCAGCAGAAAAAAAATGTAAGAAATTATAGCTGGTGCCACTTCCTACTGCCATCCCCACGATTCTTTGGCTCCATCTCCACATGGAGAGAGGCCTGGCACCCAAGCTTACTTTGCAGCTTGGTTACTGCCCTCGCAGATCTGGTGAAAGAAGTCAGTTTACAGACTCAAAAGAAGTTCAGCAACTCCTAATGGCACAAATACAAGGAAAACTATGCTTAGCACATTTAATCTTTGAAAACCAAAGATTAAAAATAGAAATTTTGAAAGCAGCTGGAGAAAACCAATATGTCACCTTCAGAGAAATAAATGATTCAAATGACCGCAAACTCATCATCAAAAACCATGGAAGACAGAAGACCATGTCAACCCAGAGTTCTATAGCCAACAAAAATCTCTCTCAAGAATGAAAGCAACATGAAGACATGGAAAAATAACATAAAACTAAGAGAAATCTGACACAAACATACCTACACTGTAGGAAGTGCTAAAGAAAGTTATTCAGGCTTATGAGAAATGATACCAGGGGGATATTCAGATCTTTGGGGAAGAATAAAGAGAATGTAAACAGTAAATATCTATTTTATCTATCTGTTAGTAAATGCAAAAGGCTATCATTTTCCTCCCGATTTCTGTTAAGTAGATATGACATTGCCTTGTTGGGCTTATAAAGTAGGCAGAGGCAATGCATGCAACAATGCTTCTTCCTTTACAGTATAAAGGAAGGATGCTGATAAATGGACTTCTGTGGTTGCAGACTTTCTACATTCTATAGTAAACGCTACAACATTAACTCTAATTAGCTAAGGATGTTGTATCAATCAGGACCCAGTCCGGAGACTGAAGCCATACCAGTGATTTGAACAGAGCACATTCAATAGAAGTTGTTAATTAATCAAAAAGTAGTCAACAACTGAAAGGTGTAAAAATGAACTTTAAAAAATAGCAAATACAGGAAACAGCTACTACCTTTAGAGCTGAGAAAGATGGTACAAGGAAGGAACTAAGAGTTTGGAAGGGCCCTGCCTTCTCTCAAGACTGAGGTTACGAGCTCACTGGAGAAGCTGTGGCCACCACAGGAACATGCAGCCTTCCAGACGCCAGGAAATTTGCCAGCATATATAAGACAAGGGTGGTCTTTGGAATAGCCTGTTAAATAGCCCGGTAACTCACAAAAGGTAAAAGCAGGCTGGATTTGGTCTACAGGACATGGCCTGCTGGGGTGCTGGCGGGCCTGAGCTAGTCAGCAGAAGAGGCCACCTGGTGGCAGAAACTCTATGGAGAGCGAGTGCTTCCTGGACCTTCCCAGTGCTAATATGCTGACAGCCATGTTACAGGAGGGAAAAAACCCAAGAACCAGGAAAAGAGCGGGCTCCTTGGCCATAGACTTGCAGCCCTCTACTGCCCTCTATTGGCAGAGCCTAACATTGCACCAGCTTGCAGGTTCCAGCTTCAGTACCATAAAGCAGAGGGAAGAAAAAAAAAAAGTAGGGGAATGGATTTGGTTGGAACTGAGAGGCAACAAATTGGCAACTAGCCCAGAGAGCTTAATCCCTAAAGATGCCACTAAAAATAATGCCAAGAGATAGACCTTAAAAACTAGTAGATAAATTCAAGTAGAATTCTAAAAAAGTAGTATATATATACATATATATATATTTGATTCAAAGACAAGAGAGGGAGAACAAAGGAACAAGAAATAGAAGGAATAGAGAAAAATGGAATAAAATAAAAGTGCAGATTAAATAATCTCAAAATCATTATTTCAAGTGGAAAAACTCAGACACAAAAAAGTGCCCATTTATATGAATTTCTAGAAAATGCCACTTAATACAAAACCACAGAAAACAGATCAGTGGTTGTCTGGGACTAGAACTGGAGGAAGGTGACTAACTACAAAGCAGTGTGGGGAAACTTTTAGGGGTGATGAAAATATTCTGTATGTTGACTGTGGTGGTGGTTTCAGGGGTGTATACATTTGTCAAAGATCACTGAATTGTACACTTTAAATGGAAGCATTTATTGCACATGATCTTTCTACCTCAATAAAGTTGAGTTTTTAAAAGGCAGTAGATAACACGTTCCAATAGGGACTAAGAGTATGGGGAGCTAGAAAATTGGGGGAAGCGTCGAACGGCCATCTGGTGGACCCAGTGCCGGTTCTGTTGTGCAGCCTCCAGCATCATCAGTGGAGCCCAATGTCTTGTGAAGCCCAGTGCCATCTAGAGTGATGCACAGCCTCAAACATTCAACTTCCCAGACCTAAGCACAGTAGAGCTAAGGGTGAGAGGTATTTCGCTGTCCATGGTACTTGCTGTATTGACACAACCGGCCATGGTAGAATGAGAGCATCGCCATTAGTAGGCTGAGATAGAGACATCTTCTGGACACGCTTGAGCTCAGGCTCAGGCTCAGCCTCTGGGAACTGACTTCTGCTTTGACAGACAGATAACTCCAGGAGCCCAAAGTCTCCCTCGGAGGAGCTCTGAAACGTGAAGGTAGTCAGCAAAGACAGGATGCTAAAGTCAGAAACCACATTTAAGGTCAGGACTGTAATAAATAACAAACATTCACTTCCCTTTCCCCCTTGGATGTCTTTAAAGTTAAAGCAAATGAATTTGTCCTTTTGTGATTCACCAACATGGCAAAGACTTTCCCCATGCCTGCCAGCTTCTGAGAGCTTGAAATTGGATGATTTGGGCAGAGAATGAGAAGGGCTTTCTGCATCTAATAAAATAGAGAATTTCTTTAGAGGAAACAAAGAAGGAAAACACTTTATAAAAATACTAATTCTTAAAATAAACTACATTTTAT
The DNA here is from genome assembly GCF_048564905.1 of Vicugna pacos. Classification (NCBI taxonomy): domain Eukaryota; kingdom Metazoa; phylum Chordata; class Mammalia; order Artiodactyla; family Camelidae; genus Vicugna; species Vicugna pacos. Next base: position 41,712,817 of record NC_132997.1, on the reverse strand, counting down.
TTTGCACATGTAAACACTGAACCGATTGCTAAGTGGTAATGGAAGTCTTTTGAAAGGACTGACCTTTCAAAACACAATGATCTGCTTACAGTAACATAAATAGAAGTATGTAAACTAACGCCACAAAAACGTTTTTATTTTAGTAGATAAATGTTTAAAAATCCAGATGAACACTATTTGCTTCAAAGTCACTATGTCGAGAAGCTGTGCATTTATTCCCAAATCTGTTCAGGAATTCTATTTTGGAATTGAATTATCCAATTATCATCTTGTCTTTTCCTAATATTCACACATTCTGAACACAGCTACTCTGAGCAAACAGAATATATACACATAATGTCATTGGTTGGTATGCTGGAAACTGTATGGCTTTTAAATCACAAGCCTCACCTCTTGTTATCTCTGTGACATTCTCAATTTCTCAATTTCTCTCAACCTCAATATCCTCTCCTGTAAAAACAGGAATAATAATATCTATAGGGATGTTGAGAAAGGTTTTTGTTACATTTATGAAGTATTGATAATCAATAAATGCTGGAGTCCTCTATCTTTCCTCAGTAATGATAAATTTTCTTTTTCATTTTCAGAAGATTCCATTTTTGGCAATAGACAGAAATGACCTGGAATCAAAACTATGCACTTGTGAACTCTTTAATAACTCCGTTGTGTTCCAGGCACTGGTCTAGGTCTGGGCAGGACAGAATGGCTTGATGCTTTAGAGCGAGTTCCAGAATCTGCCCTGGTAGTGTGACCATGAACAAGTTACTGAATCATTCTGGGTCTAAAGTTCTTCATCTCCAATAGGAAGTGATAATAGTAATGACCTCAAAATAGTCCCCTTAGGATGTTGTGTATTTATTCTCAAATGAAAAGTTATTGGGGGCTGAAAGATGGTCTCCCAAAATTCATTTGCCATTGCGTACTGAAGTCCTAACCCCCAGTACCTCTGCATGTGACCATATTCAAAGATACGGCCTTTAAAGAGGTAATTAGAATAAAATGAGGGCAGATGGGTGGGCCCTGATCCAATGTGACTGGTGTCCTTATAAGAGATTAGGACACAGACATGCACAGACCAAGGGAAGACTATGTGAAGACACAGCAAGAAGACGGCCATCCACCAGCCAAGGAGAGAGAACACTCAGGGAGAAAAAAAAAACCCTGCTGATACCTTGATCTCAGACTTCAAGACTCCAGAACAGTGAGAAAATAAATTTCTCTTGTTTAAAACTACCCAGGCTGCGAAATTTTCTTACGGCAGCCCTAGTAAACTAATTTTTAAAAAGGGGGAAATATTTATTCCAGTCCTGCATTCTCCAGACAAGGCCACTGCTCATCTTCCCTACTGCCATGGGCAGGAGAGGAGGAAATCGCAGCGTATATGGCAGCCCGAGCCAGGTCCCACTGCCCTTCTCTCCCTCCCTCACCCTCCAGCACTCACAGCTTCACCAAACAGTCTGCCTTGATTCCAGCAAAGCTGATTCCTTTTGCCATTCTTCCGGTCCTTGCAGGAAGTGCAAGACTGTCAGACCACTCATCACCCAGAATCTCCCCCTAATTCTGTTTATCCCTAATTTTATCCCAACTCCTGAAACTTTTCCTCTTTGACCTATAAAATTACAACGCATTGTCAGCAAAATCCTCATTTCAACCATCTTTTTTCTGAATGTTCCCTTCACTTTTCTCCTTTACTGATGCTTGGTTTGAACACTGCTTCCCTGGCAACCCTCTCAAGGGCTGGTTATTTCCTCAACCACACGCTACGTACCACTAAGCCGGATGATGGGGTAGGTCTGCTGTGTGTTACAGATTCTAAACCGATTTCCCTTTCTCTTCCTAAAAACCCCAGTCTTGAAGTCCACACCATTAAACAACACATCATTCTCATCTTGTCAGTAGTCAATAGACCTCACTCCCCCAGGGGGAGTTTGATCTCCTCATCACTTGTCGCTCTCTCTAATTCTCACCAAAATTCCTAGTGACTTCAAAGATCTGGGGAGCAATCCTCCCTGACCTCTGGAGTTCTTAAGTGCCTTTTCCAGTGACTTGCTCTTTACCACCTACCACCAGATCTCAGTTCATACCCTAGACGTTGCCATACATTTTCCATAACTGCTCTTCCTTCTAAGCCTTACACTGTGTTCATCATCCCCTATATTTTGTTTATTCATTCAACAGGTTACTATGTATCAGACATGGTTCAAGATGTTGATGAGAATGAGACTAAATGAGAATAAATGTTGCCTGTACTTGCCGTTATATGTTGAATTGTGTCCCCTCAAAACTCATACACTGACATCCTAACCCTCACTATCTCGGAATGAACTTAATTTGGAAATGGGATCTTTGCAGAAGCAATTAGTTGAGATGAAGCCATACTGGAGTAGGGTGGGGCCCTACTCCAATACGACTGGCATCCTTATAAAAAGGGGACATTTGGATAATTACACACACAGGGAGAATGTCGTGAAGATGAAGGCAGAGATCAAGATGATGCAACAGAAGCCAAGGGACACCAAAGACTGTCAGCAAGCCCCAGAAGCCAGGAGAGAGGCAAGAAACAGATTTTTCCTCACAGCCTATGAAAGAAACCAACCTTGCTGACATCTTGATCTCAGACTTCTAGCCTCCAGAACTGTGAGACAATTGTTTAAGTCACTGTTTGTGGTACTTTGTTATGGCAGCCTTGGCAAACTAATACCAGGTCTATCTCTGATCTTTCTCCTCCTATGTCTTCTCAACCTACTCCAGTCGGGTTTTGCCCCTGCTGCTCTACCAAAGCAGTTCATGGCTAAGTCTCTAATGGCATCCACACTGTTGAATCCAGTCGTCCATACTCAGTCTTTGTGTTAAGTGACTTACTGACAGCACGGGACACAGTTAGTCATTCATCTTCCTCGACGTATGTTCTATACAAGCCTTCCAAGACACCATTTCTTTAGGTTTCCTTCCTACCACACCACTCATATCTTCTCAACTCCTACATGGGTTGCTCAGCTGATTCTTCGTTGGTTTATTTAATATTTTTATAGTGACATATAATATACATGCAGAAAGGTAAGTAAAAGCTACATGTTCAGTTCAATAAGTAACTGTAAAGACTATGACTGTGCAATCATTACCTAGACCAAGATATAGAACATTCTGGAACTCCAGAAGCCTTTCACAAGCCACTCGCTAATGAAACCCTCTCCCTCTCCCCCGAACATACCAACACTCTTAAATTAATGACAACAATCTTCTTCCTCAAGAGGGACATGTTTAAATCTCCCACCATGATTGTGTATTTTTCTGTTCTCCTTGTAGGTTAATCGAGTTTCACTTTATATATTGTGAGACTATGTTATTAGGACCGTAAGAAATTTAAGTTTTCACATCATGTTGGTAAACCAAACCTTCTATTACTTTGCAGTGATTCTCATCATCTCTAGTAACACTTTTAGCGTTGAAGCCCATTTTATCTAATAATAATTTAGTTATACTAACTTTCTTTTGGTTAATATTTCTATTTCTTGACTTCCAAATTTTCTGAATCCTTATATATTAGATATATCTCTTGTAAACATCATATGAGGTTAGATGGAATTTTGAGATCCAGCCTGATAATCCTTGTATTTTTAACTTGAACATTCAGTACATTGACTTTTAATGTAATTACTAATGCTATGGAGTTTGGATCTACCATCATATTTTTCACATTGTACATGTCTCACCAATTTTCTGCTTCTTTTTCTCTTTTCTTCCATTCATATGGATGGACAATATTTTTATTTTATTCCTTAACATCTTCTATGAGTTTAGAGATTGAATCCTTTCCATTTCTTTAGTGATCGTCTTAGTCTGCTCAGGCTGCCATAACAAAATACCTAAGACTGGTTAGCTTAAACAACAGAAATTTATTTCTTGCAGTTATGGAAGCTGGGAAGTACAAGATCAAGGTACTGGCAGGGTTACTGTCTGGTGAGAGCTCTCTCCTGGGGTTGTAGATGGCTGCCTTCTCCCTGTGTCCTCATATGGCCTTTCCTGAGTACGTGTGTGTGTGCATGTGGAGAAAGATATCTCTTCTTCTTAAAGGCCACTGATCCCCTCATGAGGGCCCCACCCTCATGACCTAATCTAACTCTAATTACTTCCTATAGGCCCTTCTTTGAATATCATCACATTGAGGGGGTGGTCAGGGCTTCAACACATGAACTTGGTAGAGGAGGAACACAAACATTCAGTCCCTAACAGTGATTAGAAATTACAGCATGCACGCTTAAATTCCACCATTTTCCCCTCTTTCTATGTTACATTATGGGTAATTTCTTCTGATATATATGGTAATTCACTAATTGTCTGGAGAGTTTAATCTGGCCAAAGATCTCCACTGAATTTTTAATGTTAATTATTGAACTTTTTATTTTTGGAAGTTCTATGTTATTCTTTTGCCAATCTTCTGTGTCATTTTTATAGATTCCTACTCTCTGTTAATATTTTTAATTTCATCATTTATTTCTTTAAACTAGAAGACATATTTGTTTTAGAATCTGTGCCTGATAATTATCTGAATTATCTGTGGTCTATTTCTTTTGTTTGTTTTTTTTTTTTTTTTGGCTGTTTATCACTTACGTTGCCTTATTTCTTTGTGAGCTTGCTTTGTGTGCTGAACATTGCCTCTGAGAATTGTTTTATAAACAGTGTCTGAGGTCTCAGATGAATGTGCTCTTCTCCAGAGATGCACTTAGCTTGCTTCTGCCAGGTCCCTCGGGGAGAGGACCACTTTCAGCCAGCCTCACAGCTTGAGGTGGCCTGGCCCGTGCAGGATATGTGTGTACACAGGATGCACATCTGTGCAAAGGCCAATCCATTGTCACAAGTTCTCAGGAATAAGTGAGATTTTTTCCTTTACTTTTTTGTTTTTGTCTCCTGCTCTCTTTAATAGAAAGACAGACTCCTCCATGGTCCCCTGTCACTGGATGACAGGGAGGCAGTTTGGTTTAGTTATACGTTATCCTTACCTTAGATTCAATCCTTGAGAGTCTCAGCTTAGTATGAGAAAAACTCCTTTAAGACACGTCACCTGAGCTGGACCCAGGACGTCTGTCTCCTTTGCTCTTTAGGCCACTTAACTGAAGCCCAAGTGTGCCGTGGTAGCAAGAGCCCTCCAGATTTTGACATTCCAGTAATTCTTTTATCTTTCTGACGTCAGGCTTTTTCACAGAAGTTAGACTATCTTTTCGGGTTTTCACTGCTCTTAAATTGGTGAGGGTAATTTTTTTTTCATATTTTATCCATCATTTTGTATTATTTTCAGTAGAAGGGTTAGTCAGAATAACCAAGTTCACTTACTGGAAATAAGAATCTGTCTTCTTTACCTCTTAAAGTGCCCGCCATTGCCATCTTTGAACCTCTCCTTTTCTCTTCCTACACCCAGTCCCTATGTGATTTTATCCAGATTCATAGTTTTAAACACCTGTGTGATGATTGTATGTATACCCCTAGAATTCTCCCTAAACTCCAGGTATACATACATCCCCATACATACACAGGTGTATATCCATAGACACACATCCGTGTGTATGTATGTGTAAGTTATGTATGTGTAAGTTTGAGTTTACTCTACGTCTTCATTCAAACCTAACATAGCCCCTTTCTACCACTCCTCCCATACCCCATAGCCTCGCCACCTTGAATGCTCACTCTACCTATGCAAATGATTTGCTGGTCCCCAAATTGGCCATGTTACCACTTACCTCCAGACCTTCATACACTTCCTCCCTCGTTTACCACTTATACAGTTCCCCAAGAACTGGTAAAAATCTTGGGAGAGATAGGAAGGACCAACCTACTCATCATGATTTCCCAAGTTCTTGCGCTGTACTTAACACTTAACAGGAATTTAATATACTTTTTTTTAAAGGAATGAATGTATGAATTCTATTAAAGAAGATTTGAAAAATGAGTTCAAAAATAAAGCAGCAATTCAATTTGGACATGTGGACAGTCTCTCCAGGAGATTCCTCTGAAGGGGACAAATATACAGTTGCTTGCAGATGTCTGTGAGTATTTTGTTTTCTATAGTGTCCCCTTCTTTCACTACAAACCTCCACTAAGGTTTCGTCTTTAGTGCAGAGAAAAAAATAAAAGTCAAACCTAAAAGACAGCAGGGATCGTAAATAGCTCTTTTCTACCTGGGCAGTGGGAAAGATATTATTTGTGACTTCCACTCTTCATCCTATCATTTTCCAAAGATAGACAATTGGATTGCCAAAGAGAGTAATTGTCATCCTGCCCCTGGCCCGGCGGATACTGTGAGGGGGTAAGACTTAGGCCGTGGGGGCTTATTTCCCCATCATCCCTCCAGCAACTTCAGTATTGCCTCTGCTGTCATTCCAGTGAAAACCTCAATGGACACCACTGGTCATAGGACTTCCACTGAGTGCTCGAAAGCAAACAAGTATATAAAAACATTAGCAAATGGCTTTCTTTAAGGGGAAGAATACATTGTTCAATACACGATGTTTATCCTAGTTCAACGCAGTGCCTCCAAACGCAACCTGCGTGACTTAGGGAGAAGGGGTAAGAGAGAGCAGTGAGAGAAGGGGGGGTTGAGACCGTGCACTTGAAGGGAAACTGGATCCAGCCAGAAAGTGAGCAAGTCATTTCAGCGTTGAGAAGCAGCAGTTCAGTGCTCCCCTCTGTTGTTTCCCAACTCCTTCTTTGTCCAGAAATTACACCCACCGGCTCTTTAGAGCCACTGAATCCTAGAAAAAGATCACCGAAAAAAGAGACAATAGGAGAACCCAAAGCAAATTTAGTTCCCATCAGCAGAAGCTCTGCAGTCACCCAAAGCGCCCCAGCCAGCAGCTTCTGTCTGTGCCTCAGAAGATTTGAAGATGTGATTCTATCAAATTACTCTGAGGATGCGTTGAAACGTATTCACCCCGGCAAACCTGTTTTTCAGGGACTGCATCAGTCAGACTAAGCTGCCGTGATAACCCCCGAACTCTGGGCTTAACACAGCAAACATTTACTTCTCACTCACAGGACATAGCGAGTGCAGGGCAGGGGCAGGGGAGGCTTGTGTCATTTTAGCTCCAGGCTGATAGCAATTCCTCTCCCCACGTGCTTCACAACCATCACAGCCGGAGGGAGGGAATATGGCCGCCTGAGCTTCTGCAGGAAGTGACACATGTCACCCCTCTTCACATCTCATCAGCCAAAGCAAGTCACATGGCCACACCTACCTCCAAAGCAGGTGACAAAGCGCCATCCTACCATGTGCCTGGCAGGGGAGGGGAGAACTAGGATATCTGTGAACAGCATTATTTTCAACAACTGAGACCCTCCCCTATTTTCACATGCCCTGCCCTACGCCCTTTTAGTGAACGCTGTCTTCCACATGGCCCCCCTCAAAGCTGAAAACAAGCAGTAAGCCCACTGTGAGAGGGAAGTGACTGATGCCTTGTCTACAGCAGAAGACTACCAAGTAAGAATGCCTCAGAGAAGACTGAAATGCTAGAGTTAATGCCAGATTCTGTGGCTCCAAGATGTACAGGGATACAAACCAAGGTAATTGGTTAATTCAGGCTAAAGACAAAGCAAGCCAAACGAAAGCGGAGATTTGGGAGTACTTTGAGTTACGTGGATAAATTATCTTAATGTTCATTAATTTACTCAACAATGAATGAATGACTTACTATATGCCAGTGAGGGAGGAAGACATGATGGGTACTATTAGGTTAGGGAAAATAATTCTTAAGTGGTTACTTATAATCCTTAGTTTCTAAGGACAGCGGATGCCGAGAAGAATCTTTGATTTTGTTGAGCTAGGGTGAAAAGTAAGGGTATGAACTAGAAAAGAGGAGAAGGTTAAACTGAAACATAAGAAAAGTGATAAGCAGATCTGGAAGGGAGGGCGGAGATACAGGGACGAGACTAGAACACCTGTGGCCAAGAGAGGGCTGGATGTGGAGAGAAGAGAGATTAGCAATGGGAAAGGAACGAGGGAGGAAGAGCAGCAAGCAGGGCAGTTTCCCAGGACTGAGATGTTGGAAAGAAGCCAAGACGTTAGCGGGGGGGATGGAGGAGTAACTTTTGCTGCGCAAGGTGCAGTATGAGCCTCCCCTCGCAAAGCCCTCCTCTGTGAGCCATCAGTGTCTTTCGATACATAATAATATTTAGAAGGAATTGATGATAGAACCAAATGGGCCCCGTGGGTCACCCAAGGAGACCTAAGCCTTGGCAGGTTACCTTGTAACGGCAGCCAGAGTGAAGTAAGACAGAAACCCAGGGGCAGGGAAATCCAACTCTGCTGAAGAGGAGGGAGGGAAGAATTCAGGGAGGAGAGGTAACGGGATGACTTTTAGAGCCTTTGGGATGGAGTGAATTTGTATATGGGAGGATGTGAATTTTTGGAGGCTGGAGGGTAGACTGTGACATACACACCTAAGGTTCCCAATGAGTCACACCCAAGTGGCTTCCCCTCCCCTTTAGTGTGTGCAGAATCAGTGACTTGCTTCTATCTAGTAGAATATGGCAAAGGGGATGAGACAGTTACTCCCCTGACTGTTTGTGTTACATAAGGCTCCATCTTAGCAGACTGCAATGAGAAAGACTCCTGCTGGCCTTGAACAGGTGAGCCGCCATGTTGTAAGGGGGCCACGTGGCCAGGAACTGTGGGGGGAGGGTCCTCTGGGCTCTCAGAGTGGCCCTCAGCTGACCACTAGCAAGAAAGAAGCAACCTCAGTGCTACCACCGCAAAGAACTGAATTCTGGCAATAACCTCACAAACTTGGGAAAAAACACTGGGCTCCGGAAGGGATCAGCGCCCAGCCAACATCTAATGAAACCTTTAAGACTGGGATCAGAGGGCTCAGCTAAGCGTGCCCAGACTCCTGACTGATGGAAGATGTGGAACAATAAATAAATGTGTGTTATTTTAAGCACCTAAGTCTGTGACCACTTGTTACGCAGCAACAGTAAACTAATACAAGAGGTGAGCATCAAGAACTGAAGAAGAGCTCACCAAGTGGGAGGGAAAAAAAGCTCTCCAAGCAGAGAAAATAGCACAAGGGCGTGGAAAACCCTGGCTTGTTTTGGGGACTATGAGTAGTTAGGTGTCTAGAGGAAGGCCGGCAGAAAGAGTGGGGGAAAGTGGGCTACAGAGAGGGGCTTGGACAAGATCGTGGCGAGTCTGCTCTCTTGCCAGAGAAGGAGGTTAGGTTTTATTATTAAAGTATAGGGTGCTCTTAACAGATTTTTTTAAACATTTTCTTATTGAGTTATAGTCATTTTACAATGTGTCAAATTCTAGTGTAGAGCACAATTTTTCGGTTATACATGAACATACATCTATTCATTGTCATATTTTTTTTCCCTGTGAGCTACCACAAGATCTTGTATTTATTTCCCTGTGCTATACAGTATAATCTTGTTTATCTATTCTGTATATGTCAGTATCTACAAATTTTGAAATCCCAGTCTGTCCCTTCTCACCCTCCACCCCCTTGGCAACCACAAGTTTGTATTCTATGTCTATGAGTCTGTTTCTGTATTGTATTGTATTGTATTGTATTGTATTGTATTGTATTGTATTATATTGTATTTATTTATTTATTTATTTTAGATTTCACATATGAGCCATCTCATATGGTATTTTTCTTTCTCTTTCTGGCTTACTTCACTTAGAATGACATTCTCCAGGGACATCCATGTTGCTGCAAATGGTGTTATGTTGTCTGTTTTTATGGCTGAATAGTATTCCATTGTATAAATATACCACCTCTTTTTTATCCAGTCATCTGTTGATGGGCATTTAGGCTGTTTCCATGTCTTGGCTATTGTAAACAGTGCTGCTATGAACATTGGGGTGCAAGTGTCATTTTGAAGTAGGGTTCCTTCTGGATATATGCCCACAAGCGGGATTCCTGGGTCATACGGTAAGTCTATTCCTAGTCTTTTGAGGAATCTCCATACTGTTTTCCACAGTGGCTGCACCAAACTGCATTCCCATCAGCAGTGTAGGAGGGTTCCCTCTTCTCCACAGCCTCTCCAGCATTTGTCATTTGTGGACTTTTGAATGATGGCCATTCTGACTGGTGTGAGGTGATACCTCATCATAGTTTTGATTTGCATTTCTCTAATAATTAGTGATATTGAGCATTTTTTCATGTGCCTGTTGATCATTTGTATCTCTTCCTTGGAGAACTGCTTGTGTAGGTCTTTCTTAAAAGATATTTTTGACACAGTTTTCAGATTTCTAGGACTAATCTGAAGGAGAAGACAAGATACAGATTCCATCATGGCTGACGCTCAGCCTGCTGCCACTTTCCATGGAACCCCTGTTCAACCGAGCAACAGCACAGGATGAAAAATTGTTCCCAGTTCCTCCAGAGTAGACGGTATTTTCTTATGTCTGAGCCCAACACCCACAAGTGATTTACTATCTATTCATCCATTTATTTAATTTGCATATTTATTGAATAACATTATATAGATCTAGCACTTTTACAGATTCTACGGACACAAGTCTTAATTCTACTAAGTGATGTTAGCAATCAGTGCCTTGGCTTTCAAGGAGCAATTCTTTACTCTGATATAAATTTTGGCAGTTCTTTTTTGGCAGTTCTTTTTCAATGCTTTTGCATAAGAATTCAAGCTGATTACCACACCCATATTCACTTTTAAGCGAAACTGCCTACTCTGTTCTATCTCGTGACCCCTCCACACGATATAATCCCACCATGGCTGACTGGACCAAGTGTGAGCCAATTCTGTTGGTAAGCAATGACAAGCAATCTGGTATTACCACAAGCTGGACCAGATTGTCTCAGGAATCAATCTTAGCTGAGAGAGAGAAAGAGAGAGAGAGAGAGAGAGAATGAATGAGCCTATGAACAGACAGCTAGGACTGAAATGTCAAAAGGACTCACCACATAATTCATCATCAAAACTGAGACACTTTCTTAGAACGAAAGAAAACACTAAAAATTATTTAAATTATGCAATTACAATGACTGCCAATTATAAAAGTGTTACCAAAAACAGAGTTACAGGTGTACACCACACAATAAGTTACAAAACCACCACAGTGAGAACATTCAGAATGTCCCTGAGAGGCTCCTCACCAGGACTACTCAGCCTCTATTTTCTACACTTTGTTCACATATCTCACCTATAATTTCCTAAATACCTCAGTGACCTTGTGATAACTTGGTGCATCTCACAGGCTCCAGCCACAGCACAACCAGCTGATAGAACAAATGTCTGACAGAGGCAGCGCTGGAATATTTCTCCTATAGCCAGCCCAGCCAGACAGTTAGCTCTACCCAGCCCTCGCTAAAGTGCATAATTAATTTATTTCGTCAGTAAGCACCCACACTATCCTTGAAGGAGGAGTGTTAGTTATACTCCATCTAATATGAAAGGTCTGGAAAAGAGAAACAGATTATCGAGGACTTCTTTCAGATTTAACCAGTATTTAAAATAATCTTCAGTTCACTGCACTGGAATCTCACATTTTTACAAGACAAGACCATGGTAAAAGCTGCACATACAGAGTAAAGGTCTGCCACATCTAGCCAGGCTTATTTTACTGTTATTTATTAATAATTTTTCATTAAAAATGAAATATTCAGGACAAATGCTCAACCAGAAAGGATGTCAGGACAAGAGATACAAAAGAGACCTGTCCATGCACCGTGGACACCTGGTCACCCCAATATAATGGCAGAGTGCAAATCAAAGTTATGAATTACAGAGCAGGTGCCCACACTGAAGCAGAGATAAATGAATGTGTGAGACCATGGAAACACTGAGAGGGTAGAGACAGCAACTGCTTCCTAGAGTTTGTTCCTTGCCAGATTCTACCTTCACCCCACGTACAACTTTGTAATTCACCTCTGTTTTCCTGAGGTGGCTTGAATAGGTCTTAATTTAAAAACAAAAGAACCCAGTTGCAGTGGAACACCGTATGGAGTAGTTAGAGCTCTTTTGGTTACAAGCAACAGACTGGCTGAGGATAAAAGGGAATGTGTTAGGTCACATAACTACACAACCTGGCTTCAAACATGCTGGCTGCAGACCTCACATGACATCAGCAGGTCTGGCTCTGCATCCTCTGAACAGGTCCCCCATTCAGGCTCCTGACCAGGTCTTTTAACAGTCCAGGCTCCTTCCTCATGGGCATGGCAATTCTAAAGCTCCCGTCGTTACCCCAGTGGACAGAGTCTGTGTTCTAGCATTCTCTGCCAATATCCTGAGGCTCACTCCAATCAGATCAGCTTAGATCACTTCCTCAACTCTGAACTGTGATGTCCAAAGAGATGAGAGAAGCCAGTTGATCTAAACCATAAAGGGCCCCCCTCCAGCACCCCTGGTGGGGTTTAATTCGATCTAAACCTCAGGAGACAGACCCTGCCTCGTCTTCCACCAGAGGATTTCCCTTTTCCTCGGGGGCACAATTTTCCTTGTGAAAACACGACTGGGTTCTAGCCAATGGATTGGGAGCAAAAGTGAACGATGTGCCCGCCAAGCCCAGCCCATAAACCCTCCCACACATTCCTCAAAGTTGTTCTAAACACACTTAAACGTTTTTCAATAACTGAATTAAATATCATTCTTTAATTTTTAATTGAAATATATAAAAAATTATAGTTAATTAAATTAGAAACTTAGTTCCTTGATTGCACTAGCCTTGTATCAAATGCTCAAAAGCCACATGTGGCTAGTGTTACTCTATTGGACAGTAGAGGTTTCTACTTTACAAATTCACTAGATATTCTCCCCCCAAATCCTTCACTTTGTTTTGACTGTGATGTTGGAAACATAATAGGGCTGGCTTTCCTGTTTAATTGTTTCAATTCTCCTAGTATTTCTTCGGCAGTGCAGAATTGAACCCAAGTGTCTGGTGCCAAATTTTGATGACTGCCCTAAGTATTCAGATCAGTGAATGTAATAAAATTTAGAATAAGTTCTAGACTCCTTTTTGTTTATTGATATCCATACCAAGACTCTACCATAACTGTTGTCTCATGGTGTGCAATTAAATAAGGCAGAAAAAGAAGGATCACTAAGTGTATGTCACATAATGTAGTAAAAGTGCGCGCTCACTAGAAGCTAAGAGAACTAAGTCCCAGTGTTCCCTGTGCTACCTATTATTCACTGCCTCTCAACTCTAAACCCACTCTTCATTGCCTTATCAGGGATACTGGAGTATTTCTCCTCCGCCTACAGAACGAAGTTAACCTTTGCCAGTAGAGGGCGCTGTAGGAACACTGGGATAAGAGCATCTTTCCTCCTGGTTCCTTCTTGCTCTTGCAGTGCTGGCTTAGTGCGCAGGTCACCAAATGAAGCTCGCCCCTAGCAAATGGAAATGGCCCTTCTGCAGATGGAATCCCAGTGAGTTCCACGGGTGCCCCATCTGGTTTCCTAGTGGTAAGTCCCGCAGCATCGTGCATAGCTTCCCAGGAAATACCATCAGCATCCCAGCAGGGTTTCCTGTCAGCCTGGGACCTCTGGCTCCCCCTAGGGGTATTTCCAGCTTACTAGCCTCAGCCCATTGCTCCAGAGCCAATTACAGACCAGCTCTGGCCTGAGAAACCTGGTGAACTTCTCTCCCACTCAGTGCACTATAACCACATCCTCTCTAATGAGGTCTGAGTCCCAGGAACATGGAAGATCTCCCCTTCCAAGTCAGTCCTCCCCTGGGTACTCTCTCAGAGCCCTAGAGTATATTTTAGAGTTCTTTTCTAAACACACCCCTTTAATCAATTCCTGTAAATAGTCATCTTTATGAAACTTCCTTGTTCAAATTAACATTTGGTTTCTATCTCCTAACTGGACCCTAACCAAAATACCACGATTTCTTGCCCAGGTGTTACTGGGTGAGATGCCTGACATCTCCAGGCTTTGTGAGTCTTTTCTGGAAAACAGGAATAGCAGATTAGCTCAAAGCTAGAAAGACACAGCTACAGTCCTTTGGGAATCCCTGAAATGCCAGTTGATACCTATTAAAGCAACTTTACCATTTTTCATGCAATTATGAAAACCACTGACTTCTCAGAAAGAAAGAGAAAACACAAAAGCTATCACAATTTAGGTTTTGCTGTAACCTGTGGAGGCTGAAAAATGTCTTGCTGAGACAGTGAATGAAACTCCGATATGGTCCCACTTGCTATCCAACTGGCAGCTTTTTTTCCCCATATTTAACTTTGTCGAATGGCATTTTCTGCCAACCTGGGTCTCCAGGGGCCAAGGGTAGAGCATGTAAGAGAGCTCCATGCAAGAATACAGCTGATTTGAGTTTCCTTGTGCTACTGGAGGCTCGGCAAGGCAAGTGTCTTCAATTATTCATGCTGGCTTCCCTGCAAGACTCTTAGCCTGCCCATCTGGAAGCCCAGTGCTGCGGAAACCCTTTGCAAAGGCAACTTGGTATTCTCTGGGCTGTGTGTCCTGCCTGACCCTCATGCCTCAGGCTTGGGGGACTCTGCTTTAGGGGAATTTCAAATGGAAATTTTACTGGGATAAAAACACCATGAAGCTTTCAAGAGTGACTCCTTCAACAGGAGTCGTTAGATGAGGAAATCACACTGCTAGGAAGCAGAAATCACCAGTCCTGATCCTTAGTGTACAGACCAGGCAGAAGAATAAAAAGTGGGAGGAAATGATGGGAAGGGGTTGGGTTGTGGGAGGGGAGCACTAGCACCACCAGATCTAGGAGGTTTGAGCTCTTAAAAGAAACCAGTAATCTTAAGAATCTCTACTATTCAAATGAGAGGGGGGGAGGGAGATTCAAATCAGAAAACAGGAGAGCACTAGGACATCAAACCTAACCCAAATTAATTTTCAGTACAGTGGACCCTTGAACAATGCAAGGTTAGGGGCGCTGACACCCCATATCAAAAATCCTCATGTAACTTTGAATCCCCCCAAAACCTAACTATTAATAGGCCAATTAACACAGATTTTGTAAATTTTCTGTATTATATACTGTATTCTTATAATAAAGTAAGCTTGAGAAAAGAATATGTTATTAAGAAAATCATAAGGAAGAGAAAATACACTTACAGTCCTGCACTGTATTCATGGATACCCTAAGTCTACATCATCTGTTTACAGGATGAATCGTCTGTCAATACCTACATCCATATTGCCTTATATTACACAGAACACTGCAGATGTTATACAAATTCCTCACACTAGACATCAAAAATGAAAGATAATGTGAAAAGGCAATTCCTATTTATTTGCAGCTATAAGGATTCATGCACTGATAATAGGAATTAGAGGCAGTGATAAGAAGTAGCAATGTGACTGCTTGGTGGTAGCCTAGGGTAAGTGACACAGTGGCTTCACGGTAGCCTAGCCTATGCACTAATGAATGAATTGTTATGAAGTTTTTATGGCATACAGCATTACAGTCATATTCATAACATAGTATTGGAAACACTGTTACGTTTTTAAACCACTTACCTGTGAGGATAGGCTGATCACAAAGTTTCTCCAATTATGAGAGAGAGTAGGGAGGGAAAGGGAGAGGAAGAAAGGAAAGAAAATGCATTTGTGGCATCTCAGAGAAATCTTGGCTTATATTCTGTTTGGGGAGTTATTTGTTCCACTCAACCTGATCAGGGAAATGCCAGTGATTCAGAGAGTTTTCAAGCCATGTGTCACTTAGTTTTCCATTTCAGTGGTGACCTTGCCCTCTCCTCTGTTTCTGTGTTTTTCATGCACAATTTATTATTCCAGTCAGAAAGCTTTCTCAGAGATGTGGCTTCAAAAAGCACTGAGAAGCACTTTTCATGACTCAATGTCAAAGTGAATTTTTCCCCCTTTTTCTCTTTTACTTTATTAGATCTTAAATTACAAAAGCTATGCATGTAACAAGTTGTACAATGCAAATATGGGTGTTCTAAGTTAATTATCTCCCCACCAGTCCCCTGATCTCCAGTGGAGATGGCTTTAAGACACATTTCTAAACTAGAAAAGACAAAATTTGCAAATAGATGAGATTAAAAAGTGAGGGACCAAGAGGGCTCTGGTCAAAGTGGTGCCATTTACTGAGATGAAAAATAGGAGGGAAGGAGCAGCTTAGAGGAGAAATGGGGAGCAATTTGTAACAGGCATTCAAGTGAAGATTCTGAGGGCAGTGAGATTATCAATCTCTTCTAAAGAGAGAAGCCCAAACTGAAAGTAAATTTGTGGGTCATCAGCATGTAATGTGCATCTAAAGCAATGTGCCTGGACAGCAATGTCGGTAGGCAAGTTATGTCCTGGGAGTGATTCTAAGAACAATGGCTTATGTCTATCACCATATATAATTATTATTCTTATAGTCTGTGTCCTATACTAGGTTTTTGTGGTTTATTTGATCTGGGTTTTTTTTTTTTTTAAAGAATTGACTGTTCAAAATCTTATTAAATGGCTTTCTATCCAACTAAAACATAATCACAATTTGTTGGTGTGGTAAATTATGTTAATATCAAACCATCCTTGCATTGGTAGGAGAAATCTGACTTATTTTTGATATATTATTATTTCAATATGTTGCCAGAACTGATCTATAATTCAGTGGAATTTTTGCATGATTATATTCATAAGTGAATTGGCTTACAGTGTTCTCCTTTACCTTTTTAAGCCTTTGCCATTAGCTTGTACTAGCTTTATAAAATAAACTAAAATGAAAATGCTTATTCTATGATCCAAAAGAGTTTTGTTAATATGGAAATTATTTATTATTTAAAGCAGGTGTATATTTCAGAGGTAAAACGATCTGAGCCTGGTGCCTTTTTAAATGGTGATCTTTAATAAAGTTTCCAATTTATCCTATGTTATAGGTTTCTTCAAGTTTTCTGTCTCTTCTTGGAGCAAACTTTGTAATGCATGTTTTCATAGAAAATTGTCCATTTTCTATATATTTTAAATGTATTTCTATAAAGCTGCATATATTCCCTTACATTTTAAAAAAAAAATGTTTCTATACTTTGGTTGTTGCCGCTTCCTAATATTCTTTCTCTCTCTCTCTCTCTCACAGACACATACACACACACACACACACACACAAGGAGCTTTCTATTTTATTTGAGTTTGTTTTAAATTAACTTTAGTTTTATTAACTCCTGTTATTTTTCTTTTCCATTAGGTCCCTCTTACTTTCTTTTAGCTTAGTTTGTTATCCTTTTCTAGTTTCCTGCATTGAAAACTTAGTTCATTTATTTTTAATCTTTAAGTTATGAAAATATCAAAGAAAAATGTATTTTCCTCTCAATATATCTTTCGCTGCATCCCATATATTCTGTTCTCCTTTGTGTCCATTTTTAAAAACTTTGTCATATCAATTTTATTTTCTCTCTGAATCAAGGGTTATTTAGAAGAATGTTTCCTAATTTCGATAGGTTAGTTCTTTCTACCACACAGATAGCATGGTTTTGTCACAAAAAAAACAAGTGTCAGAGCTATAGACACCCACAGTGACAAGTATATATGAGCGCTTCCAGGGATTAATGAGGAAGCGTTGCGTTGGGTCCTTTGGGATCAGATATAGCTGTTTAGTCTCGCTCCACTCTTTACCAACTATGGCTTTCCAGACAAATACCTCACTGGCACCAAGTTTCTCATTTATAAAATGGGGGGGAAGATGATAATAACCCCTGTGCTACCACCTAACAGAGTGATCATGGGACTCAAATGAGGAAATGGATGTGGTCATACTCTGGCAATAGGAGTTTTTCCTCACTATGCCATTGTGAATGTTTAAATTTAAAACTAGGCCATTAGGATATGCAATGGGAAGCGAGTGTTTTTAATTTCTACTGTCCCAGCAAGAGAGTAACAACTAGAGCTAATCTGTGGACAGAAGAAAGCACCTTGGGGGGTGGGGGGATGGTTTCCTGAAAAAAATCAAAGAAGTTGATGCTGAAAAAGACAGGACTTGAAGCAGTCAAGAGGCAGGGGTAAGAGCCAAGGAAAGGTGAATGTCAGTGTTAATACATACTCCTTGACCAATGACACCTGAGTATTTGGAGCATGATCTTTAAAAAACAAAAACAAAACTTTGAAGTATAGTTGATTTATAATGTTGTGTTAGTTTCAGGAGTACAGCAAAGTGATGCAGTCTTCCCTTCCCTTCAGCTCTGGCCCCAGACTCTCCAGACTCAGCCAATCGTGGGCTGGCAGGAATCATATGATTTATTTTAATCAGTGAAGAAGACTCTGATGTGTCACCATCAGTGACGGGCAGAAGGAGCTGTCAGCTTTGAAGTCAGGCAATAGTCCAAGTGGCTGGCAGATCCTAATCACTTTGCTTTGAATCAGGGTCCCATGTGCTCTCTTTCTTTGCCCAGTTCTGGGTTTACTCCCCCTCCCATGCTCTGCCTCCACACTCATACACACACTTGCCTTCACACACACTCTCACACCCACGTACACATCCACAGAGGCTCACGCACTCATTTTTACATACTTAATCACATGCCCATACACACTCACAGGCACGCCCCTACAATCATTCACACACACACACACTTGCATGCATACACACACACACTCACACAAACACACACACGATCTCACAGCAGCAGCTTCTAGGATGCTCTGGTCCTGTGACAAGCATGGTGGGTTCTAATACCAAGGAAGTCCCATGTTCATCTAGGGGCTAAGGGTGGGGAGAGAGGTCTGCATTGTTGTTCGTAAAAAAGGAAGGTACATAAAATGTTTATCTTTGGAGTGCATTATCTATAAATCACTTCCTCTGGCTTCTTTTCATCACAGCCTTAACAAACATTATATTAACATATTCCATTCAAAATGTCTGTAAAGGTGCCACTTTTGGAAAAGGGCTCAGGAGAGACAATTTGCTCCCCCACCTCCCTCCCAGAATCCCAGACAGATTTCTGGGCCTGTTTAATAGCACCTGTTTCTGTTCTGGCAGGTGGCAGCCATTATATCTTCCTAACTCAGGATTTGCCAACATTCACTGCTGGTGGTCAAGACAGAGCTGGGAAAAGTAATTAATTTCATATCATGATTGTTATGGCTACAGGATAACTACAAACTCTTGCTTCTCTTCCCATCAAGACATGGAGTCTATGTCCTTTGTTCTTGAACCTGGGCTAGACGGAGCCTTTTCCTGACCCAGCAGAATGCAGTACAAGTCCTGCCTCGCCAGTTCCAGCCCTGGAACCTAAAGAGCCTGGCAGCTTCCTCTTTTGCTCTCCTAGAGCTCTCAGCCACCAGCTAAGGTGGGCTACCCTGCTGGAGAGACAACTTTGAAAGAGAAAGGCACCTGGCCAGCCTCCAGGTGTCCTAGTCATTGCAACAGAGGCACCAGATATGTAAGTAAAGCCATTTTGTTTCTGCCTAGCCAAGCTCCTATTGCGTGCAGCCACGTGAGTGACCCCAGTCCCCTGCCACCTGGAGCAGCAATGAGCTGTCCCTACTGAGCCCTGCCAAGGTTGTAGAATCCTGTGTTTTAAGACACTAAGTTTGGGGGTGGTTTGTTACCAGGCAATAGATAGCTGATATAAAATGCCTACTGGGACTAATGGGGGTCTCCAACTAAAGGATCGCTGTGCACATGGGACACACTTGTGACATTTACAATCTTAAGCCACTTGTAAATATTCTAGGAGATATACATATATTTATAAGAGGTCGATAGAGTTTCTAAAATCATTTCTTCAAATCAGGCATATTTACTCCTATTTTACAGCAGAAGAAACTTAAGATAAAGACCAAACTAGAGTCCCACGTCAGGAAAATTTTAGAACCAGCTACTGAACCCAGATCTACCTGATTCCAAAGCCTATGTTCCTCCCAATAAAGCCTGCAATCCCTTAATCATGTGATCTTTTGGTACCCTGCTGCCCAATGACATGCCTAATATATGAATTAAGCACCCAGTCCTGGACAAAAGAAATTGTCAAGTAACAAATGCTTCCCCAAATCCATAGCAAAACCCTCCACAGTGTCTCCTGCTTTTTTGCTGCAGAGCACAGAGCAAGCAGTGCCCTGGTACCGCTTCCAGCAAGAACCAACCATAGCATTTATCTATGTGTAAGCCGGATTTTTTTTTTACCAGCTATTACAACATCAGTGTGTTTTGGATTTTCTGGTTTCTTTGTTTCATTTTCATGGAGCACACCCTGGGTTTTAAGCAGTCTGAAGTTCTGCAAAACTAAGTAAGACTTTTCCCCATCATTTCCCAGTGAAAATAAAAGAAAGATAGCAGTCTTGCCACAAATTTATCCAGGAATACAAAGCTGATAGAGAGAGAGAATCTGAGATCTAGAATCTAGAAGGTGACCCAACCAACTGTACCTCTTTTGAGATGAAAGCCAAAGGGTCCTTTAATCAACACTTGGAAAGAAAAAAACACTTCTTCTAGGATGTTTTTTTCACCTTTCAGCATCCCAGGAGAACCTTCTCGGGCAAAAGCCCCTGAGACTGGCCCATTAGACCAACATGCACCTGACCCACCACTAGACTAGCAGAGGGCTTGCTAGGCAAAGAAGCCATCATTCTTTATTTCTGTTCTTTACTTATTGCCTGGTGCACACATGTGGATGTTTGGATGGCCTCAGAGCTGTGACAGGTGAGCCTTCCCAACTGCTCCTAGCTGGGGGAGCGAGGGAGGAGGAGAATGGGGCCTTTACTGTCAGTCCGACTGACCTGGGCTCAAATCCTGTCTCCATCACTTACTTTGTAATCTTGGAGAAGGCACTTACCGTCTCCAAATTTCAGATTTCTTATCCATAAAATAAAAACAATATCCTCTAAATATTCTTGTGAAAGAGGGGAATCCCATACATTGTCTTTTTATGAAAAATGGACAGAAACACACCTCAGATACAGTGGTCCAATGCAACTAACCAGATCTGCTACAGAACAAAGGGAAGGGATATGTAACAGAGATTATTAATTGTCCCCCAGTATCCATTCCCCCTTCTTCCTAGTAAATGAATCCCTTATATTTAGCTGAGCTCATGGCCACCTGAAATAAAGACTACTTTTTCCAGCCACTGCTGCCACTAGGTATGGTTACGTGACAAAGCTATGGACAATGAAATTTAAGTGAAAGTATCATGTGTGACTCCCAGAAAGACTCCTTAAAGGGAGAAGGCCTATCCTTCTTAGTCCTTTCCTCACTTCTGCTGGCCGGAATGTGGACATGAAGGGCGGAGCCTAAGCAGCAATCTTGAACCATGAGGCAGCCTCCTAAGGATGACAGGATATTAACAAAGAAAGCTGAGTTGTTGATGATGACAGGAGTGCCAAACCTGCCAGTTTCCCTTAGTAAAGGAGAAACAAACTTTTTATACCACTATTATTTTAAGTTGTTCTGTTACCCACAACTGAACTGAACCTTTCCTGTTACGAAAGTTAACATGCTTTGTGGGAAGTTTGCTCTCAAGATATGCCCAAGAATACGTTTTTCAAGAATGTTTATTTCTGATTCCTTAAAAATTGGATCTGTTTGACATGCTGCCTGAAATGTTCTTCATCCTCTTCAGGCAAGGACACTACTGATCCCTAACCCAGTGGACTTTTTAGCACAGAGTCCATGGTACTTAATGTTTTCAAAATATTCTAGGAATCCCAGTGGCTTCTGGACTGAAAAGTTAAATTTAAAAGAAAAGATGCAGCTTCAGAGAACTTTCAAACCACATGATGTGCATTCATTAATAATGAAAATAATAATCATATCTAGCATGTTTTAATGTTTACTATGTGCTATATACTTGATATAGGCTATCTCATTTAATCTTTCCAACAAAATTGTGATTTTGGTACCGCTGTCATTCCCGTACTATGAATAAGAAAACCAAGACTGCCAGCCACCTCACCAGCTGCCTTCCCCAAACATCACACTGAGAGATTCAGCCCCTCAGCCAGGCCCTGAGAGCACCTCGTCCCTATCTTCCCAATGTTCTGTATCTAAAATGTGACAGTGAAGTGAAAACCCCTTTCAATGCGGCAGCGTGGACAGGGGGACACTTTTCTGCAAACCTGATTCCTGAGTACCAGAGTCCTAAACTGAGGCACAAGCACGCCCTCACTGAAAAATAGTCTTTTCTACCTGTGACAATCTCCCACCTCACACATAACCTTCCAAGCTGGAGGTAGGATTTGGATTAACATCTGCTCACACTTGATGTGTAATATTTCATCTCAAACCCCATCGATCTAGCTAGCACTGAGAAAGCTTCTGAACTCTGCATTGGTTTCTGAGATTAGTTTTGAATCATGTATTCACACTTTCAATCATTTTAAAAGCCCCTACTGCAGGCTCAGGGATAAATTCCATGCTGTTCTGTAAATTTATCACCAACTTAATCTGGAATGTGTAACTTGTCTCCACTTGAGTTACTTGGACCTCTAGTTAAATGCCAAAGTCCAGACCAAGGCTCAGGTTCTGCCACCTGAATCCCATAAAAAAAAAAAATTCTGGATGTATAAAAATATCAGGTAAGATAAATATGGGGTCCTTTATATTACAACTCAAGATGATTTGATGTTAGACAAAATTGATAAATATAGAGACTTTCATCCTAAAGTAAAATAAATTATCCTGAAATACAGAGCCTCTCTCGAAACAGTAAATAAAACATCTGGAGTGGAAATGTTCCTCTGATGCTGAAACCAGAGTACAGACTGAATATGTTGATGGTGCCTTATGTAGTTAACGGGTAAAGATTCCTGAACATTCACAGCTGAGTTAAGAACATTTCAGTGAGAGGAGCTGTGCTTAATTCCCTTGAGGAAGGCTGTTTCCGTTCAGTTTGCCTCCCCTTGTCAATTGCAGTTGCAGACATCTCTCATTTGCAGTGAAATATGCCCAGTGAGCTTGGGCCGGTGCAGTTGCTGTGGTTTGCAATTACCCCTGAAAGATGAGTAATCTCAAGCCCTGTGTTGGCTGTCCAGGGGTATTAGCAACTGTGTTCTGCCTGACCCTTTTAAAGCTGGCATGCACACAGTCATCTGGATCAGGACTGTGTGGGCTGCTCTGGATGTGTCCATATTACCAGCTCAAGAAGAGGGAAGGAGACCTCTGGAGCCCATGAACTAACACTCCAGGCACACCAAGGCCACTGATGCCCACATCCTCTCCCTGAGATTCACGGGAAATCCATTCATTAATTCACCCAAAAATGAGTCGAGCCTATACTCTGTGCCCTGTGTAGTTCCGGCTGCAGTCCATAAACCAGACAAAACTCCTGCCCTCAGAAAGCCTACATTCTAGAATGCGGACACAGACAACACAGAAAACGGGTTAGTAAATATATCCTGTGTGTATGAGCACGTGCTGCAGGTGCTTTGGGTGCTGCATCCATATCCCCAGGGCACCCACCATTCAGTAGGAACTGAGCGCTGAATTGAGGGCTTTCTCGAGCCACAAGAATAGGATTGGCTTTTACGGGACATGGCCCAAAATGCTGGTGAATTAATGTGCCAGAAGTGATCTTCCACCAGAGAAGACCAGGAGTTG
Organism: Vicugna pacos; assembly: GCF_048564905.1. NCBI lineage: Eukaryota > Metazoa > Chordata > Mammalia > Artiodactyla > Camelidae > Vicugna > Vicugna pacos. The sequence goes on along the minus strand of NC_132997.1, from coordinate 41,689,347 downwards.
GTGTATTTGCCTCTCAGTTTCAAACCCACCCTTGGTTGGCCTCCTGGGACGCTGGAACACTTCTTCCTTAGCAACTGGCACAATGTCAGACTTTGTTGGTGGAAGATGCTTGGTGGAGTCTGGAGGAGGAAGGGGCTTCTCTTCTTGATTCTGGTGAAATCCTCTCCATTTGCTCCCCTGGGGCAGCAGCTGGCACTGCAGGGACATTAGTGGCAGAGGATACCCACTCCTGCCCCCAGGAGTTTCAGCTTCACCAGTCTCACAAGGAGCTCCCCAAAGAATTCCACACAAAGCACATCCCTGGGGACAACTTGCCCTGGTACCCTAGAGGACAGATTCCCAGTGAGTCCCACACGCACAACACTTCAGCAAACTTCACCACCCTGCAGGCCACGGCCATGCCCTCTCTAATTAGATCTAGATTTCTGCCCTAATGGGGGAACTGCTCCAAGATTCATTCCTTCCTTGGTTCTCTGCCACATTCCTAGAGATAGTGACTGTTCCTTTTAACTATTATTCCTGTATTCTTTATAGCTCTTTCTTACTCCTTTGTAGGTAATACACTGATATAGTTAATTCTTTGCACTAAATTTTCCCTGCTTAAATTACTATGTGGGTACTGCCTCTGGTTTGGATCCTGACTGGTAGACAATGTTGTTGTTGTTTTTAATGAGTTTCCTTCTTTAATTCCTAGCTCAAAATATTAGGGACATGCCCCCCACCAAGAATCTTAAACTTCTCTAAGTTAGCTCCATCTAAAAAACCTTGAAAATATGCCCCAGAAGCTGGAAAATGATCACCTTTTTCCCAACAACTCCACTTATTTTTAAAGTATAGTTGATTTACAATGTGTTGGGTTTTGGTGTACAGCATAGTAATTCAGTTATACACATATATATATATACTTTTTCATATTCTTTTTCATTATAGGCTATTACAAGATATTGAATATAGTTCCCTGTGCTATTCAGGAGGACCTTGTTGTTTATCTATTTTATATACATGAGTTATTATCTGCTAATCACAAACTCCTAATTTATCCCCTCTCTTCCCTCTTTGGTAACCATAGGTTTATTTTTCATGTCTGTGAGTATTTCTATTTTGTAGATAAATTCATTTGTATCATTTTTTAGATTCCACATATAAGTGATATATGATATTTGTCTTTCTCTGTGACTTACTCCACTTTGTATGACAATTTCCAGGTCCTTCCATGTTGCTGCAAATGGCATTATTTCATTCTTTTTTATGGCTGGGTAGTATTCCTCTGTGTGTGTGTGTGTGTGTGTGTGTGTGTGTGTGTGTGTGTGTGTGTGTGTGTGTCCTGTCTTCTTTATCCACTCATCTGTCGATAGACATTTAGGTTGCTTCCATGTCTCAGCTAAGGTAAATAGTTCTGCTACCGGAGTGTATGTATCTTTTGAATTATAGTTTTCTCTAGATATATGCCCAGGAATGAGATTGCTGCATCATATGGTAAGTCTATTTTTAGTCTTCTAAGGGCTCTCCATACTGTTTTCCACAGTGGCTGCACCAAATTGCATTCAACAGTGTAGGAGGGTTCCCTTTTCTCCACACCCTCTCCAACATTCATTATTTGTGGACTTTTTAATTATAGCCACTCTGACCTGTGTGAGGTGATACCTCACTGTAGTTTCGACTTGCACTTCTCTGATAATTCGTGATCCTGAGCATCTTTTCATGTACCTATTGGCCATCTGTACTGACAACTCCACTTTTAAGAACCTATAATAACCAGAAGCTAATACAACATTGTAAATCAACTATACTTCAATAAAAAGTAAAACTAAATTTTAAAAAATCAAGGATGTGCTAGGTTTCCTGATGTAACAAGAATAAATAAAATTTTTTAAAAATAAAAAGAACCTATAATAATCTGAAGAATGAGCAAAATTTTAAGCAAGAGATAGTCCCTGCAGCATTATTTATAGTATCTCAACCTCCTTCCCTTCTTTGACAAAAATTTATCATAATTTGTATTATTTTATATTATATTTTATATTACATCGTCAGTGCTCCTGCCTTTTGGATTTCTAACCCCGTGGAACGTAAGCACAAGGAGTGTAGGTACCGTTTCTGTCCTATTCATCGTCGATCTCCATGAGACTAGATGAGGTCACCTAGAGAGCCAGGGAAGAAGGAAAAAGAGCTCTAAAGCAAGGAAGAAAGGGATGGCGAGGAAATGTGTGGAGAGTGTGAGTGGAGCCCCTGTGCCTCCACCCACACCCATTACACAACTAGCGGGAGTCTGGCTCAGTGGCAACCCCCGCAGGTGCATCTGGTACCCACAAGGCATGAGAACAGGAGATGAGAGATAGCAGAAAGATGCAGCTGGGCAGGAAGGGCAAAGACAACCCCAGACCCACCCAGGGCCCAGCAGAGTGAACTGGGTTAGAAGCTGCCTGTGTGTCTGCATGTGAACACATGCAGGTTGTGTGTGTGTGTGTGTGTGTGTGTGTGTGTGTTCACTCATGGAGGTGGGAGGGGAAACTGTGGCACATCTAGGAAGTGCAGTGGGTAGCACAGACTGCCTGCATCACAGGCTGGACGGAGCGATGCCACCTACAGTGGACAGGGCTGCATAAGCAGGGTAGAGACAGCCCCAGCAGAGAAACATGGGAGGCCAAGAGGAAGCCTGCTCTCCCCTCCTCCAACCTCAAATCCATCACCAAAAGGGTCTCTGCAGGGGGAGCCAGCAGGAGAAGGGCCACAGCTGGGTACCACTTTGGGTTTGAGAAAAGAATCTTGAATCCGCTTAGGAAAACCACTGGCTCATAGCTACTACTTGTGAAAGAGCCAAGCTTAAGTTCTCCCCACCTTCATGGGAATAAAAAAACTTATTTACCGTTATAAGTTAACTGTGGGTTCCACTGTTGCGCACTCCAGTTCTGTGGACTGTTACAACTGATCAATTTATACATATTACATGTGGCCTCAATAAACGTTTCCCAAACTGTAGTTATGTGTATGTAACATCAGGGATCCAATTTTTGCCAAACTTGGGTGCCACTTTCACAATTACACAACATTTTTCTTTAAATCAGCTTCCTTTTATATTTAGCTCCTTTCTAAGCAATATTTAGCTCCATTCTAAGGAATAAAATGTTACAGGTTTATTGTACTAATTATATTTTTATTATATATTTTATTGCATACATTAAAATAAATACCTATTTATACCTACTACTAAAATAAAAGGTCTGATCTTTATACTACTTAAAATGATCTTGCATGCTACTGATGAGCATAACACATTTTGGGACACATGGTACTACAAAACGCATAAGGTCCTTCATTATCTCCAAATCACGGTGAATAATTTGCAAGGTTCTCTGGGAAATGTCAGAAAGGCTAAGAAAGAGTCTATGAGCTGTTGGCATTTTCCTGATGGAAAGGAAGATATTCTGCCCTATTTTAAGCTTTTCTCTTCAAACAAATGCTCATCACTGGAGACATTTGGAAATACCAAGAACTTAAAACAGAGCTGAAGGATACTTCCATGTCCCTTCTAGAATATCAATGTCCCAAGTGATGTCAGCTGGTATGGAATGAGACCCACAGTCTTTGGCGCCTATCTAAACAGATAAAGGGAAGAGAATATTAAGGCAATTACAATATATAAACAACTTAGAGAATCAGAGCACGTGGCTACGGTTAGTGTAGTAGAAATGATACTAAAATCAAAACCCAGGAAGGCCTGGGTCCCTGTCTCACCTCTGCCATTTACCAGGTGAGCAGGGAACCTGTGAGTAAACTGCTCCCTGCCTCTGGAACTCAATTATTTTCTTCTATAATGAGAGGGTTGGATTAAATGAAAGTTTCTTAGGCTAAGATTATTGGACAGATATCATTACCAGATACCACCCTAACTTCTAAGAAGGCAAAATATGCATTAGCCCTCATCAGTTTTTCTAAATTTTGTTATTCTCCTGGGGAAAAAAAGTTGCAGCCATGAGACAATGTGGTCTCTAAGACATATTCAGAAGCTGACATTCCCACAATGGTTTTGAGTCAACTCTGGATAAAGAACACTTCAGAGAAGGGGCATCTTCTCAGTGAAAAGTTTTTTGGGCAAGAGATGGGGGGGGGACAGGAGCCCTGTGGTCCACCCAGGACAGAACCGATGGGGACCTTTCTCCTGCCCTTGAACATGCGATCAGCAAAGGCTGACCTCGAACGCCTTTCCCATGCCTTCGCTCCCTTCTTAGTCCTTCCGTTGAACCCTGGACTGGCTTCCTCTGGGGACGCTCAGACTCAGCCCAGAGGTGCTACAGAAGCTAATTCATCATGGGCTAATTCATCCCGGCCAAGCTTGTTCTGGCCAGTGAGCTGCAGTGCGATTGGCAGCCCTGCGGGTTTCAGGGCACTGATTTACTTTCACGTTTTCTGCTCTGCAAAACCTATTCGGAACAGCAGTGTAAGGCTTTTTTATTGACTAGGGCAATGCCGTCAAGATGCACAAAATGGCTCAAAGATTTACAGTTGCCTGCATTTTCACTTCTCACTCCTTTAACCATGGTCTTGGTCTTTAAGCTTAACAAGCATATCTCCCCGTACACACGTTTGTATCCTGTAATCCCTTGTTGCTGTTGTGTGAACTGCCTGAGAATGGATGCTTCCCGGTACAGGGTTGGGTCCTTAGGGATCACCTTTATATGCTCCCTTCTCCCCCCGCCACGACTCCTCTGATTCAATTGCATGTCATTTCACGGGGTGACAAGGGGCCCACACAAAAGCCCTCCTCCAGTAACCTTAGTAACCGAGGAAGAGGGACCCACTTCCCCTGCAGCACCTAGAAAGGAATTAACTTCACTCCCAATCTCCTTGAAATAATCTCGAGCTCAGAAATAAAGACCCACATCCAGGCCAAGCGCAGGTGTGGCACCAAGCCAGGCTCTTGCCTCAGACTCCTGGCCTGGCTCTCAGAACCATCTACCTGTCAGCCAGTGCCCCCTTCCCCACCCGGGACTCCTCCACACCCACTGTCACACCAGTGAGATCTAACACTCAGTAGGCACTGTTCCAACGCTCTATACTAATTAACTCAACTTAACACACAGGAGAACCCTGTGAGAAAACAGTGTGACCCCCACCATTTCACAATTGAGGCAACATGGAGAGGGGGAGAGAATAAGCAATGTGCCTGCAATCACACAGATTCTAAGCGCTGGAGTCGATCGTCAAAGCCAGGCCCGCTCATCTCCCAGTGTGGAAAGGTTTTCACACGCTGAGCCCTTGACTTTGACTCAGCTGATTTTAGCACAGAACCACAAGCAAAAGCCAAGGGCAAAGCGCTCTGACTCAGCTCTGGACTGATGCCTACCCCAACTGAGACAAGAGGGAAGGGGGCAGGGCACAGCCATTCAAGGAATGACACAGCAATCAACACCAAGATGGTGGCAGATCCAACCCCCAGTAGACCCTGAGGCCCAAGATGGAGGGAGATTTGACTTCCAGCAGACCTTGAGCTTCATTATATGCTCATTGTAATACATTAACATGGTAAATGGCAATCCCACAGAGGCCGTGACAGTCCTGAGGTTAACCACAAAAGGTCAAAACGTGGGCAGTGGCCCAATTCCTGGGATCCCAGCCCCTTCCCCTCCTACTTGTTAGCTTACAAAGTTACTGAGCCCATAAAAACTGACAGCCCCCTCACCTCATGGATGCTCTCCCCTCTGCGTAAGACAGCCCGCACTCTGTCTATGGAGTGTGTAACCACTTTTACTTTAAACTAAACACCCACCCCCGTGCCTCGTGGCCTCTCATTCCCTTGCCTTCCGAGATGGCTTGCACTTTGTCTATGGCATGTGTATCCACTTTTACTTTAAACTAAGCACCCAACCCTGCACCTTGTGGCCTTTCTCTTGCCTTCTGAAACAGTCTGCACTCAGTCTATGCAGTATGTTTCTGTCTGAATAAATCTACCCTTACTCAACTGTGGCTCGCTCTTGAATTCTTTCCTGCATGAAGTCAAGGACCCACACTAGGTGGGGCACATCCCCGGGACTCAACTGAGACCTGGGACACAGCCATCCTCTGGCCCCACATTTTTCCTGTACCACTACCAGTGAAAGGCAGATCAGGAAGTCACTGTGAGGAGGGGACACATGTAAGCCCTCAAGAAACGTGGGTAAGGCCTGCTGGGGTAGCCTGGGGAGTGCTGGTCCCCAGGGCACCTCCACACACAGGCTGCGGCCCCCGTGGCTGCCTGCCCCGCGGAGCTGCGGCCAGGTGGAGGTGTGTACCTCCACTAGGGCGCTGCCAACTAGGAAGAGCTTACATGACAATGACCGTTTCTCTGTATAGTTTTTATTACTAACTTTAAATCATTTTTTTCTTATAGACTTTGCTAATAAACTCTGAAATGTCTTGTTTTCAGCCAGCATCCAACTGAGGGAAGATTGTTCTCTTTTTCTACACGCACATACACACACTCAACAGTTAAGCTGAGCAGTTCCTAGAGTCTCACTGTACTTTCCTGAAAGTGCCTCCTCCACATTCAATGCCCTTAAGCTAGTATTTAAAGTCCAGCTCAACTGCTGCAGCCTCCTGAAAGCCGGAAAACCTTCCTTGATCTCTCCAGGCAAAAGTAATTATAATCTCCCCCTCTTCTAAACTCTAAGAGCTTTTCGCTGTAGCTTCTTTATGATACCTTTATCTGATGTGTTTGCATCTCATCTCCCCGATCCCCTTGAGGATGCAGAACTTTGCTGTGCCCTCCATCTCCATAATGGATAGATCAATACCAATTAATAGATATTTGCCGAATTCATTTATCGCGATAATTGTAGTCCCCGGTGATGGCTGATGCTAGAAATTAGGTTGTAATTATCATTCATAATCCTTAGTGATGATGAAGATTAAAAACAATGAAAGCCAATAGGACGTGCAAATAATGGTGAATATTTGATTCAAAACAAGAAGATATAGAAAAATTATGCACCCCACTTCTCAGACAAGAAAATGTTATAAATCTGCATTAAGTAAGGATCTTACCAGATAGAGCCAGCAGCCTGCAATTGTCCCCATCTTACTGCTGGAAACGCCATAGTCCACAACCTTCATTTTTCTCCTAGGATAATATAAACATATTCATTGATCAAATTTTTAAAACATCTAAACAGGAAAAAAATTTTTTTTAACATTTTTTTCCTCAACCCTGCCACCCTCATGTGGTATCGGTGGATGCTCTAAAATATGTAAAAATATTCCATGCCTCGATTATCCTCTGAGAATTTTAACTGTTGTTTCCATGTACATTAATAATTTCTTGGTGTAATTTTTCCCAAGAGAGCGTATCAAAAGAAAGTGTGCATAGATTTACATATGTAATTGCTAATAAACCTCCCAGGAAGAAAATAGCCTTCCAACCAGGTGGAAACCATATCACTTTAAATCAAAACTTAATGGCTATCAAAGTATATTTATGAAATTGCAGAAGAATGCTAGCCTATAAGTCAAAGGCAATTAGGAAACATAAATGGCAATTTTGATAAGTGGCTACTTGTCTGATGGTTGTGTGAGCAAGTTCCAGTCTTTATTATGCCTTATCTACTATTTTGTTTACCCAGGATGTGAACCCCCTTCTTATTTGGAAGTAATTCCAAGATAGGTGGGTGGCCCCATCTTCCACATGGGTGACAAAGGGACAACCCAGCTCCTGGGCTACAAGAGTGTAGGTATGTAATGACGAACCTTGAAGAAGTAATAAAAAGGACTGATTAATGACTAAGTCCTACAAAAATATAGTTTGTAGGAAAGATGGCATCTCTAATTAGGGTATAGTGTTGTGGGTAAGTTTTTTTTAAGTTTTCTGATAATGAAAAATATAAAATGTTTACAAGTGACTTATTATGATGTCTAGAGTTGCTTCAAAATATTCCAGAAAAACAATATTTTTTAATTTAAATGGGGGATAGATTACATAAGATTGACAGAATAGTAATAATCAGGGAATCTGGGGATGAAAGCATGGAGCTTCATTATACTCTGCTATTGTTGTGTATGCTTAAAATTTTTCAGAAAAAGTTCTAAAAAACTTTTTTAAAAGTCCAAGAGTGTTGCAGGGAAGGTCCCAAAGCAGTGGTAGTGTTGGAGGCAGTGGTGACATCCAGTGACACCACGGTTGCCTTCCTATGGCCATGCCCACATTCTCTTGGTTGCTGCCAATTTTATGAGCTAGATTCGCTGGTCTTCCTGGAGATGCAGTGAACTATCCAATACCCTACAATACATTCTTGTTTTCTGCTTGACTTCCTATAGTTTGCAACCCTGGACTTGAATGGTAAAACTGAGTAAAGTAAAACTCCGAAAAGCATTCAAGTTGCTTTATCTAGTCAGGGTAACTTGTTAACGTGAAACTGGACCAAGGATGGCAAATACATTTTAAAAGTGCAGCTTTTATTTGCAACAACATGGATGGACCTGGAGACTGTCATTCTAAGTGAAGTAAGCCAGAAAGAGAAAGGAAAATACCGTATGATATCACTTAGATGTGAAACCAAAAAAAAAAAAAAAAAAAGACAAATGAACTTATTTACAAAACAGAAACAGACTCACAGACATAGAAAACAAACTTATGGTTACCAGTGGGGAAAGAGGGTGGGAAGGTATAAATGGGGAGTGCAAGATTTGCAGATACTAACTACTATATATAAAATAGATAAACAACAACTTTCTACTGTACAGCACAGGGAACTGTATTCAATACCTTGTAGTAACCTATAAAAAAGGAATATGAAAAGGAATATATGTATGTATGTGTATTTATATATAAATATATAAAACAGATATTATGCTATACACCAGAAATTGACACATTGTAAACTGACTGTACTTCAATAAAATTACAAATAAAATTTTTTAATGTGGCTTTTCTCCCCTCCTACATCCATGACTGTCTCTGATAATTAATTTTATGCTAATTAATTTTGTTACACCTGCTTATGACCTCAGAATCCTTCTCAACACAGCTCCACAGGCGGTCACTGCCTAACATAGCTGACTGGAGAAATAAAAGATATTTGCCATTCCCAATCTAAGCAAAATAGAATAAACAAGAAAATCTGCCACTCCACCCTAAAAAGATCATGTCATGTTAAGCTGATTATAAATGAGTCAAAGATGATTGTGTCTCTCCTCTCCATCTCCCCTTTCCCAGCTGCAAGTTATAAATGACGTTATCATTCTATTTGGCGTGACCTATTGTCAGAAACTTCTCAAAAGAAAATTTCGCTGCAGCGGACTATCCCGGGACCGGAAGGCTTTAGAATCCCTTTTGTTTAAACTTATCTCTAGATCTGTTGGTTCCTAACCCTGGAGTTCCTCCAGCGAAATCTGAAACTGGCCACGTACACGGAAGGCAAGGAGAGACCGAAGAAAGAGGCTTTGTCATAAGCTCCCGAAACTTAAACCTGCAGCAGCTTGTGCCCTGCTGGCTTTGCAAAGCAGCACGCCAAGGGCTCCAGCGGTGTTATCCTGTGCTCGCGCTTTGCCTGCCAGCCCCAGAGCTCAGAGAGTAGTGAATATTTGCATGTCCTTCTCTAACCTCAGCTCTCCTTCCAGTTTCCTGATTTAAGTTCCGCTTCTCGTTGGCCATCAGGCTCCAGCAACCTGCCCAGAGCAGAGCCCAGCCCACTGCACTGCCGCGTGGTTCCCTCCGGGGCAGCTGCGCGCTCCGCGCCCTTTCTCAAACACGCACATCCGACCAGCCGGCGTTTTCCCGGCGTCCCTGTGCTCACGGGGTCCCCAAGCACCTAAAATACTGGTCACCCCTCTCCACACAGAGGCCCATGGCCAACTCAGGATTTCCCCCGGAAGGATACCTCTTTCCCGAGACCCGTTTCTTCAGTCTCCTGGCTGCTTCACCAAATGTTGGTTCCCAACCTTGGGAGCACCTCCAGGTGACATTCGACAGTGGACTCTGTCACGGAGGGCAGGGACGGGCCGAAGAAAGAGGCAGACCACTCCAAACTGGTAGGTGGCAGATTTAGTAAGCAAGGAAACGTACTCACGAGGCTTGTCTCGGGCGGCCCCAAGACAGTAGTTCTCCGTTTCTGCCCGCCAGCATCTTAGAAGTTTCTGTAGAGGCTTTAACTGGGTTCAGTCAAAAATATACCGTCCAGACGGTCTCCTCAATGCCTTACTTGCCCAAGACTGTGTCTTTGAGGCAGTTTCCAGCTCAGGGGAGGCAAGCAGAACTCACATTTCAAGGGCAGGGGAGGGGGTCAGAGCCTCTGATTGCCCCGGGCAGCTCCTGGGTCAACCGGCAGTCACGCCCTCTCCGTGACCCTCTCCAACAATTGTATCCTGGTTGTTTGCCAAGACCACAAACCCCTCCCCACACACACACCTTACACATGTCTCCAAGTGGACTTTTTTAAGCCCTCTCAAGAACAGGAAAAAGGGCGTATGAATGGGCATTTCCCAGCACTAGGCGAGGTGCTAAATTGCATACTGCAAATCCTGGCTTCTGGAACTTCCCTACTGTAAGGGCAGAAATGAGAAAATGGGATCAAGGCCAACCCACACAGACCCTGAAATTCAAAGAAGCCACCACAAGCAGAAATTTTCTCATGATTTCTTTTTCAAATCGATCTAAATTTCCCATCCTAGTTCATAAAAGTCGTATTTGCTTAAACATAAACATAAAAACAAAGGTGCTGTTTAAAGAAGGAATACCAGCTTCTCCTCTCACTCACTTACCACCTGGACTTCCACACCCCGTGTGAGTGGCAAAGGGCGAGAGAAGCTGGGCTCAGGTTTCGGGTCTGCTACTTAAAGGGTGACCTTGACAGTAACCTCCACCTGGACCTGTCCATTCCTTTCTCTGTGCCTCATATGATGTAACGGGATGGAATGAGGGGCTGTATGAGAGGGTCTTCTTTTCCTGGAATTGGCGTTTAAAGTCCATGGCTGAGATCAAAAGTACCCTGCAAGTTCAGACCACACCAGCAGTAACCATTTCAGGGTTTGCTGAGAGAGGCTGTTACCGAGTCCAGACTCGTTCTGCTCACCCCACGACAGGCCAATAAATCAGGAGACAAAGTCCTGGGGCAAGAAATAGCAACTTTATTCAGAAAGCCAACAGACCGAGAAGATGGCAGGTTAATGTCCTGGAGCACCATCTTCCCCAAGTCAGAATTCAGGCTCGTTTTATACTAAAAATGCTTAGCTGTTGCAAACTTCTTGGTATAGGAATTCTTTGTTCTTGAAATCCTTTGTTCTTGCAGCTGTCCGTGTGGATCAGATCATGGTGTCCCGTAAACCTTCACCAAAACAAATGTTACTTTCTATTCTGCAGCTTATCTTTATATGAATAGAAAAGTATTAAAATCCTTAAAGTTTAGAGCCTTGAGAATGGGCTATCCTGTCTATTTCAGGCTATAGACAACATTCTTTTACAAAAGGTACAGAACCAGCAAGACTAGGGCTAAGAAACAGAGTACAGGGTTAAAGTCAAAGGAACAGATCTAATATGGAGTCAGATTTGTTTTTTTTTCTATTGCAGGGCATCTTCCACCCCAGGGAGGGAAAGAATGCTTGTAGAGAAAACAGCTCTTCCCTTAACTGACCAGTAGGGGAGGGAGGCACTACTGGCTCCACTCCTGGAGCCAAGGCAGGGAGACCCCAAGAGAATCCCCCATCAAGCTTACAGGATGGGGGGATGCGGGCAGGAGAGATTTCCATCACGTGCCTTGGTGTCCTGCCTGACCACTGGGACTGCTGGTGGGACAGCCAGGCAGAGATCAGGTGACAATGGCCCCCACAGTGTCTGAGCCCCAAGGGGTGCAGAAAAGAGACTTAACTGTGTCCACAGACCAGAGAAGGTTAGAACCCACAGGCTTATTGGAGAAACTGGAGGCTGCAGGCCAGAGTCCAGCCAAAGGTGCAGCAAAGTCTCATCAGCTTCCTCCCTGGGGAGCCACTGGACATCCATGGGGCCTGTTGGAGGCTGTCTGTCCTCTCTGAGCAGGACAGGAGTTTTTAGAAAAATTAAACTCGTGTTAATATCATCCCCAAAGAGCTAAAAATCCTCAGTCACATTGGTTATATATGAAATGGGGTTAAAAGTAACATCTAACTCACAGGGTTGTTGTGAAGTTTAAAAGAGGTATAAGGAAGGTTCATGAGGGCAGATGTTCTGTTTGCTTTGTTCAGTACCAAAAATCCTTGCCTAGCACCCAAGGAGCCTCTCAGAGGTATTCGTGGAATGAACAGTCACGGGCAGGTACTAATCAAATCTAAGCTTGTGTTCAAGATCAGCCTATATAACACTCCAGATTAATCAGCTCTTCTTAGTTTGAGTTCTGCAAAAGCAGGGATTGAGACAAGGATGTGAGCTCAGGTTGTTCATTTGGGAGTGTCCCAGGAAGCCAGAGAGAGAGACAGGGAAGGAAGGAGACCCCGTGAAGGGTCTTGATGGAGCAGCTTACTGCTCCATCCTGCCAGGGAAGCCACACAGACGTGAAACTTAAGAGTCATCAGTCTGAGATCGCGGTTGGGGTATTTATCCAAGCCCCTAGAGGATGTTGGTTACTGTGGGGGCACCAACTCCCTCACACCTCCAGGCCCAAGCCTGTAGGATGAGCAAGCTCCTTGCACTTAGAGAAAGATCTAAGGCAGAAAGCCGAGACCCATGAGTGCGTGAGGTGGGAGGTGGTCCACATGAAAACCCCCACCACGCTGCAGCCAGAAGCCGAGGTGGGCTGAGGGCATGCAACTTGGGACACCAGCAGTGACTGCTCCATACCTCCTAAAAAAACAAGTGTTAACAGGTGTGAACTATTTATGAAGTTCCGTGGATGCCTCTGGAGGCAGCCATGATATCTAATCACAGAACAATTTCATAATTTAAAAGGGATTTGATTCTCTCCTCTGTCTAGACAGAAAATAAGCCGGGAGAATGACTCAGACCCTGTATATTTAAACAGAACACTTCGTGTGCACCGTAAGTTAAGATATGTGAGTCTCTAGTGTAGAAAGTCAGATTAATACACACTGCTTTGCAGAGAAACTAATTAAATTTTTCGATCTTCCTCCTTGGCCTCTATCAATTAACTGTAATTTAAACTTTACCTGGGTCTTTCAAGAGAGGGAATAAAGAACACAACCAAAGTCCTGAAAAGCAAATACACTGTTCTTAGGGGAAACTCGTAAAATATGAGATAAAAGCTGAGAACCTGGGTAGTTTGGAGTTCAACTCATTTCAAACTCTATTATTCAAGGAGGCTAAAACCTAGAAGGCAGGGAGAATCTAACCAATGCACTGGCCCACATTATCCATTTCAAGGAGATAATAATGAAATTCATATTTTCTAAAATAAAATCAAGCAGAGAAACAGATCCCATCACAGGGCCAAGAAAACCATCCCACGTAATATTGCTCCCTAAGTGTGTTGTTACGTGAGTCCTGGATGTTTCTACAATCAAAGGGCTAGTTGAAAGAATAAGAGAGGGCACAAAACTGTCCTTGAAGGTAATGAGACTTTGCGCAGCCCTTCATAGCCCGTGTGAGCTAATGGTGTGACATTAGCGGAAATAACTCATTTTTCACTGGGTCATGTCGCTACCGGGCACTTGAAGTGTTCAGGTATATCTCAGGTGTATTTATGAACACATCTGCTCCACCTGCGTCCTGCTGTGGTTCTTCTATCTCTTCCCAGATGTCCCCTCTCCCACCGCAGCTGAACTCCTAGAACCCCCAAGATAATAACAATGCGCAGTGGTTTCCCCCCCCCCAACTTTGTCTGAGGCTCTGTTGCAGGAGTGTCAGATCTGTGTGGCTCATGCCCCAGTGTCCTGGAGAAACAGCCCTGTCAGATTTTATGTACAGCACACCTGTTCTCCAAGGGACTTCAACATCTTCCGTGAAATCCAAGGAGTAAGGACTTGGACACAAACTGGAATAACAACCACTTCTAAATCCTCCGAACCACAACCCCTTGGCTCTAGATGGTTCAGTACTTCCCCTTGGTTTCTTCTCCCCTTAAGTGGTCTTCTCTCCCAGAAAATACTGTACTCTCTCCAGATATGTCCAGGGGGTCCTGAACCCCAGTCTAGGACCCACTTGATTTAAAAAAAAACTGTTTTTATTTCCTTTATTAATGTTCAGTGCTTGTTCTTTTTAATGAGCTACCCAAGATTTCAGGGTGGTGATTTTCCCTGCATCCTCATTTCCAAAATACAGCCAAGAAAAGTCACTGGTTTTCAGGTTGTCCAGCCTTTTCTTATAAGGATAGGAGTGACAGATTCCAAGCCCTGCACATGTAGAAGCTGAACTGAAAATATTTTCAGTGTTAATCTAAACGCCATAGTTTCATAAAGGGAAGTTCTTGATGGAAAGAAAAATAAATTCATATGTCATTTCAAAACCAAGTAACATTCATTCCATGGAAGCATCTTCCTCAGAACTTCTGGTGGAAAACAGGACTAAGAAGATGAAGACTTGGTGCTTGGATGTGCTGTTTCTGCTCAAGACAGCCACAGCCTTCTTGTGGAAGAGATTGATTTCATCCTCGGTTCACCCTCATCCAAAGACAACTTTTTCTTATCTATAATGGTTCTGTTTGAAGAGATCTGATTCCATGTACAGTGTGGCCAGCCCACTGGAATAATAAGCCTTAACTGTGTTCCCTTTCATTTCTAAAGATGGAATATTTACAATAAATCATAGCCAGAATCTAGGAAGCTTCGGTGTTAGGCAAACATTCTTGAATTTAAAAGCTGAATGCCTTCGCTTAGTTTTGTGCTGACAATACCGATTTAGAATATGCTCACCTCCTTGTCTGTGGCTACTTTTTTCAGGTGTGTAAATGACCCTATTGTCCACTTCCCAATTCTTATATTGAAAGTGTCTTATCCAAATATTAAGCATGACTAGAAACCAGAGAAATATGAAAAATGAAGATTGAGGCATAGATGTGCATGTACCCACGCTACATTCACAAAATTTGAAATTCCCGCAGAGTGGGGAGCATGGTGGGGCAAAGGGGAAGACATCAAGTCACCCAGCACAGCTGATCACTGTGCCATCTCAGGACAGTCTGTCACCGCTAAGCCTTGGCATTCTCACCTGAAAATGGGAGCAGTAACAGTACCTGTTAGCATCATAATAAAGGTGAAATGAGGAGGCCCCTGAAAAACTTATGACAGTATACACCAGACAGTGAAAACTAAGTGAGTTTTAATTACTGCCAAGTCTAGTGTCGTTGTGCGTGTCTGAAACACTCCATGGCAGTTCTGCATGCGCACAGCCATGACCAGTACAGGGTCCAAACCTATGGTCTCAAATTGCCTTGCACTTTACCTGCACCCCCCACCACCCGACCTTGGCTTCTTCTGCCCTGCTGCTTCTATCAGACTATTGACCTTTTTTTTTTAACTTCCTATTTCCTTTTGTTCCTCTCACTTAGAATTCTATCTCCGGCTTGAAGTTCACAGCAGAATTTCAGCTTCACTAAGTTTTCTTGTCAGCAGATCCCTAGACAGAAATTTCAGTGCCCTTACACCTCTTTCCCCAGGGGAGCCCCAGCCCACCTGAGCCTGCTCTGACCTTTTGGGTCCCCGACTCCCTTAGCAAACCTTAGTGGGTAAACTCATCATCAGTAAACCCTTTTAAAAGACAAAACATGCTAGTGAGTATGAAGATTTTCAATGTTCAGCCCCTATAACTCAGTAAAAGTGTAACCTGAGATAAAACCATGGCATACAATATTTTTCAGCACAGCCTTGTTTATGATAGTGATAAATTAGAAACAGACTAAATGTCCTACAGTAGAGGAATGCTTAATTAACTCATGGCACATACCCTCCACGGAATATTATGCAGTCATTGAAAAAGAATAATTAGAAAGACTACTTAGTGACTCAAAACAATGCTTATGAGTCAACTGAAAAAGCCAGTAATAAAACTATATAATCTGTGTGATTGCAGTTATGCAAAAATATGGGTGCCTAGTCTATATATGAATAAAGAAATACTCAAAAAGGTTAATAACTATGCTAATGAAATTAGTAGTGGTTCTCCTTTCTGGTTTTCAACTTTCTGTAATATTATTACATTGTTTTTACAATAAAAAGAAGTTCCTTATAAATGCAAATAAATAGCTACAAGGCCAAACTCAGCTTCCAGAATATCTTGCACTTTTAGCTGAAATGATTCACATTCCAGGCGTAATTTCTCACGCTCAAAGGATGTTCTAGAGGCAAATATTTTTCTTTCCAGATAGAATAGAGGAAGTAATTGAGTTTACTGAGGAAAATTTGACCTCTACGTTGAAGTAATGTTATACAAAGTTAATGTTTTTGCTCCTCTGTGAGCAGGGCATATGTTTTGAATTGTTTTTCCCCTCCTGGGGATGGATTTAAGCTGAACTATCCTTTCTCCTCTCACCTTGCTCTCACGTTCAGCTGATGATGAAGCATTTGTAAGCCTGGGGGCTAGGGGGGCACTCAGGAGCCTGGCCAAGCAAAGCAAATTGACCCATCCACTGAGCACATTGAGACCTTGGCCAGGCACTCAATCCAAACACGCTGAGTTGAGATACAATAATGAAATGCTGGTGGGTGATTCTGTGCTAGCCAGGTGAAGCACAGTGATTGACAGCGAAATGATGAATTATCTAGAATGCCACCAGATGACACTGTGTGGGTGTGTGTGTTTTAATATAAATTTCTGTTTTTAAGTTTAAAAACAGAAGTAAGGGGAAGTACTCATGCTAATGTATAAAGAATAAATAATACACTTATGACCATAACCTGTGAGTATGAAAAGGGGAGGCAACCTCCCAAATTGGTCCCTTTCCCCTCCTGCCACCCTTCTCGCTTCCCCCAGCTCCTTCAAACCCACTGAAAGGGTTGTTTGGAAACAGTCTCTCGGTCTTCACTTCCCAGAGGACTCTGTAAGGCCTGCCCTCACGCTGTGCTGATGTTGCTCCAATGACATTCACAAATGAACCTGTAGCTGCCATCCTGTTTCAGTCCTGTTCTTACTTCTCTATAACCTGGATGCTGGGGAACATTCCTTCCTCCGTGAGCCTTTTCCTCTCCCTGCCTGCATGCTCCCACCGTGTTGGTTTTCCTCCTATTTTCTGGATGCCCGTTTTCACTCAGGTTGTGTGATTTCCTTTTCTTCTTCTTCCTGCCTTTACGTTGGCGCTCCTTAGCTTGCTATGACTCCTCTGTCTCTACGTACTTTTCCTGGACAACATCACGCATTTCCATGATTCTCCCACCAACCTACTGATGATTCACAGATCCGTATTTCTGTGCCAGACCTCTCTTCTAAGCACCACCCTTTTGTAAGACCTACTTGTTAAACAGTCCTCCGTGAATGTTCCATGAGGGTTCCTCCTCTGCATGTGCATACCTAAGCTCATCTTAGCTCTCTTCTTCCAAAAATCACTTGTTCCTCCAATATTCCTTATCTCCAAGACAGAAACCTTGAGGCCTGACTTCCTTGCTCACATCTAGTAAGTCACTGTCCTTTTGATTCTACCTCTTAATTAGTCCTTTTTGAAATTCATTTAATTATTTTATTTTGGTAGGGGCAGGAGGGAGGTAATTAGATTTACTTATTTGTAGAGGAGGTGCTAGGGATTGAACCCAGGACCTCATGCATGCTAGGCATGCTCTTTACCACTTGAGCTATACCCACCCGCCTAGTTCTTATACTAGTTACCTACCTGCATTGCATTTGCCTCAGTTCATGCCCTTGTCATCTCTCCTAAATTATTTCAAGTCTTTTTTTTTTAATGGAGATACTAGGGATTGAACCCAGGACCTAGTGCATGCTAAGCATGTGCTCTACCACTTGAGCTATACGCCACCCTCCTCAACAGTCTTTTAACTTGTAGCCTCTCTGCCTCTGGTCTTGCTTCCTTTTTTTTTTTTTTTTTTGGTATTCTTTTTTTTTGTATTTAAAAAAGTTTATTTTTGCATTCTTTTTTATTGAAGTATAGTCAGTTTACAATGCTGTGTCAATTTCTGATATTTTCTGTATTAATGGAACTGATTTGCAACAGTGATTAAATATATTTCCTCATCCTAGGCTAAAAAAAAAGTTTAAAATTTCAGTGGTTTAAATATAGATTCTTAGTCTTTCTTCCTTCAACTCTCTCATCCACATATTTGCATCACAGTAATCATTCCTCGAAATAATTCCAAGACTCTTCTTTACAGGAAAGTTCCTATTAATAAGTGCAGAAGGAACAGGGGAAATGAAAAACTACCCCTCAAACACAACAGGAGTAATGGTTCCCAGTAAGATCCATGGATAAATGCTAGAGTTAGTCAGCCAAAAATTAAGGAGAACCAGGGCATTTGTATCATGTTAAAGAATGTCCTCTCAAAATATTTAATAATCACAAAGGAGAAAAAAGAACTTCACAGTGGATAAACCTGGTATACACCACGTTATGAGGTTAAAGTCACCAATAATAAGTGTATCAACATCAAGTACCACCTGCTATGAGGTACCCAGAAGGGCAACTCACTTCTGCAGTATTCGTGCCAAAAAATCATAACCTCCATCTAATCGCGAGGAAACTTCAGACAAACTCAAATTGAGGGACGTCAACAAAACACCTGACCAGTACGTTTCAAGCATGTGAAGGTCAGGAAAGACAAAGCAAGTCTGCAGAACTGTCACAGATAAGAGGATACTGGAGAGACTTGACAGTTCAGTGCAGTGTGGTATCCTGGATTCAAGCTTGGAACAGAAGAAAAAAAATTAGTGGGAAAACTGATGAAAATATAAACAAAGTCTGTAATTTAGTTATTAGTATTCTACTAATAAAAATTTCTCAGTTTTGATAAATATATAAGTTGTTGACTTTGGAGGAAGCTGCATAAATAGCATATGGGAATTTGTACTATTTTTGCAGCCCTTATGTTAAGTCTAAAATTATTTCAAATTAAAACGTTATTTTAAAAATGAGTGTTTCCCTAGTACCAACAAAATAAAATCTACTTTCTTTAGTATGACATTTAATGTCCCTTAGGATCTGACCCACTTGTGCGCTTCTGTCTTCTATCACTACTTAGAGCACACTCAATGTTTCAGCTATGCTAAACGTCTTACCTTGAACCGTTTTTTATAAACACACACACACACACTCATATACACTCACACTCATATACACTCACATACCCAAAACGCATGAGGCCCACAGGTAATTGCCGAATTTTATTATAAATGGACATAGGACTAAAATCCAGGTTCCCCAATTCCTAAACCACTGGTCTTTACTGCATCAATATAATTCCAGTCCATTCACTAGGACACCCAAATTATGACATATCATATGTCATAGCTAAGTCAAGTCAAGGTAATCGACTTAATTGTACCACCAGTGTAACTGAACCTTTTGATGGGGAGTATAACCCTGTAATGGTATGTGTCACACATGGAATTGAGGACTCTGAACTCATTCATCTCAAATGCAAACACTGCAAATCAATTGTCATGAAGCCAAAAATGGGCATATTTATGCACATGTCAAAGTGTAAATTTCTGCTTTTATCAGTCCCATTACAATCCTGTCTAAATTCTGAAGCGAAAATGAATGTCACAGTGAAAAAATTACTGGTGCATACTAAACAGCCTGGTCTAACTTTTTAATATATTCACAAACAGGGATTTGATTCTTTTATTAGTAGTTAGAAAAGGTTGCATTAATATTCAGTAGTTAAAATGTGCCATTCTAAATTTTTTATAATTTCCCATGGGGGAATAATTTTTTTGAAATACTCCCGGTAGGTGAATGACTTTAATAACATAGTGTCTGTGAAGATGGCAAATAAAATGGCTCACAGATCTATGCTTTGGCAAACAGTTGAAATAGCTTTTCTTTATAGACAAGTGTTAGCCCTGCTTATTTGGGGTTGATTGAGATTGGTTAGCTTCTGTATGTAAGTATGTTGACAATTCTTTGAGTTCTACTGACTTTTTGGGTCCCCAAATCCTTCCCTGAAACCTTTAAAAGCTAATACCTTAGCAAAGAGTGCAGACAGATGGGTCTGGAGGTAACTGAAGGGTTCAGAAATAAAAGAAATGAAGACAGTAAATAAAATTCTCTATTTCCCAGTCTCTCTCTCTCTCTCTCTCTTTCTCTCTCTCCTTTCTCCCTTGGTTGCAGAGGTACAGAGTGATCAAACTCTATTTTTGTTTTTAAAAGAGCAGCACCTTGGAGTAGCAGAAGGGGAAACCTTACTCAAGTGAGGAAAAGAGCTACTAGAAGCCAGAGAAACAGACAAGCAATCAGAGTGGGCCAGGAAGGACTGCAATCCCATCAAAAGCTTTTCTTCCTGGGGTGCTGGAGAGCACCGTGGAACACGCGGCAATCCCAGCCGAGCCAGACGCGAAATTTCCTGGACAGAAAGAATCACAGCAGCTACGCCCAAGGCTCTTGATGGACTGCTCTACAAACTGTTCACAATCAGGTAAAACACCATTTTTCCTTGAGAATGCGTGCCATGGCTGAGGATCCCAACCTTTTCAAGTAGGAGCTACTTTTCTGGCGCCAAAAGTCCTGAGGTGGATTTGTGGATGCGGTTGTGAGGGGCCGGCAGTTCCCAGGCAGGCTCACGTTCAAGGGCAGACGCCTCGGATATAGTGAGGAAGGAAGAGGGGAAGATTTGGGCACCCTCCCCCAACTCCCTTCTCTGAGGGAGAGGAAAGCAGAGTAAATGACAACAGCAGTTGTCCTAAAAGCAGTAAAATGACTTTATGGATATGTATATACCTGGGGGAGACAGGAAAGATAGATCAATGAAAAAGATAAATGGATAGACCAACAGTGATTACTCCACATTCAGAGAAAAGTTTCTATCTTGTAATAAACTATAATGAACATGAAAAAGAATACATAGATATGTATGACTGAATCACTATACTGTACACCAGAGGCTAACACAACATGGAAAATCAACTCTACTTCAATTAAAAAAAAAAATCTTACACTAGAAAAAAAAAAAAGAAAAGGTTTTAGAAGTACTATTGCATTAACAGTGTTTATCTCTGACCGCTGGGATTATGGGTTGCTTTGTTTTTCTTATATTTGATTCTGTAGAGCATTTACTCTTTTTTTTTTTTTGAGGTATAATGGACACAAAAAACTGCATCTATTTTTTTATAATTGACATACAAAAATTACACTTTAAATATGTGCACTTTGGACATTTTTGACATATGTACACACACATGAAACCATCACTATCATCAAGAAAGAGAAGATATCTGTTACTCAAAAAGATTTTTATGCCCCTTTGTTGTAATCCCTTCCTCTTGGCTCTCCCTGCCTCCACTCTCTCCAGGCAACCAACCTCTGATTGACTTTCTGTAACCTCAGAGTGGTTTGCATTTTCCAGAGTTTTATAAAAGTGGGATCATATTCTTCTTTTCGGAGGGGTCTGGTTCATTCACGCAGCACCATTATTTTAAGATTTATCCATGTTGGTGTCATGTCTATGAATCGTTTATTGGATTTTTTTTTATTGCTGAATGTTTAGTTTTTACAACTCTCTGGGATAACCTTGGTCAGTCATTGGAAGACCCAGCTCTAGGCAGCATCCTTTCTAAGAAAAAGATTAAACCAAATGACAAAATATTCCTCCTGGACCTAGGCTTTTGTCACAGAGAACTAAAGAGGGGACAAAGAAAAATCAAAGGGAACTGGGCATTTTGCTAAGACCCTTTATTGAAAAGAAGAGTAAACTCTTAGCATATATTTCTATAGAAATACCAATTGTATTTGACAGTTACCTCCCAAATATTTCCCTATTTCCTTCCTTTATTATTTTAATCATTTTTTAAATGAGACTATAAAAATTACAAATGAATTGCTTTACTATCAGAACAGCCTTATACCTTATCTTAATGAAACCCTAAATCAGGAATAAAATATTAACCTTAGTTTTTATTTGAGATGTTTGTTAACTTACAACTGAAATTGAACAGTTTTTTCACATTGCCTCTACTGACCACAAACTCTAAAAACTGCATAATTAATATGCTGAGATTTCTTGCAGAAATGGGAAGATAAAGAATTGCTTTGTGGTAAAATCATTCAGAGTCCTGATTCCTCACAATGTGTGGGTCATTAGGACAAAAAGCTCAGCTCTACCACTCAGAGGCACTGGCTCTGGGAGCAAATGTTATATATATCCCCACTATCTTAATAATTCAAATCTTATGGCAAATGTGCAAACCGTTTGGCTCCTACCTGCTGTAGGGAACTTGATAGCTCTGAAATAAATGACATCTTCCTTCCTTGAAAGTAGCCTCCAAGGAGGTTGCATATTTCAAGTGGATACTAATAACCTACAGCTTTGAACAAACTCCTTCCTTTCTCCGGAAGGGCTATGCTAGAGAATGTTAAGATCTCTCTAGTGCCAACTATCAGTGGCCTCAACATGAGAGTCTTTGTCCAGTATAAACCTGCAAGCTTCAAATTTATATTCATTTCTTGGGGGAAGGTATAGCTCAAGTGGTAGAGCACATGCTTAGCATGCACAGGGTCCTGGGTGTTCAATCCCCAGTACCTCCTCTAAAAACAAAGAAACAAATACACCTAATTAGCTCCTCCCCGCAAAAAAAAAAAAAAAAATCTTAATCACTCTTCAAAAAACCTATTTTAAAAAAAATTTTTAATTTATATTCATTTCTAAATCAAGAACCAAGAATAAATGGTAAATGGAGAATGAATGAAGGAATGATGAACATAAATGCTTCTCCAAATAAAAAGATTTGGCTCTAAATATGATTCTAGTTTCTTTTGAGGACAACGCTCAGGAACACCAACACTCTAAGGATTTAGAAATGTCCTCAGAAACTCTGTTCCCAAGTCATGGTACGGCTGCTCCCCCCATGTGTTCCTGCTAAAATATGTATTATAGAGGCTAGAACAGAGAAGATTCACTTATTAAACAGATATGATAATATAAGTATAAATAGCTACAATGGGGGAACAGTATAGCTCAAGTGGTAGAGAGCATGCTTAGCATGCACGAGGTCCAGGGTTCAATCCCCTGTGCCTCCTCTAAAAATAAATCAATAAACTTAATTACCCCCCCCACCCAAAAAAATAAAAAATAAATAGTTGCAATAGATGAGCCCTGAAACTCCTATGCAACATACAGGAAGAGGCATCTAGAATGAAGAGCAGGCAAAGCCATAGCACGCTTAGATTTTTTTTTTCCCCAGATCTAATTTTTAAAACTTCAGTGCAAGCTCACTCCAAGGGGAAATTGTATTAAGCACAGACTCATTTATTTTCTGCTGATGAACACAACCATGTGAACAGGTGATAAAGTCATCTCTCTCTGCAGAAGGATACCAGCAATCTAGTTATGAGTTTCAGTTCCAAAGTTCAAAACCACCCTATTTGCTAACACAATTATGGGTCTCTTGCCATTTGCACCAGGCTAAATAATATATAGATGACTTACTTAGTTCTGTCTTTTTTTATTGTCTTACTCAGCAGGAATGGCCAGGAAATATGCTCTTCCTACCAGGAAAAAAAAAAAAGGTTTCAGACAGACATCCATTCAGGAAATGAATGCTATGAGAGGTGATAGGAGTCCTTCTGGAAGTGTCAGAAATCCTTAACAGAAAAAGTTCTCAGCTTGAGCATGCTGAGTGTGTGTTTTAAAACCTAGGTGAGGAGGACTAGGAGCAGAGATTTCAACCGCCATCCAGCAAGGCTGTACAGAGAAGGCTCCTCCACAGCCCGTTGGCAATGACCCTGTGCTGGGGCTATTTGCAGGGAATTTCTTGTTTGAGTCTCCATTTCACTCCATCTCAAAGCCCTGAAGATAGTCACATAGGGTACCACACCTATTATCAATTCTCCACCCTAGCCCTGCAATGTTCTTAAAGCTAGGAAGTGCATAGGCAGGACCACATATGTGATTTGCGAGGTGCAGGGCTAGACGAAATTCTTAATAATTTTTGAACGTTCTCAAAAGCATTAAACCAAGCACTGGATTCTTCTAAGCAAAGGCCCTGTGTGACTCCATGAATCACAGGTCCATGAAGACATCCCTGCCTATAGAAATGTTAATTCATCTTTTCCTGTAATCCATGCCATACACATTGACTACACTTCTCTCCATGAATCCATTGTGATTTCCCTGATTTTGCTCCCCTTTTATTAAGCTGACATAATCAACTTCTTCCATATGGACAATGTGTGTTCATGCACGTGTATGTGTACATATATGTTTCCAGAACACTAGGGAATGCATTTTGCAAAAAGACGCAAAGAATATTGACCCTCTTTGACTCAATCTCAGTGAGCTCACTGCTAGATTTCTTTAGATCTTGGATTCATGGGCCAAAGTAGAAGAATCTCACCTTTAAATTCTCACTATAAATCATTTTTCAAATACAAAATATTGCCTTAAGCATTATTATATCAAATGCTCACATTCATGATACAAGAAGAATATTGAAAGGAGAAATGTCAGCATTTTTACTTAGAGGTATAATAAAAAAGGCAGCAAGGAGGTTAGGCATGAAAGATTATCAAATTGGAAATTCTAGGAGTACTTCCATTAATGTTGATAATTAACATTCTGTATTTAGCCAGATATGACTAGTACATGATTTGTTTAAATTTATGCTACAGCATAATAGATTCATAATTACTATAAATAATTTAAGATTTTTATTATTAATATTTTCCTTAAAACCTGAATTACCCAAAGATGTTGAAGACAATCCCATGTTAATGGACCCGGTTTTAACGATCTATCTTAGAGCCTCATCTCCATACCATTGCTTAGAGAAATTCTCCAAGAGTAAATAAATACAAAGAAGCAAAAAAGCTTGAGAGGAAGGAATGAAAAGCAAATGGACGTTCAGTTATTTCTAAGCAAGGTTCATTTTCAGGCAATTTGTGACTTTATCATGCACAGCTAGCGCCACCTATAGAAACAACACTGAAAAATTGTGCTGACAGCAAACAGGCTGTTTCTGAAAAATGGGACCAGATCAAACATCAGAAAGGAATGAGTCAGCATTTTAGTGGAAAACTGTGGTCTTTGTTCAGTAAACAAAGAGACCTTACTCTAATGAGCTTCAGCACTGAGCTACTAAAGATTTATTGGAAACAGAAGATGTAGTTTATTATCAAGGCTGCTTCTAAGTCTTAACCCAGCGTATTAGAAGAGAAAAAACAAAAGTGAAAAAAGCACAATAATTCTACCCAAGAGGGAAAGCGTTATTGAGCCTTTTATTCTAACGAAGACACCACACTGCTTGTCCTTCTCTACTCTGACTCGTTAATGTACATTCAAGAAACAATTGGGAGACATCTACTTTCTGCCAGGCACTTGGAAATAAAATACTCACTCCTTCCTCCAGGATCATCCAACCTAACTGGAAAAATATATACATGTGTACGTAAATAATAGAATACAGCATAGGAAGTATTAAATGCCATAAGACTCCTAGCAGCACAGATAAAAGCTGTGGTGTGTAGTGGAGGCACTTCTAGCTGGAAGATCAGATAAAGTTACGTGCAAAAGCGGAATGTGAGCTGGACTTTGAAAGAAGAGTTTGATTTGGAAATGAAGAGTTTAGGACTTAAGGGAAAAGTGGGAAGACACAATTTATATGTGAATAATAGCAAGCAGTTTAGAAAGAAAATAGAAAGAGAGACATTTGGAAGGGTACCCTGGAGCCAGATCATAAAGCATCTTGGAAAACAAACTTACGAAACAAGCACTTGCATAGTGTCTGCACCGTGCCGGGTTCCAGTCCAAGCTTTCTATAGATTAATTCAAGCCATCCTCAAAACAATCATCAATAGGTAAGGACTATATTTAAGGTCAGATAAGAAACTGAAGTACAGTGAGGATACAGAACGACTGAGATCACATAGCCAATAAGTTTTCGACCATGCTCATAACCACCACCCACTCCTGCCTCTTGACCATGAGGATAATATCTCTTGATAATAGTTCTCTCCAAGACGAAGAAAAGTAGAACCCTTGCTCTTGTTTTTTTAAAGTAAGCAAATGCTTCCACAGAAAAGTAAATAGATGCTCATGTAGATAACTCAAAGGATAAAGCAAAAAAGGAGAAATACAGTTTTACTTCCCAGAGATAAATGCTGTCAACATCTTTTCTCTTTTATGCCAACATGTTTTAAAACCTCATGGACACAAATTAAAGAGTAAAAGAAGGGGGAGGGGTGTAGCTCAGTGGTAGAGTATGTGCCTAGCATGCACAAGGTCCTGGGTTCAATTCCCAGTACCTCCATCAAAAATAAACCTAATTACCTCCTCCCACAAGAAAGATTTTAAAAAGAAGAAGAAGAGGAAAAATTAAAGAGTGAAAGAGAGCTGAGGCTGGAAAGAAACGAAGCTGACCCCCCACCCCCGCCTCCATACACACACCATTCCTGTTCCCCAGTTCCCACCCAGAAGCAGCCTCTTCTTGAGTTGACAATTGGAGGCAATATTTATTGACTTCAAGCATGCTACTCCTCCATCTCATAATGTTTGACAATTACAGCATTGCTTTTAAGTCTGCCATTGGTTATGCTAATCATTTAAAATGACCTTGTAGTCCTTTGCTTACTCTATCAACTTTAGTTCTTCCCTTTGCGAATGAGAATAGTAACAATGCCTCATTCCTCCCTTCAACTTTCCTGCCTTGACCTTCTGCAACTGCACGTTCACTTTCATGGTACCAAGGCTGTTAACATTTATATTCTCTGCTACAACCACAATCAAGTCTTCTATTCTTTGTATTTAGGTTGACTTTAAGAGCTAAAAGACCAATAAACACCATTTACATTAATATGACTCTCAATTTTCTTTTTTTACAGCAAGGCCAAGTATAATGCTACAATCATATTTCCTTTTCTTACAAGTCCAGTGTCACAACCTCTGGGCCATGGGGAGAAGAATGATCCTTGCGTTAAGGTGAAATGAGTTCTCTTATATTCTATCAATTGTGTTTAAAATCATCGCAAATTTTATTTTGCTTCAAATTTGGATCACAACAACTTGTGGCCTAACACAGATTTTATTGTGGGGGGAGGTTTTAAATGGCCTTTTTTGGAGCCCTCTGTACTCCTGTTTAAGCTGTTAAATTGGTGCTACAGGTCTGTGGCATAGTTCTTATCCTGGATTTTCCTTCACTTCCCTCCAGAATTGGATCCACTGCCCCTTCTTGTCCTTGTGGAGTGGATCCAGCCTCTTTCTTGAATTTCTCTTTTACTTTTCTAGAGTATATATCATTATAAACCTTCCTAAGAAGGATTATGCCAGAGATAAGCTTTCTGATCCCATGAATTTCAAAAAAAAAAAATCTTTGTCTTGCTGTGTCACTCACATTCCCAACAGGAAAAGTGAAACCACTACCAGCATTTAAACAGAGGAAATTTAATGGACAGAATCAGTTACATAAATAACGGAAGAACTGAGAAACCAAACAAGGAGAAAGGCAGCCCAGATGTAACAGACAGTGGACACACACAGTCATCCTCAGACAGGAGAACAAAGCAAGAGATGATGTTTGCAGACCCCAGCCCTGGGCCAGGTCACCCAGGAGAAGCTGGAGCCACAGAGAACACACAGCAAAGGCCAGGTTCCACTAGAGGGGCGGGGAGGGGCTGGGAGGAATTACAGCCTGGTTTCTTCATTCCTCCTGTGCTCTCACTGCTTGAACCCAACAGAGGCCAGTAAAACAGGAGCCTGGGAATTGCAGCCTACAGAACGAGTCCCCTGCAAGCCAGAGCAGAGCACAGGTAAGGAATCTATCCAGAGCCAAGTCCTGCCCTCGCTCACACTAAATTTGTATCCTCACTTGGTATAAAATTCCAGGTTCTATACCTTCAGAGCTGTAACAGAATTGCCCCTATCATCTAAGGTTGTGAATGAGAAAGCTGACGCCAGACTGGTTCTTCTTTCATTTTAGGTGGCTTGTCTTTTCTCCAGCCCATCAAGTCACCAGTGAAAATGAAAGTCTCAGCATCCTATTCCAGATAAGATGTAACTTCCATCAACATTCTTCCCTTCTCATCCCCACTCAACCCGTCCGGCCTGTCCTACCACTTTGCCCCCAGAATAGAGAAAGGAATCTCTTAGAGCAACTCGATGTCTGGCATCCAAAAGAACAATCCCCAGGAGTCCCCAGGAGGAGGCACTGACTTGCCTGTAGGTCACCAAACCAGTCTTGCCCATAACAGACCCTCCTCATAGCAGGTGTTGAATAAGTACGTACTGAATAAATAAATGAAACTACCTGGAGATTAGGACTCTCACCTCTCTTCTTTGTTTATCCAGGTGCCACAGAAACACAGACTCCCTGGGTTCTCCATCAACATACCCCTGTAATGATCTGAACCCACCCTAATTTGATCCTGTTTCCCACCCTTCCCAAACCTTCCCTCATGATGACCCCTGGAACTCATAATACATCACCTGTCAAATTCCTTCCTCCTTCTAAAACCCCAGCAACCTTTATATGCACGTGTCATGCGTTACCCCCTTGGTTCTATCATTTACCACCCCACCTCCTAACCACTACCATCACTCTGCCTAATTCATTCATGACTCTCATGTCTGCTGTGTTCATTTCCTATTGCTGCTGTAACAAAGTACCACAAACTTACTGGCTTAAAATAACACGAATTTATTATTTTACAGTTCTGGAGTCGAAAATGGTTTCAGACAGGCCTTCATTCCTTCCAAAGGTGCTACCTTCTAGAAGGGGAGAATCTGTTTCTGTGCCTTTTCCAGCTCCGAGGGGCTGCCCACTTTACTTGGGCCATAACCCCATGTCACCGCAACCTCTGTCTCCATTGTTACATCTCCTCTGACTCTAATCCTGTTGTCTCACTTTTAGAATGACCCTTATGGCTAAATTGCTCCTTGGACTCATTATCCAGGGTAAACTCCCATCTGAAGATGCTCAACTCAATCATATATGCCAAGTCCCTTTTACCATAGAAGGAAACATGCTCACAGGCTCTGGAGATTAGAACCTGGGCATTTTTAAGGGGCTGTTATTGTACTTGCCACACCCACCCTCCCTTCCACCCCTAGTGGATACACATTCTCAGTGTATCAGCTTTCATTGGAAGATTTCTCCAACACCCAGACCTCTCAGCATTTTGTCACTTAACAATCTTTTCTTCCACCATGCCTCAGTCACCTCTCCCATGGTCATACTCATGGCCTTGCCGTCACCAGTAACTACACTTCCTCCAAAATCTAAATCTCAAATATCCAGTTTTTCTAAACCACAACCTCACTTCACTGAAATCACCAACTCTAACAATTATCCCAATTTCATAACTTCCAACCCATTAACTATATCAGGTTTTTAGTTTCTGTCACCCTTCTTACATCCAGCCTGACCCAGCCTAGTTCCTATGGTTCATCATTGTAATCCCTCCCTTGAAAACCCTTAATTTGTTTGCACTTTTCACCCGCCCACACACTCACCTGGAAAAGCCCCATCCTTGGTCAAATCCAATCAAGAGATTTAAATTCTCCGGGGGAAAGAGGAGTGGTAATGGGATAGGGCAGGGTCAAGGCTCTGAGACCATTTTAACAGGAGTGGACAATATAATAAATATTAAATGACCAGTAACTAGCAATGCCTGCCCATAGTAGAATTCAATAAGCTATAGCTATTATTATTCTTCTGGCCAATTTTCTGTATTACTGCTAAAACGGTATAATCTTAATAGCTAACAAACTATTTCCCCCTTGTTATCTTCTTTTTAAAGGTCCGCGTGGGCCCCACCCTTTCGGGTTTCTGATCAGGTGGCCCAGTACTGAAATATCTGGCTGACATGCTTTATTACAAGCACACTCTCCATATCTGTAAATCTAAGTCAAGACCTACAGTACGAATTCTTTTTTTACCTGAAAGGATTTTCATTATTTTTCCCAAACTATCAGTGTGTTTGATGCTCGAAACTGACACATAAAATGATATAAAATGATTGCTTTCTGCCCATTAGCATTTATGTACGAAAAAGACAAGCGAGGCGAGGTGTAAAACACAGAAGATAAAAATGAAAATGGTGTTGGGTCTGCTGTTTGACAAGAACATTTTGAAACATGGCAGATGAACTTCATCAGGGGCTGATACGAAGTAATCCAGTCAGAAAAAAACATATGTAGTCTATATTTATAGAGTAATGAGCTCAGAACCGTCTGGTATAAACTAGTAAAGAAGCCATTACAAACTGCTAAAAAGAGACACTAATCCAAAGTGCTACAGAGGTGGGGGGCGGGCAGGAAATGAGACATTAACAAAAGCAGGTTACAAATAGAATGCAAAAAAAGTATCTCAAACCGCATAGTATGTATAATGTGTATACGTGTATATACATATATATATATATACACACATACACACACACATACATACATTAAGCCTGTTCAGTTTACCTCAAGAAAGATAACTAAAGCTCAAAAAACAGAGAGTGGTATCCAAAAAATCATAAAATGAGACTCAGTGTTTAACTCTTAACACCAATATTAAAAATAAAGAG
Organism: Vicugna pacos; assembly: GCF_048564905.1. Taxonomy (NCBI): domain Eukaryota; kingdom Metazoa; phylum Chordata; class Mammalia; order Artiodactyla; family Camelidae; genus Vicugna; species Vicugna pacos. The sequence continues at coordinate 41,658,799 of NC_132997.1, read as the reverse complement.
TTATTAATGATTTTGCATCTGCTAGGCTCAGAAACTTCATGCCTGTTACATCTTTTAATCCTCTTAGGAACCCCATGAGACATGTATTACAATCTTCATCTTATAAGTGATATGTTAGTCTGCTCAGGCTGTCATGTCAAAACAACACAGACTGGCCGGCTTAAATAACAGAAATTTATTTTCCCACAGTTCTAGAAGCTGAAAGTCCACGATCAAGGTGCCATCAGGGCTGGTGTCTGGTGAGACCTCCCTTCCTGGCTTATAGACAGCTGCCGTCTCACTGTGTCCACAGATGAGAATGAGTGATGTCTGCTCCCCTTTTCATAAGCACATCAGTCCTAGCTCCACTCTTACAGCCTCATTTAATTTTTCCTCCTTAAAGGCCCATCTCCAAATACAGTTTTACTGGCCATTAGAGCTTCAATATATGATTTAGGGGGACACAAGTCAGCCAATAGCCAATGAGAATCTCAAGATCCCCTCTCCTCACGTCTCCATCCTGCCACGGCCCCCTCTGGGGACTGTGTTGCCCCAGCTCTCTCTGGCTCAGAGTTGGGTTCAGCCATTGGGCAGCACCAGCAGGAGGTCAGAGGGTAGGAGGCTGGACTATTTACCCCCCTGGCTCCTGTCCTGCCATGCCATAGGTTTAACGGTGGTCACATCTCCTGTTTGGTGCTCTCTCTCCTACGCCTAAAGCTCTTGCCAGGATCCCTTAACCATTTCCCCTCTTTGTTCCCCCATGCCCAAAGTGGCGACAGCTTCCCACTGCTGCTATTTCCAGATCACTTTGCTATTCCCATGTGTGTGTTATCCCAGCGCACACATTTGCAAATAGTGACTTCACTAGACTCTCTCCAGTTGTCTCTTTTTAATGTACATCTGTTTCCTACTGGATGTTAATACAGTAAGTGGTACCCAGGAAGGGAGGATTCTGAAATGGCTTACATATTTGATGAAAGCACAGATAACCTCTTTCTCAAACATGTAGGGGCATCACAACTACTCAAATTGTTACTGGTACGAAAAGGGATGGAGCAAGGATACAAAGAAAGGAATTGAGAGGTAGTTGTGGCATTTAGTCGCCAAGACAGAAATGTGGCATTTATTTGTTAGGGCAACAGAAGTCATTATAAATATTGTGGGGCCAGCTGGCTATTTCTGGCCATCCTACACAGAGAAGAGGACACTGAAATATTGAAGCTCAAACTCCAGTAATGGGTATAAAATTAAAATACCACTATGTCAGGAATCTATTTATCTCCTGTGACCATAGAACAGATGTGGTTGAGAAGTAAGCTGAGGGCCTGATTGGAAGGGTTATAAACTTTCAGCATGAGTTACTGGGAAAATCTGCCAAGTCTCTCATTCTAAAGTGAGGACATTGGAGCAGAGAAAATGGTGTGGTGACATTTGGGCAGATAATAATGAGGCTGAGAATTCTGAACCCTCAAGTGCCCTTTACTGACCAAGGTAGCCACACGCGTGTGCACACACACACACCTAGCCCCCCATGTAAGGAAACCAGCCTTTGCTCCATTTAAAAAAGTGAAATTCAACAGCTACACCTAAAGCACTTCACTCACAAGAGATGCAGCATCTCTTCACCCATGACACCACTTATTGGCTCCGGGCCTTAAACAGGAGTCAGATTTCAGCGTCGCCCAGATGGAGGACTACAAAGCCTGAGCCTGGAGAGACAATTACATACCAAGGAGACGTAGGATCTCACCACAGGTATTGTCAGAAGTCTGGTTAGCACGTATGGAAGAGGACTCAAAGGGTATGAGATTAAAGAAAAGGAAATGTATGGTTTGATTATGCATATGGATGCACACCCCTGGAATTCAGACTTAAATGTGTCAGTATGAGTTTGTGGAAGCACCTTTATAGTGTTCTAGTTGGTTAACTGAACCTTGGACTAAACAACAGCCTATACTATGAGTATGAGATGTCAAAATTTCCCTAGCATACTGTAGAAAAGGGATTTTTAAATTTTAACGTAGATAAATATCACTTGGAGATCTGGTTAAACAGTTTCCTAGGCCCCAGACCCAAAAATTCTGATCCAGTAGGTTGCAGGGGGCGCGGGTGATGCCCTTGCTGTGTCACTAGGACCTAGGACCACACTCTCAGAGCACTGCTATAAGGGAATCTGAGCAACCTAAATGTCCATTGACAGATGGCTGGATAAAGAAGTTGTGGTATATATGTATAATAGAATACTACTCAGCCATAAAAAAGAATGAAATCATGCCATTTGCAGCAACATGGATGGACCTGGCGATCATCATACTAAGTGAAGTAAGTCAGAAAGAGAAAGAAAAATGCCATATGATATCTCTTATGTGTGGAATCTTTTAAAAAAGACACAAATGAACTTATTATGAAACAGAAACAGACTCACAGACATAGAGAACACACTTATGGTGACCAGGGAGGAAAGAGGGTAGGGAAGGATAAATTGGGACTTCGGGATTTGCAGATACTAACTACTCTATACAAAATAGAAAAGACAACAAGGTCCTACTGTATAGGACAGGGAACTATATTCAATACCTTGTAATAGCTTATAATGAAAAAGAATATTAAAAGGACTATATACACATGTATAAAGGAATCACTATGCTGTACACCAAAATTTAACACAACATTGTAAATCGACTGTACTTCAATAAATAAATAAAGGACTATGAAGGCTCAGGGAGAAAGGAATATTGGAGCACATTATTAGGTGCAATCTGCTGGACCACTCCTTAGCTATAACTTGGTTTTAGACAAGTTAGATGGAAATGTTCTAAACAGTTGGAAATAAGATACTGGAACACAAAGAATATAGTTACAGAATTTTTGTCACGAGATCATAAAATTACCTCAAAACAACATCTCACTGATAGAATCATAGGTAGAAAACTAAAACTTTTCTGCTGAACAAAGTGGACCACCATGAGTCAAAAGAGTCCTAGATTCTAGACCAAAGTTTCTCCACCAGCTTTTCATGATTTCTTCCCTAAGGAGCCTTTTCAAACATTTTTCCCCCTAATTGCCCTCCCTCATGAAATTTTAATGCCACAGATATACTGGTATATGTACTGTATGTAACATACAGCTGTGACATATACATCCAGGCTTACCTCATTTTATTGCACTTCATTGCACTTAGCAGATCTTGCATTCTATACAAATGAAATGAAATGAAAGTTATTCATTTTTTACAAATGAAAGTTGGTGGCAAACCTACAGTGAGCAAGTCTGTCGGTGCCATTTTTCCAACAGCACTTGTTGACTTCATGTCTCTGTGTTACATTTTGGTAATTCTCAGAATATTTCAAGCTTTTTCAGTATTATTAGATTTGTTATGGTGCTCTGTGACCAGTGATCTATGATGTTACTACTTTGACTCACTGTAGGCTCAGGTGATAGTTTGTATTTTTCAGCAATAAAGTATTTTTTTAATTTTTTCTTTTTTAAAATTTATTTTATTTTATACTTTTTTCAGGGGGAGGGTTTACTTATTTATTTTTAGAGGAGGTACTAGGGATTGAGCCCAGGAACTTGTGAATACTAAGCATGCATTCTACCACTTGAGCTATAATCCTCCCCCTAAAGTATTTTTTAATTAAGGTGTCCACCTTGGTTTTTCAGACACAATGCTATTGTAGACTTAATAGAGTGCAGTATAGTGTAAACATAACTTTTATATGCACTGGGAAACCAAAATATTTGCACAACTGCCTTTATTGTGGTGATCTGGAACCAGACGCACAAAATCTCCAAGGCATGCCTGTGTATAAAGATTTTTTTTACCCTTCAAGAACCAGTTTTCACCTTCATTGAGAATGTATGTTCTAGACCCAAATCCACCATTATCTTGTTAGGTTTTCTTAAGTTATTAATATTTCTGGGTCTTAGTTCACTCTTTGCAATCTGACCAGGAAGTGTGAGATTCCTCCATTGTTCTGCCCCTCCACAGATACTATTCCATCAGTGGATTTGCCCTCTAACCCACATACAGCATTTGATTTCATCTCCATGAGAGGTATACATTGAAAAATTGCCAGTAAAATGAATGCAGAAATGAACTACATTTTTCCTTAATTTGGCATAATTGTTGCTTTTGAGCCCCCAGTTAGCCTAAAGCATATAGCTTAGTTTATTCCTCTGTGGCAAGCTCAGGACAGTCTGACAATATGCTAGTCAGATTTAGGACCTAGCACCATCCGTTACATTGGAGCTCAAAGCCCTTTCTCCTCTCCTGGGTCCCCTGTGGATTAGAAACATCCATGTTAAACAAAACTCAGAGGGTGTACCCTGCTTCCTACCCCTGCACTCTATTCCCTGGTCAGTGTCCCAGCTCTCAGGTAAATGCCTTCAGCAGGTCTCAGAGAGAGCATCCTCCGCCTTCTCACCCATGGCTTCATTTTCCTTCAGTTGCTGGAAGGATTTAAGTGTGAGGTTGGCAAAGTTTGGTCTCTTACCAAGACGGAGTCAGATGCTGGCTCTGACATGTAGAAACACACCATGGTCTGCTGATGCCCACATGGGCATCTTGCCCACTCATATTTCAGGTGTCTGCTTCACCACTGAGCAGTGTCTTGAAGGGTGCAAACAGGCTGGCCCACGCTCACGGCTACAGTCTTCTTCGCTTTATCCAGGCCTCAGAGGTTCTAGGAATCTCTGACATGGCAAGCTTTAAGTCCAAGGGAAAACAGGGTGGGGAATATCAGAAGATCTTCACTCCTGCTTTGTTTTCTGCCTCTTAACAAACACCCAATGAGAAGCAGCCACCAATTGGTCCCCTACGTTCAGAAACATCACCAAACTTTCAACAAAGAGCACCTTCTCTTTGTTGGGAAACACAGCGAACACACAGGACCCCACTGGAGAGAGAGAGGATAAAGCGCTCACAAACTCCCTTTTCAACTCCTTTAGCCACATCACATCTCCTCATGAGCAAGTCTAGTAGGGCAGGGTAAGGCAATTTGTTTTAACTAAAAAGAAAATTTTTTTCTTTAGTCCTTGACTCATTGACTCTGATTTTTCTCCTCTATAGCCCAGCACTTTCCACTTAGCTAGCAAGTGGATGAGAAACCAGTCAGCAGACTTTCAAAAAAAATTGTAGTGTATGTACAGCATTACGGTTTGTGAATCATGACTTTTCCTGTTATCTGTCTTATGCTCCAAGGTGGTAGAAGCAGAGAACCTACAATTTAACAGGTTATACTGAGGTTTATCTACTCGACCCACATCTGTATCTCTTCCTATGTCCTGTCTTTAAATTAATAGTGCAATTATCCACCCAATTTCACTCAATTCAGAACAGAGGGATTACTCCTCTTTATCAGCTATATTCAATCAGTCATTAAAACCTGTAAATTCCTCCTCAGTCATTTATCTCAGTCATAAGTCCCCTCTGTCCCTCTACTATCTTTTAATTCCAGCCTTTTCTGAATAATTGTAATAAATTTCTAATTGGTTTCAATGTCAATGGAAACTCTCCCCACTCCAGACCTATCTTCCTAATGATGTGACCAGTTAACTCTCCTACATCAAAAACATTTTACATCAGTGGAGACAATACTAGCCTCATATGTGAGAAAAGAAAACATGAAATCAGAAAATTTTCTTCTTTTTTGAAGAGAATAAGCTTTAATTAATAATCTTGAATCGCTTGAACTTGAAAAGGTACATTGTTTATTCAGGTACTGTGTTGTGAATCCCTTCTCTGCAGATAACAGAAGCTCCGGGGGAAAAAATACCACTGAAGGAGCTAAACAGAAGACTTAACTTGCTAGCTAATCAAACTGGGTGAAGATCTAAAGTAAGATTATATTGATCAGGCTCGATCTGTTCACTATTTCAAGTGACAGAATTTCCTAGTGTTTTCCTGCCATTTTCAGAGTAAGGAAATAAGAACTGCGCGCTGCCAAACCATTTTATTACTGACATAAAACCCAAACCTCTGTGTTTGTCAAGATTTACATGGTAGGAGGATTATCATAAATCACAATTAACAACAGCTTAGGAGATAAGGTTCATGAATTTTACACGTTGTTCATCACCTTCCCGAAATAGCGCCCCCCTAGGGCTTTACGCAGCTCTGTTTTTCTTCTTAGTACTTAATCACTAACAAACATTTTGTCTGTTTTTTCATCTCCACCAGAAAGTAAACGCCATAAGGGCAAGGACTTTGTTTTGCCAAAACAACTGTACTGTATGTCTTTTATTTGTATTTATCTCCAGTACAGAGCTTGGTACAAAGTGGGCCTCAGTACGTATTTGTTTAATGGGTAAATGAGAGTGATGGGAGAAAAACAAATCTTCCTCATGTAGCGGAGAAATGGCTTTTTAACTTTACAAATTACCTACAACGAAAAACATGAACAGTTCTCAGAACAACCCTGGGTAAGAGGCAGAGCCTGTTCCATCAACCCCATTATACTTGTAATATGTCGTGCGGAGGTCACAGAGCAATGGATAAAAACTACAATCTAGCCGGGTCGCCTCCGACCTTGTGTGACTCAGACCTTTTTGTAGATTTCATCTCTGACCCAAGAAACCGGTTGGCTCCACTCTGAAACTGCCACAATCTATCTCGCGGTACTTCCTTGAGAAAGCACAAAAAGGCGACAAGAGGAAAGGAACAGGGCGAAGAAATAACTTTTAATTCTCACACTACCGTCTTTCAATTTTGAAATAATTTTTATAAAAGCTGCAAGTGCAACTGTTGAGACCGAAACGAAAGCGAGCTCCGGTACCCATAGCTAAGATGGCTGAAATGCCTTCCTTGCCCACACCCACAATGGACGTTGACTGTGATGCCCCAACAATCCTCCACTGGCCCCGCCCCTCCAGCCCGGAACCCCTCCTCCTTACTGCGCCCGTCCTTCCGTTAGAGCTCCGCTCATGATTGGCTGTCCTAGTGTTTGCCGCTTCTCCGGATGTTGCGTCACGCAGTGGGCTAAAGGGACTGCGCGCGCACAGATAGTAAGCGGTGGGCGGAGGGCGAGGGAAGTGTAGGCTGTTGCGTTTCGCCGGCCCGGAAGGGAACTTGCGCGCTTGAGGTGACTGGGGACTGAGGTACGGCTACCCCTGGCCGACAGGCACCGAGATCCACCATACTACTGACTGCCGGCCCCGCGGGGCCGCTGGGTGCTTCTGGGAAGGGCTGGAGGCGGCCGCGCCGCCGGCTGCGTCATGCCCTGGTGGCGGGTCAGGGTCGTCTTCCTGCGGGTGACCGGGAGGGGTGAGGGCGGCGGCTGCGGGGCCTGGGATAGGCAGGCAGGGGCTCGTCCTCTCTGCTTTCATCCCTCTGGGCAGCGAGGTGCTGAATCATCCCCGTGGCCGGGCCACCCAGCCGCCGCCCTGGCAGATAAGGAGGTGCCTGAGGCGGGGGTGTTGTAGAGTCGTGCGTTGACTTTGGAAGGCTGGAGTCCTGCTGGGCTCTCATCCGAGTCTCTTGATCTGGGTGAACTTTCTCGGTGGACCACGCGTTGTGAGCTCATCGGTGCGCACAGAAGCGTACGGAGTCGGTAATATTTAACTATTTGGTAGCTAAGACACCTGGGTCTCCGAGGTCAAACACTCGCACGAGGACAATTCTAGCATGTGGCAAAAGCAGAACTCCCACCCTTGTGGGAGACCATGAGCTGGCCCTTGTTCTCAGTAGGCGTGTTGGGGACAGAGAGGTACAGTGCAGCTGTAGGCTGAGATGATGTAATGGCATGAAAGTGCCAGAAGGACTCGGTATTTTCCCAAAGGAAAGGTGTCCAGTGTTGTACACCCCTCCTAGATCCGGTGGCAGAGCTGGAAGTACACTCAGGTATTTTAAAATAAGGGTTTTTAGCTTTTGGAGTGCTAGTTAGAATACATACTACTGTGTCATGTTTCTAGGAGTTAAGTCATTAGGACCTGGGTTAGACCCAGGAATTCACATTTTTAAGATACATCCCGGATGGTTTCAGTACCTTGAATATTTTTATATCGTATTTTAAGGGAAGTAATACTTGGCATGTTTAGTTTCCACTGATTTATTTTATAGCCTTGCAATATAGTATGACCTTGAAGAGTTAATCATCTCTTTCTTGGATGGCATTTTCCTCTGTTCAAAAGTTATTCTTAGTCCTCTTTTAAGTTTTCCCCGTTAAATGCTGGTATAAATCTTAAGCCAAAGCCATGTTTATAAAATCCATAACACACCCTGTAATTCTCCTAAGATTGTGACATCCACTCTTTATTAGACACATAACTTAAACAAGAGTTATTCTTCTTATTGTTCCAACTGGATTTTAACCTGTTTTGGTGGTCCATCCCAAACAGTTCTGTGGGGTGGATTTCTTGAAATAACAAGGGACAAGCAGAGTATTTGTCATTATCGTTTTAAAGGGTCACTTTATTTCATCTTTTCTGCTAAGAGATGGTTGGCTCTTTCTTGTTCTGCATTGTTTGTGTCCTTCCTTCAATTGGTTAATGGATTATTTTTTGTTTCTGTCTCTAACTAGCATTTCAGATCTGCTTGGTAAACCTGGTGCACCACCATGCTGGCCGCAAGACTTGTGTGTCTCCGGACACTACCTTCCAGGGTTTTCCACCCAACTATCACCAAGGCCTCCCCTGTTGTGAAGAATTCCATCACGAAGACTCAATGGATCTTAACACCCAGCAGGGTACAGATAATCTGAATATTTTTATATTATGTGTGTGTATGTCTGTGCCCCGGGACTTTTTTTTTTTTTTTTTTTGGACAAAGTATGAAGCTCCCAACTCTACCATTAGTGATTTACTGAAACAATTGGCCCTAATAAATGTCCCCAGTCAGCTCTTTCTCCCATTAGTTTTGTATCATTCTGTTCCATCCTTATCACATATGCAAAAGAACTCCTGTAACTTTTCCTTTACTTTCAGCTCTTGAGGTTTCTCATTCAGAGAATTTAAGAGTAATTTGTGAGGAATTGAGAGCTGTCTGGTACACCAAAGAGATCGTGGAACCTGTAGTCAAAAGCTTAAGAAGCCAGAAATATTACCAGTTGGCCAGTAACTTATTAATAAGTTACTAAATACGTCATTCCAGCTTTTGTTTAGAGAATGGTAAAATAAATGTTGTCAGGTTAGGGAGAAACCCATTTCCTTTTATAATAGATTTCTGTTCTAGAATTCAAATTAGTATGAATTTTAAAATATGAGGTAGGTAAGAAAATATTCAGAATCTGGAAGAGACAACTTTTTTCTCAAATTGAATATTTGACTGTTTAAAAAGCGCTAAAATAGAGATAGGAGTCATCCCTCGTTTTTGCTTTGTCTTAAAGGAAAGATTGAGGCATTTCCCAGATGAAAAAGTGTAGCTAACACTTATTGGATGCATATTTTCAAAAGTTAGTGTTTAAAATACAATAATTTTAGAGATATAAATAAAATTTGTAGTTTATGAAATGAACAATTCTGAAACTTACACTAAGAAGATAGGTTGTAGTAGATTAGTGAAACACTTCAAAGATAGAGCACAGGTGGGGTCTACATGTAATTTTTTAGATTGGTCAACATACTTTTATAGTGAAATTACATACATAGAAAGTATCGAGTTATTTTATATACAGTTTTCTAGTGTGACAAGCTCCTCTGCTTTATTTTACTATTAACATTCTGTTTTGTGTGGGTGGTGTGTGTCTTTGTTTCTGTGTATATCAGGAATATGCCACCAAGACAAGAATTGGGATCCGACGTGGGAAAACTGGCCAAGAACTCAAGGAGGCAGCTTTGGAACCATCAGTAGAAAAAATATTTAAAAGTAGGTGGCAGCTTTTAGTTTTTAAACTGGTATTTTAAAAGGTCCATGAACAGCCTCCTTAAAAGATATGCAGACTTTTGTGATTATGTGCATTTTGTGAGAAGACAGACAGTCATCCTCGGGGATCTGATGACTCCAAAAAGATTGGTACTTCACACTGAGCTCACTGATTCCCAGTCATATTTCTTCCAGAGAAAATTTTACTTTTACAACTTTCTTAAGGATTATTAGTTAATATGCCATGATCTGGAAGGTATAACTGTTAATGAAGTTGATTTGAAGTTGCATGGACTCTTCCTTCAAGCATTATATGTTTGTATGGTTCAGGTTGAGAGTAAATCACCAAAATGTAGACGTTAATGAAAACCTAGCTGTTCAAGAAGGGTGCTCTTAACTGACTGCCCATTTAGGGCCTCTCAGAAAGCAATACCTTAATTAAGTCAGCTTGGCTCACAGTTAGGACTTCAGCTTTGCAAGTTGAGAAACTAGGTTTCTCAAAGTTAAAGAACATTTCCTGCTCCTTAACAACCTTGCAAAAGGTCAATACAGATCTTCCCTGACTTAAAATGGGTTATGACCTGATAAACCCATTGTAAACTGAAGATGTCCTTGAGTCGAAAATACATTTAATGCACCTAAGCTACTGAATATCATAGCTTAGCTTAGTCTACCTTAAACATGCTCAGAACCCTTATCATAGCCTACAGTTGGGCAGAATCATTAACACAAAGCCAGTTTTCTAATTAAAGGTCAAATCCTTCCTCTGATTTATTGAGCACTGAAAGTGAAAAACAATGATTGTGTGTGTACAGGAAGGGTTTAAATGTGTCGGTTGTTTACCCTCATGATCAACTGGCTGACTGGGCACCACGGCCCACTGCTGCTGTCCAGCATGGCTAGAGGGTACCATACTACATACCACTAGCCTGGGAAAAGATCAAAGTTAAAAATTTAAAATACACTTTCTACTGAATGCATGTCATTTTTTCACCATCATAGAGTTGAAAAACCTTAAGTCGGGGACCATCTGTATATTATGGGGGAGAGCCCTACTTGGCATCCCTTGGGACATTGGCCCCAGAAACCAAATTACGTGAACCATACAGCAACAGCTTAGTAACATTCTTAGTGAACACATTTTGACTAAAAGAACCAAGATGCTCTTTGTGAATACCTCCTAGTTATGAGTTGAAAATTGTTTTCTTTCCACAAAGCAAGAGCACCCTCTCCCTTGAACCTGCTGCATAAACACTGATTACATTTTCTTCACTTCCTTTCTTGACTCCATCATCATTGTTAATAGTCTTTGTTAAGAGTCTTCCTCATCTTTACTTTCTATGAGTGTCATGAGAACACACCCCGGACTCTTATGAATGAAATAACATATACCACAGAAGTACCCCTACATCTACACTGCCTCCTCAGATTTTGTTGGAGTGGAGTTAAAGCTTTATTAAGTCTGATCATTTTTGTCAAGACAACAATATTAACGTGCATATCCTGTGTTCTGCAGTTGATCAGATGGGAAGATGGTTTGTTGCTGGAGGGGCTGTTGTTGGTCTTGGAGCATTGTGCTACTATGGCTTGGGAATGTCTAACGAGATTGGAGCTATTGAAAAGGCTGTGTAAGTGAATTGATCCCAACCAGGTCTAGCCTTAAAGATGCCAATTTTCTTCTCATCCGTGTCTTTTGCCACTTTTGGAATGTTTTATGTCCAGTGTTTCAACTGTGTAGAAATACACATGAATAAAAATAGAATTTCTTGTTTCCTTGGCATGTATCTACTCAAACTTAATAAGTAAAAATATTTTGCCATGGTTATATGTGTTTAAGGAGAAAATGTGTTGCTTTGTATATGTACCAAGTGCTTATATGTTTTATATTTAATTTTTACAGTAACAACATAGACATTATTTTCATAATAAATGAGGTGAATAAGATTTAGAGTAGTAAAATTAGATTGCCCAAGGTCTCCCAGCTAGCAAATGATTCATCCAAAACTTACATCCCTAATTCTGTAAATTACCCATGTTGTCTTTTGTCTTTCTTACAGAATTTGGCCTCAGTATGTGAAGGACAGAATTCATTCTACCTATATGTACTTAGCAGGAAGTATTGGTTTAACAGCTTTGTCAGCCGTGGCAATGAGCAGAACTCCTGCTGTCATGAACTTCATGATGAGAGGCTCTTGGGTGGTGAGTCAGCTTGTTTTTGTTTTTCTTTTCCACTAAATATCAAAAGATTTGATGAAAACTATTGGAGGAAGGGTATTAAATAGAAAACATACCTCACTATATTGAAAAAACGTTTGTTCAAGTAATAGGTGAATTATTAGTGCAGCTGAAACAAAATAGGAAATACAGTCTCAGGTAAGTCAACTGTTACTCCTTGTTGAGTATGTTTTTTAATAGTGGCAAAGATGTTAGAACCCAAACTTAAGAAACCTATCTGGCTGCTTAAACAGCTACTTAACCTAGCTGCAGATATCAAACAGGCTCTAATTTGTAGTGATTTACTGAAAAAATAAGGCAGATGAAAACCCATCTTAGAGGTCAGTGGGAAATAGCCGTCACAAAGCATTCTGCACTATTAAGAGTAGACTAGTGCTATCACTGTTATTCTGAACTTTCTTGACTCTGTATAGGTTTTATATTCAATGAGTTTCTTGAGCACTTACTGTTTTGCTAAATACCAAAAAAAAAATAATTTCCAGTGTGGTACCCGTTTCTCTACTATTTCGTTGAAGAGATGGACTGGAATAAGGGGTAAAGGATGTGCAATAAGAAATAGAAAATGTAAAATCAGTGGAAAGACTGTTTTTATCTTGGACTAATGGGGAAGTTCCATGAAGGAAATAATTTGTTTCATCAGGTAGCAGTCCTTCAGTGGCTAGCAATGTTTATTTTAGGAGAGGACTGGGTAGTCCAGGTTTGCTAAATGGCTTGGGCAAAGGAGAGGAGGTCATCATTAAAAGTGACTTTGCAGACCCATTCACATGAAATTCATGTATTTGAAGTCTAGAGTGTGAAGAAGACACAGTTAGAAAGGGTTTGATTGCGAAGCTGAGGAGAATGCCTAGGCAGTCAGAGGCCGTTGTGATACTGGAGCAACAAAAGTATGATTTGTATTTGAGCTTTGAGAGCTCATGTGGAAGAGACAAGAAGCAGGTGTACCAGCTGTGCCTTCTCAAGGTCTGAAATGATGGATGATAAGAGCACAAACTAGAGCAATGAGTGTGAGACTGGAAGGGAAGGGAGGTGGGAGAGTTTATGTAATAGTTACAGATTTCCCATGGCAAATTCCCATCATTTCTCCCCGTGGGTAACCCACATGCATATGACTTCCAAATCTGTGATGTTTCCACTATACTATACTTTCCAAAAGGAGAACCATTTTCAGTTACGGAGCCATTAGCACATTTCAGTATTAGGGCCTGGCTTCTCAGATGGGTGTCTTGAGTCTCCTAGCCTAGAAGTTACTGAAGGCACAGAATAAGCTTGTTGCTTTCTCATCAGGTATGTCAGTTTTAAGCAGAGGAAAACCATTTAAATCAATGCTATTGTAACAAGGCAAACATGAAAGATGAAAATATACAAAAAGGTTTAGCCCCTAAAATAAGACTTAAGGAATTTTTGTGCTTGGGCCGGATTCTCAGGCACCTACAGGCGTAAGATCAGTCTCACCTGCTTTTAGGGCTGTTTAAGTAAAATAGTGCAGTAAGCAGACAGGTACTACAGAGATGACGATGAAGCCTTCGGAGGTGACAGGCATACACACAGATAATGTCAGAGTTTGTAGCAGGTGCTTTTGGAACAGGGTAGAGGTATCTGACACATCTCTGGCAGCCGGGGTACCTACCAGAAAAACTTCCCAGACAATGGGGTAGTCCTTGAATATGTCATCCGGCTTGGAAGGAGGAGGTATTTTTAGGCACAATAAACAGAATTAAAGAGACATGAAACTGGGGCTTGTTTGCAGCCTACCAGTTCAGTGTAGCTAGAATGTAGAGTATGGAAAGGTAAAAGGCAAAAAATGGACCTAGATCATGAAGAGCTTTAAAAGAAAAATATACAATTGTGTTAAATATCCTGAAAATGCATGGAATGATGATGATGATGTTTTTAGTTGTAAGATAGCAGAGTAGAACCCAGTGTACTTTTCTGTGTTATGAGTGAAGGCTTTCCCATTCTCAGCAAAAACAGCTGTGATGTTTACCTGTACTTCCCCTCAGAGGTTGACCATTCAGGTGCCCATGGGCCAGATCCATACTGCAGATGAGTGAGGCGGGCCTGCTAAATCACACAGGATTATTGGCATCTCGAGAAAGCCTTCCCAACCAAAAGCACTCACATGCAATTGTTTTTAGAATAATTGGCTAAACAAGGCATCTACTGCCCAAGGCCTGCAGGTTTGCGATTTCTGCTTAAAATTTCCTGAAGATTATCATTTTTCTTCTATTACAGACATTCCTTCCTTGTTATTTGCAAGGAATATTTAAATGTATAACAATGAAAATCTAAGATAGGCAAAGAAAAGGGATGAGGACCAAATCAGCCAGAAAACTGGGAGGATAAAAATGTAGAATGTTCTCATCTTTTCCAGGTGCTTTTATTTTTCAAGTTTTCATTTAGCAAATACAGAGTTCAAGGCAGTGTGCTGTGTATATGTTCTAATTGGCATTTCATGACTAAGTTTTTAATGCTGTTTTGCTATACCAAAATAAATATGATTTAAAATAATTATTCTGGCTTTCTTAAAGGGGTTTTATTACACCTCTGTCTAAGAAGAATGAAGTTTTTAAAAAGATGATGGTATCCTTCAAAGCTCAACTCATTCACTTCAAGTTGTCTACAGAACCGTGTATGACAGTAGGGGGGCGCTCTTGCTAATTTGGCCAAACTGAAAAAAATCCTTTTAATGTGCTAGAAAAATACAGGTTTGTTTATTATCCTTCATCTTTTTAAACATGGTTTTTTGGAAGGACTAGCTGAACTTGGGACTTGCAGATTTCTACTTCATTGTAGTATAAGAATTGATTTTCCTTAGTAATATGTGTCTTTCAGACAATTGGTGCAACCTTTGCAGCCATGATTGGAGCTGGAATGCTGGTACAGTCGATACCATATGACCAGAGCCCAGGCCCAAAGCATCTGGCTTGGTTACTGCATTCTGGTATGTTCTATTTTTAAATTGTTATTAAACAATCTTAAATACAACTTTTTTGGTGGCTCTCCACAATCATAAACGATATTTACATAATTTAATTAGGCCTCATGTCTACTAAACACTTAGAGTTTTCTGCACTTTCTCCTGGTTGCATTATTGCCAGACCTCTACTCTGGAGAGTTAATGATTCTGATACTGAGACCATGGGCATCCCCAGTATTACACTTGCCTCTGGTGACTATCTAGTATATGCAGAGATTTCCTTTTATGTATTTTGTCTAATACCAGGAGGATTTCAGAGCTGGAATGTGATAGTCCTAGTATTTCCTAATAGCAATAGCCTGCTTTTAAGAAAAAAAAAATTACTTAAAATAAGATATGTGCATTTGCTATAAAATTTAGTATCTCCTAGTACCATCTAAATATTTAAGGATTTCTCAGCTTTGGGATAATTACATACCCTAATAGTATGCAGAGGTTTTTCTTTTTAAGTGTGTATCCTTTCATTGAAACACCAAAATCCTCACCATCTGAGTTTTAACGTATACAATTATGTGTCTCACTCTCTGGATTGTAGTATCTTGGTCAGTGAATAGAATTCTGCACCTGTTTCCCACTTTGGACACTGAATTCCTAAAGGAAACAGGTTCAGTGTTTTGTTTTTTATCTGATAAATAGTGGAGTCACTTACTAAATTGAATGAAAATAGCTATGTAGTTTTAATTCAAGCTTCAAATAAGTACATCTTTTTCTACATGGGTTGCTTAGAAAACCCCTTCCTATCTGATGCTATTGTAGCATATAAATTCCTTGAATCACGGTGTTTCATGTGTGTTGGAAGGCAGTCCCTAAGACCACTCGTGCATTCAGTGATTTGTTAGAAGGAGTCACAGGACCCAGCGTGTAGTTGTTCTCAGAGCTAAGGTTTATTACAATGAAAGCATACATGGCAGGGTCAGCAAGGGGGAAAGACACAGGCAGATCCTGGAGCCTGGAGCAATCCACACAGGCTTTCAGTGGTCTCTCCTTCCTCCAAGGAGACACACCAAGAATACAGGATGTGCAGCAACGTGTCAATGTTACTGCCCAGGGAAGCCCAGTAGAGTCTCGGTGCCCAAGGTTTTCATTGGGCACTGATCACGTAGGCACCCTCCGAGCAACTGCCAAAACCAGTCTCCCGGAAGGAAAGCAGGCATTGAGTGTAACTCACTTCGTTGGCACAAATAGTTCTAACCCTACTGGTTAGAGAGTGGTTCAAGTGCCAAGTTCTCAGATGCCAGCCAAGGATCAACCTTACAGGAAGGTCTTTGTAAAGGTAGTCTTGGGCCTGCTGTGTTAACCCTTTCCTGCACGGTATGAATTTGTTTTTTCCTTTTTTCTCTTTGTTTTCAAAATTTGCTTTATTCTTCATAAACATCATAAACTGCAGGCATTGGCATGTCTGTATGTTCATAAACAAGGAAGCTGAGGCTGAGTGAGGTCATACACCAGGAAATGCCAGAGACTGACACCCCAGCATTATTTCTTCAAGTCCAGCTCTCTGTCTACTCCTTCATTTTCTAGCATGATTGAGATGAGACTCAAAGCAGGATTCAGCCCCCTTTCATCCAAAGTGGATGACCTAAGGGCAGCCACTCACAGTGTCAAAAAAAGACATCAAAACTGGCTTTTGACCCAGTGTGAACATTCCAATACATTCTATTTCCATTTTTCATCCAGATGTTTTGTGCCTTGTCCACACAGCTATGGTCTCAATCAGGGCTAAGTGATACTGTGCAAGAATTACTGAAATGCTCACTGAGAAACTATTCCAATTGTGTTTTTCCCCCAGCTTTATTGAGATATAACTGATACATGATATTGTGTAAGTTTAAGGTATATACGTGTTGATTTGACACATCTGTATTTTAAAAAATGATTACCACTATAGCATTAGGTAACAACTTTAATTCCATATATACTATATCTTTTTTGTGGTGGGAACATTTAAGATCCTACTCTCTTAGCAGTATTCAAGTATATGATACAGTATTATTAGCTATAATCATGCTGTGATTTGATCCTCAAATTTGTCATAACTGGAAGTTTGTGCCTTTTGATCAATATCTCCATTTTCCTCTCCCTCCAACCCCTGCTAACCACTACTATGCTGTTTCAGTTTGACTTTTTTTAGATTCCACATATAAGTGAAGACATACAGTATTTGTCTTTCTCTGATATATTTTAGTGTAGCCCTCCAGTCCATCCACATTGTCAAAAATGGCAAGAGTTCATTCTTTTTTTTAAGGCTAAATGATAACTCCATTATATATGTACACCACATCTTTTTTATCCATCCATTCATTGACAGATACTTGGATTGTTTCCGTATCTTGGCTATTGTGAGTAATGTTGCAGTGAACATGAGAGTGTAAATACCTCTGCAAGATCCTGATTTCAATTCAGTTGGATATAAATCCAGAAGTGGGATTGGATTGCTGGATTGCATAGTAGCTCTGTGTTTAATTTTTTGAGAAACCTCCATACTTGTTTTCCCTAGTTGCTGTACCAATTTGCTGAATGTCATTTTCATTGACAGTGATAATGTTGAGCTATCCATATTAATTTTGTAATTAATTTATTGTTAAGTAGCAAACGTCTATTACCATTTAAGATTTTTATCAGAAAGTATCCTTGAAAAATCACTAAATAATCTCCTTGAGAGTTTTGCTAAAAATGTTGCTGTCCGTTGCAAAACTGATGGTAGGAATCCTAATAGAAATGTCATGCAGAGGAATTTTTATCCAGTATCTTCCCTAGAGCAAAAAAAATTCAGTTATTCATCATCATGTGATACAAAATGCCTTATTACTTGATCTAGAAATGTTACTCCCAAAGGAGACATAACTGGTATTGAAATTTCAGTGTGAAGATAGCTCTGTGCCTTTTCCATCAGATCAACAGTTGCACACTTAATGTTTGAGAAAAGGGTAGCTTGTTCTGCTCACCACAAAAATAATGCCTTATCTAAGATTGGAGGCTTTGTTTTGTTTATTTGTTTATTGGTGGGGGAGGTAATTAGGTTTATTTATTTTAATTTATTTGATGGAGGTACTGGGGATTGAACCTAAGACCTCGTGCATGCTATGCATATACTCTGCCACTGAGCTATAGCCCCCTAAGATTTGGTTTTGTTTTAATTAAGGGTTTCTGTTTACCTTTGCTAATCAAATTATTGGTACCTTCACTATATTTTTGGTGAACATGTTTATAAATATCTGATAACCAAGATTACTTTTTTCAAGCCGTGATCACATTCCCTATTACATAGTGATGTCACAGACAATAGTATCTGTCCTTGAAGTTCCTGCTTTAAGATGAGCATCATATACTTACTCTCTCATTTTATTTTGTTCTCTTTCAGCGGAGTGGGTTTGACCTTGACGTATTTATTTTAAGCCCTTTCATCTCAGTTCTTCATATGTGAATATTGTTATAAAGACTGTTGATAGACTCAGATCCAAATAATGAACCACAGAGAATTTGACAACATACTAAAAATCTAGTGTTTGTGATTGTGGGTGGCTGTTTAACTAGGAGCAGTGCCACGGTTGTGGTTTGGAACGTGGATAGTACAAGTTTTGATTGTGGAATTTGGGGGATAGTGTTGCCTAAATAAGGGGAGGACTTCTTGTAATTGTATTGTCTAACAATAAGTGATAGTATGTTCAGATGGCATGTTACTTAGAGGAGGCACTTTCCTTTTGGTTGTTGCTTAGTACGTACTGAACTGCCTGCTTGCTCTTTCTCCAGGTGTGATGGGTGCCGTGGTGGCTCCTTTGACGATATTAGGGGGGCCTCTTCTCATCAGAGCTGCATGGTACACGGCTGGCATTGTGGGAGGCCTCTCCACTGTGGCCATGTGTGCGCCCAGTGAGAAGTTTCTGAACATGGGAGCACCGCTGGGCGTCGGCCTGGGTCTCGTCTTTGTATCCTCACTGGGTAAGCCCTGTGCTTTGACACTTGGTTCATGATGTCCTAAAATGGTCTGAAATACTCAGATATCCTAATGGAGAGAATTTAGTAATTCATTATTGGTTTCACCAAATACAACTAAAATGGGAAAGTTGGTTTAGAGAACATGAAAATCTCTATGCAAGAGCCTTCCTATAACATGGGCAAATGACCCATGGCAGGAATGAGCATCAAGGCCTTTGAACTGAACGTACATAATATTAGGCAGCACATTTACTCAGACGTTTCCTTAGTATGTAGTATGCCAGAGAAAAAATTTTTTAAGTAACGTTAATTATAAATCCTGTTACGGAAAAATCCTTTTTCAATAAAAATCCTTTTTTCCCCATTTCGATTTCAGGATCTATGTTTCTTCCACCTACCACCGTGGCTGGTGCCACACTGTACTCAGTGGCTGTTTATGGTGGATTAGTTCTTTTCAGCATGTTTCTTCTGTATGATACACAGAAAGTAATCAGGCGTGCAGAAGTAGTACCAGTGTATGGAATTCAAAAATATGATCCCATCAACTCGTAAGTAGTCTTTAATGTCTTTCCTTTGTTGCAGGAGGACATTTTTGTTGCTTTGGACTATTTCGTTTTATGGCTGTATTAGTTTCCTAGGGCTGCTGTAACAAATAATGTAAAGTGGGTGGTTTAAAACAACAGAAATGTATCCTCTCACAGTTCTGGAGGCCAGCAGTCTGAAATCCAGGTACCTTCTGAGGGCTCTAAGGGAGACTCCGCTCCGTGCCTCTCCCCAAGCTCCTTGTCACAGCCAGACCTCCGTAGCATCCCTTGGCTCATGGATACATCGCTCTAATCTCCACCTCCGTCTTCATGAGATACTCTGCTTGTGTGCTGTCTCCTCTTACAATGACGCCATGTTAGATTAAGACTCACCCTACTCCCAGTATTACCTCTTCTTAACTCAAATCTAAATTACACTGGCAAAAGCTACTCCCAAATAAAGTCACTTTCACAGGTAATCACGGATTACGGCTTGAACATACCTTTTGAATTCAACCTCCAGCAATGGTTTTGTTGAATTTACCATTTTATTTCTGTTGCTGTTTCATCTCTTTTTTTTATATAAAGCAATATATACATAGAACGTTTGATTACATTGCAACTAAGTGTAATAACGAGGTATGTATTCCATTAATTTGGGAGTCTTTTACCTATTTTTGATAGCCTTACAGTGCTCTTGTTGGTCAGTGAATTTAGTAATTTATATTTAACAGACTTTAAAACTGAAGATGAGTCAAGTATTATTTTTGGAAAGTGTACATAATTGACTTGAAATTTTTAATAGAAGAGCCTATTAAAAATTGGAAGCATCTCAATTTTTAATTTTTTATTAAAAATCGAAAATTCCGTTTTGGAGATATTCAACTTTAGCTGCTACTGTTAAGTGTTACATAATAATGCTTTTTCCTCTTCTTGGCCTCTCCACCAAAGTAGCTTATTTTATTTAAACAATTTTCTTGATTTCATTGTGCCTGTTGTATTTTTTTAAAGAAATTTGTTTCTCTTTCTTTAAAACAATGTTTTTCTAAAATGCTCCTATAATTCTTACAGATTTGTGGCAGTTTTATTTGGGGGCAGCGGTGGGGAGATGTTGAAGGAGTATAGTATAGTTTAAAATGCCAGACTTGTGTCTGACACATTTTTTAAAGGTGTTTCTTTGGTTTTGTTTTCATTGTTCTGTTGTCTGTCACCCAGGTTTTTTTCACAAGATACTATACTCAGAGTGTCAGAGTATAGAATAATGATTTTTAAAACTACTCTTTAACATTTAAAAGATGAATCTGCCAAAAGAAAATTTTCACAGTTTTCTATTCTAGGACTTCCTTGGTTGGCATCTTTTTTTAAATTTCCATTTCATATACTTCAGACAGATTAATCAGTATTGTGCTTTCTTCTCGCCTACATTAAGAAATAGTTTTTGTTGTCGTTACTAGAAGTACATCATATTTAACGGGCATAATTTCTTTTCTAGGATGCTGGGAATCTACATGGATACATTAAACATATTTATGCGAGTTGCCAGTATGCTAGCAACTGGAGGCAACAGAAAGAAGTGAAGTGACTCGGCTTCTTACATCAGATATCTGGCTTGTTTAATAGGGGCAGATAATTGTTAAATAGTTTGTGCCAGCAGCTTTCGTTGAAGTGTAGAAGATAAGAACTCGTCAACATGTTTTCAAGTGTTTCGGTAATGTGATGCTTCAGGTCTGCTTTTTCTTCTGGAGAATAAATTCAGTAGTTCTCTTCCGAATAAGCACACACATTTTCAATTCTCGTGTTTGAGTAATTCTAAAATGTTTCAATGAACGTGAAAACCAAGATTTGTGTTGTGAGAATTTAAGTATTTTTATCTACTTTTAAATTTATCTGGTCAAGTGAAACTGAGCAAACTTGTGTACCTGCACTTTTTTTTTTTTTTTTTGAATGTGGACTATTAACTAGCAATGTCATAAGTGATGTAGAGGTTTAATAAAGGGACCAGAGAGGAGTAAGGGTCACCTGCAGTCTTTCCTTGACTACTTAGAACTTAGCACTTGTGTAATTATGGTGAGCCCGTGAGGCGGTCTGGATGTTTGAAAACAAGTCATCTCTGCACACCTGCAGAACTTACCAGAAGCTTTGAGCAAAAAACAAAGACACAGGTGATTTGTTCTTCTGCTGTTCTTTCTCAGGGCTCTCTTTACAGTGTGATGTGGTCATGTTTGGCTTCTCATTGTGTGACACTGTTAGGAGAGTTCAGAATGTTAATCACAGGGAGAATTCCTGTTATAGTATGTATGTGTATGTGGTATGTTTGAATCGTTTGTAACAAAATATCCTTAAAACACTCAGGATAAAATATTCAAAGCATGAAAATTGTTGCATTTTTAAGTATACAAACAATATGTACATACTCGCTGAATATTTTTGCAGGTTTATTGAAATGTTTAAAGGAATACATGCTTGCCTTTCTCATCTCTTCTAGCTTTGAAGTTTTTATCAGAAAGCTTGTTTGAGGGTTACAGTTGATTATGAAAGCAGTTTTTCCCCCTCAGATTTGGGTTTTTGCATTCCCTTTCAGAGGAATCACTTTAAAAAAAGAAGGCAAAGCAGGGCTTTTTTTGTGAACTATATCAATCAAAAATGAAATGGAGTTGGGAAGGGTATAGCTCAAGTGGTAGAGTGTGTGCCTAGCATGCACAAGGTCCTGGGTTCAATCCCCAGTATCTCCATAAGAATGAATGAATGAATAAACCTAATTACTGCCCCCCCCCCCAAAAAACCCACAAAAATTTAAAATTAAAAAAAAAAAAAGAAATGGAGAAAATGCTTCATTAAAGTTTCCCCTAGCAGAATTTTCCTTCTCTCCTGCATAGACCATTACTTAACTCTCTTGTGCCACTTGTAAGTTTTTTGATACAGAAGAGTTATTTTTGGAAGTTCTTATGAATGGAATAAGTGTATGTTTATTGATATGGTTGGTGTTTTTGACAGATATTTATTACAGTAATCCAGAAATAACTGTTCTAACCACCTCAAGTTACATAGGATGCTTATTTCTGAAATAATAAAGGTTCCAGCCAGATGCTGTTTGGTCTGCAGTTTTTCAAACTGCACTGTAGTGAGTGCATACCGTTGGATTTGTTCAAGAAAGCAACTGATTCTCTTACTGATGTAGTATATAGAATATCATATGATTATGATTAAGTGGTACTTAAAGCAAAACTGCCTTTATTTAAACCCCAGCTCTTCCACTTACTCCTTATGTGACCTTCGGCAAATTACTTAACCTGCCTGTGCCCACTTCCTCATCTGTAAAATGAAGATACTAATACAGCCTACCTCATAGGGTTACAGTGACATGTGCAGGCACTTTATCAGCGCTATCGAAGTTTTAGCTGCTGTTGCTGGTTTGTTTTGAAGGGGGTTTTCCTAAGAAAGATCTATGAAACTTCTACTTCTTCCTTCTCTACCTTAATCCCAGTCCAGTGTGATCTTAAAGTGAAATCTTGAAGGTCTTGTCTTCAGTCACGTTCTAAAACCCAAAGTTTATATCCTTATGTTTGGATGGTATCATACACATTGCAAAATGATAAAATTTCAACAGTACATATCAGGCAGAGGCTAATCTAGATCAGGGGTTGGGTTTGGTTGTGGGTTTGGGGTTTTTTTGTTTTTTTTTTTTAATTTAATGACTTTTACAGCACTTTTTCTAAATTTGATAAGACAGTGAAGCCTTTTCAGTATAAAAAGTGAGTAATATAAAATGTGAATGCTTACAAATTAAAATGTAATTTAAAATGATAACAGGAAAAAATCCTTAGTTCTTGGCTCCTGCTAACATACCACCGGGGGATTTTTCCCTCACATCACTAATAGGGAAGAGTGAAAGCCCGCAAATTGATAGGCTTTAGGCAAAAACATGTCCATTTCTCATTTTCTAAAACATCATCTGAAGTGTTAGAGGATAATTGAAATATGTGGTTAAAAATAATCACACACACACAAAAAAATAAAGGTGCTTTTGGTTTGCTTAGATGGTACCTAATGAACATTGAATCAGGACATGAATATGGCAGGCACCATGCTAACTGGACCCAGGGGAGACGAATAAAAATTACCTTCTAAAGCATAGCAGCCTCCTGTGAACACAACCCTGGTCTGTTGTGATGAGTGTCATGAGAGAAGTGAACAAGGTAAGTTTCCAAGTCCAAGGAGGAAGTCTTCAAGAGTAAACATAATTACAGTGCATAAAAAGGTAGGGCATTTTGCACAGCAGAAGTACATGATGGAGGAAGAGAAGGGAGATGGGGGAAGATGGCAAGAAAAAAAGTTCCCCTGAAGCTTGATTTCCCGTTCACAGCAGGTGTGTGTGCTGTGTGCTTAGGGCCCTGAACCCTTGAGTATTCTCTGTGTACTTCGAGATGTTAGGACTGGGTAGAAAGGCAGGCATGTTTTCCTTAAAATTGTGCATCTGTGTAGGTGGGATGTATCCACATGAAAGTTCCTAAAATTGAATATACCCAGGATTGGTATCATTCCAGTAGGGGAGGAGGGTCCAGGTGTGCTGGTGATAGCTAGTGATGGAACTGAAACCTTTGCATGTTGTGTGCGAAACCCTTTGCATAAATCATAACATTCTTTTGAGCAAAGCACTGCTGTCCCCATTTTGCAGAGGAGTAAACTGAAGCCCGCAGGTTCAATCTTTGCACGAGGTCATATGGCTGGGAAGAATAAAGTGGTAGAGTTGAACCGCCTAACCAATTACACTGAGAAGTTTGTGATGAATGCCTTAGGGCTGAAATCCTATGTAAGAATCAAAAGCACTATACCTATTAAGTAGACAGGTTGAGATTTAGCTGAAAATTCCTAGAACATTAGAACTTTAGTGTTTATCAGAAGGGATTGACTTCATTGAAGGATAAATGGATGGTAATCATTATGTTTTTACCCAGATCCTATTGTATAGAGTACCAGAAACTCCTCTGTATTACCCAGTCCACCTGGAGCTATAAATCAAACCATTTTGTAAAGATTGATACAATCAGTAAGTGGAATCCTTACATGCGTTTGATTTAGTTAGCACACAAAATGGACGCCATTTTTCAGGAAAGGGTACGAAAGCCCTGACCTTGAGGACTTTTGTCTTTTGTGAAGCAGTTCAGGAAAACAGAGAAAG
Organism: Vicugna pacos; assembly: GCF_048564905.1. Lineage (NCBI taxonomy): Eukaryota > Metazoa > Chordata > Mammalia > Artiodactyla > Camelidae > Vicugna > Vicugna pacos. Next base: position 41,634,170 of record NC_132997.1, on the reverse strand, counting down.
TTCCCCCAGTATTTTTAACACTTGAAACAGCAAAAGGAACATTTTGTGCCAGTAGCAAAGATGCAATCAATTACAAGACTGATGGAGAGGGAGTGGGGTCCGGACCACCCTGGCCGGTATCTCCCAGGGCTGCTGCCAGTTAGTGTGAGGGCAGGTCGAGCACAGTCTGTTCCTTCAGCCCCAACGTTCCATTCTGCCTTGCTCAGAGTTTGTAGTGGTTCCTCACCTAATGCAGTATCAGCTCTCTTATGGGGCCTCAACCTTTCACCTTGAACTGAGAGGTTGTGTTGCAACCTCATTGGATACAGTTAGAAGTTTTGGGGGGGGGTCCCTGTGGCTACACCCAGAAGAACAATTGATATTTTCTGGCAGGACCAAATGGACGTTGTTTCTCAAAACTGGGCAAATTTAGAAGGAACAGTGTTTAAACATTTAAAACAAACTTGCTGCCTGATCACCAGCAAGTATGGTGTCAGCAGCCATCATCCTTCCAGGCAAGCCTTTTGTATGCCTGGAACACGTGGACTGCTCACCTGTGTGCCCCCAAGTAGCTTTACACAGCATTGCAGAGCTTGGTGAAATGAGATTCAAATGACAAGCTCCAAGGAAAGGTGTCATGTTTTAATTTATTAGCTCATTAGTCATGCTTCCTGTTGTAAGATGCAGTATTTTTCACACTTCATTTCTGAAATTGTGTTCAGCTTCATGGTTTTTTTTTTTTTTTGGCCAAACTAAATAGCATATCTTTAAATCAGTGGCATTTTAGAATTGAAGAAATAATGGTATTTTCCGACAGTCTGGTTTTCATTTCTGATAGTTCTGACCTGTAAGAGCAAGTATCTGGAGGATTATCATTTGATGATGATAAAGCGACTTTTCCTGATGATTCAGAGGGAATCTTCCACAAGAAAGTATGAACAACCCAGCCCCACCCAGTTACGTACTTTCTGCAGGATGAAGGGACTGATTTCCCAGCAATGCAGAATGATTCCCAATCAGGAAGACCTGCAGAAGTTGAGAACAAGTGTTCGTGGTTTGGTTTGGCAGGATCTGACTGTTCATAAGGAGAGTAAGGGGTTAATGGGTTTGTTCAGTGCTCTACTCCTTGAAGGAGTGAACTCTTAGCACCAGCTCTGGGGAGAAACCAGGATGAATGAGACCCCTTTTGCCCTATTGTCACAACCTGGTTGGGAGCTTGTCAGCTAGAAGACAACATCAGAGGGGCAGAGGCAGTGGGTGGCGGCCAGGAGAGATGTAATTGTGAGAGGTCTCCTGATCTTTGAGCAGAAAATGCTGGAGGCAGAAGCCTTTACTCTTGGTAGGGAATTCATGGCCTGATCAGTGCAGTATTAAGCTTTACGAGTCACTTTTAAGAGATCAGGTCAAAAGATAAGCACTCTGTTTGGTACCATGTCATTAAAATGTAAGAATCAGCAACAAATGAGCCAAGGTAATTATGAAGTCATTATTCAGAAACTACAAAAGCATTATCCAGACGGATCGAGTTCAGAGTGCTGAGTGCCCACAAGAATGTAGGTGTCCTACACACACCACAGAAGGGCTGGTGGCTGGAGGGGCCCCCTGTTTTGGTGGGAAGGGGCATGTCTGGGGCAGCCCCCACGTGCAGCATCATGGGAAGTATCCCGACCTCCTTTGCAGAGAACCCAGCCTTCTCTGCCTGCAAACCAAACGTGTGTATGCCCACAGTCAAGTGATGTCACCCTTATACTGGTTGCCTCAGAAAAGATGGAAGTGCGATCACCTACCTCATTTAAGTAGAAGAGGCATTTGAAAAGAAGTTGGAGAAATCATGACAAGATTTTCACTGTTCTGAGTGGCAGGAAAAAAATAGGCATTTGGAAGGAAAATGGGGTGTTTGGTATCTTTTTCCATGTATTATAGCTGTCCCTAAGTAACCTTTTAAAAAGGCAAGTCCATGTGGAGAGGAATACATTGAAACACTCAAAGAAGCTTTGCAGGTTTTCAGAACTTAGTGGGAAAGCAAAACATGTCTCCACCCTGTGGCCTTTGGCACATGTCACCGCTGAGTGGAGCTGAACCCAGAGCCTTCAAGGCCTGGGTAGCTATGTGCTGTGTCTGCAGTGACGTCAGGGTGGAAGTTTACCCCAGGGCCAGGAAGGCAGAGCTCTGGCTGTACCTTTCACGTCTGCCTTGTCCTGGTGTTGCTAGGTGTGGGGGTGATAATTAGGGGAGGTGACACCTCTCTTCTGGGAAGCCTGCTGCCAAGCCAGCAAGCACAGGACAGAGGCTGACAAACAGGATCCATCCCAACCCTGCCTGCAGTTCTCCAGCTCCGAGTGCTGACCTTTTAAAAGCAGGAAACCTTGGCATCCGCCTTCCTGCCTGCCGCCCAAGTCAACGGCACCTGCCCTGCTGGTCCTCTCACCCTTCTCCATCAAAATCCACATTTGCAAGTGGGTCTGCTACCAGTCATTGAGAGCTGAATTTCAGTGTGTTTATTTTTATTTTGCCCCAATCTGTGGCAAGAAAAGAGAGTTACCATTCCATTAAAGAAGCATCATACATCCTTGAGCCCAGGCGGGAGGCTGATATTTCTGGGAGACGCGTTGCTGTTGAAAAGGAGAGGGAAAGCTGTGCAGTCTACTGCCGGCAACTGACTCGAATATAAAAAAACAAAAGAGAATCTTTTCATACAGCTTTAGCATTCCACTCTCATCAAAGGGATCTCTTCCTTTCCCACCTCAGCTACTGTTTTACTGAGGAACAGAGATGTTGAGCAACTTGTCCAGGGTCACACAGCTAAAATAGGGCAGAGCTCTGCTTAGAGCCCTGATCATGTGGCTATAAAGCCTGTGCTTTTCACTAGTGTGGGGGAGGTGGGGAGACAGAAATCAAAGGCAAGTGTCCTGAGTCCTCTACTCCAGGCTAAAATTGTGGGGTAGGCATGAAGGGTTGAGGGCAAAAGGCCAGGAATGAAAGAGAGAGAAAGAAGCAGAAACAGAAAGCCAAGGGACTATTTATATTAGGGACTCAGAGGTGGTGGCTTCACCGTGCTCCAGTACCAACATAGCATGGCCACAGGATAGAAAAGACAGCCCCTTCCAGTCTTCCTGGTGCCTCTGTGGTGTGAAGAGAAGGTCCCATTCCGGCACAACCCCGTGGAGGATGCTGGCAGACACCATGGCAAGGCAGGGCAGCCCAGAGCCATGACTGTGGGTAGGCAGCCCACACCAGCAAGGAGGGAGGCATGAGGAACAGTGGGAGGATTCACAGCATCAGTGAGAACCTCGTGGACCAGCGAGCGCGGGGGTGGAGGCAGCCTTGACCCCAGCAGCAGGGCACCCAGAGGCAGGCATGACCCACTGGGTTGGAGGCTTATGAGGAAGTTCAGATCAATTCTAAAAACATGGACAAAGCCATCGGTTTTTTGTACAATTTGGGAGTGGCGTGTAAGCTCAACATCATCATTTTGGGTTATTTTCAACAATTCATGAGCTCTCGTGGAACGAACATCAGGAAAAGAATCACAGCTTTGGAAGCAGACGGACCTGATTCCAGGTGAGAAGTTGCCATAACATATTCTTTCAGATGAGGGAGAACGTCCCTTTCCCTTGTTGCAAAATGGAAGTGAAATGCCTGCATCCCTGAGGTGGGAGGAGAAGTAAATGAGAAGACAATTGAAGGATTGCTCCCAAAGCTCGCCCCTCCCTCTAGTATAAACTGAGCTACAATTTGCAAAGCAAATAAAGGAGAGAGAGTCAGTTCTGAGCAATCACGGGGTCCATAAAACAGTCTTGAGAAGAGTGTGGTGGCCAAGAGTGAAGTGAAGGGCACAGGCCAAAATGCTCTCACCATAAAGGTGGGGGTGGGGGAGGGGGACGCTTCGGGCATCTTCCTAAGTGACCTTAGAAATCACAAATTTGACTTGAGAAGTTTTTCTTCCTTGTAAATTCCCCTGAGTGTTAGGTGTGTCTCTGGAGAATTTTTTCCCCCTCAGGAAGGCTGCGAAGTGTTCAAAATCATCTTTGGAAATGATTCAAAGCCTCAAATTTGATTATTTTTGTACCCAAACTAAAATGCATGTGCTCAAAACTAACAGATGTTCCTGTTGAAATGCTTCTCATTTTCACCTCTCTCAGCTCAACATGAGATTTCAAATATTCTAAAGAGCCAGAGGTGTTTCTTCCTTTTTTAAGGGAAGAAGTTGACAGCCATCTTTGAAATGTTAAAAAAAAAAAAAAGGTGAAAATCCGGGAACAGGGATGGTCTCTGGGGAGTGAGGTTTCAGATGGAACTTACACTTAATACCCTGTGTTATTCAGATGAGTGCATCATAGATTGCTTCAGTAATTTTTCAGAAGCATTAAAAAACAGATGGAATTCTGACATCCGAATCTACTCTTCCCGTTAAACATATGGTCCCAGGAACACCTGCAAGTCTGAGTCATATGTGCAAGTGTGTAAGGAACAGACCCCTGAGATCGCCAGTTCTTGCTCTTACCTGTGCAGTGACGGCTCTGTTCTGTGGTGAGAAAAAAGTTTGTGTTCAGTACCTAACGTCTATTTCCGACTCCATGGCTGAGTGGCTGGACGGTCCTGGGAAAATTACCCAAGTCCTGGCTTAGTTTGCGGATCAAGATTTGGCCCAGTCCCTGCCCTCTCTGCCAAGTAGCTTGTTCTTTTCCCCCTCTGATGATGATTTGCCAAAAGTAAAAAGAACTGCGCCAGTGCAAAGAGTACCTGTTACAGCAGGTAACAGGTGAGTGGCAGCCGAAGGTATGCTGTTGCCCAGAGAACTCGGTGGTGGCACCCGGAACAACCTCAGATGAAAAACAGACAAAGTAGTGGTGATAGTCCTTGATGTGGGTCATGCACGTGATCTTAATCTCCAGAAGCATCTTTGGGAAACTTTGCCGACATGTAACAAGCCATCTAAGAAAGAGCAGTGTGCTGGCTGGCGGATGCACCCTCAAGACAAGCCCCACCCTCCTTCTGACCCTCCTTCCTACAGTGGCCTTCCTAAGTGCCTCCTGGGCACCAGCTCTGGAGTTGTCCCTCGTAGACCCCATGGGTCTTCCTGACCACACCTGCTGCCATGGCCACTACCCACTCAGGATTCAGCCGGCAGGATTCAGAACACAGCCTGGAAAGGAAATCTGGCTGCGGCTAGCCCGGTGACTAACACAGTATGATGAATGGGCCTTAAGCACCGAGGCCCCAACCAGGTTCTTTGTGTGGTTTGGTTTTAAGCTTTTGGAAACGCATGAAAGCTTACAGGCTGGCTTTCCAAATATCCCCTGGCAACTGATTTGTTCACCAAGCTGTCTGAGCATGTGGTTTAAATTGAAGCTCTAATCTCTAGCAAGAGAAGAGGGCCAGTCTCTGGCAGCAGGGACGGTCTGAACTGGCTTCCGGGAACCAGAGCGTTTCCGGAATATTGAACCAGGTACTGCCGTCTCCCAACGTGCCCTTCAAGGCTGGGAACCAGAGCCAGCTGTTTGGTTAGAAGGGCACACATGTTAAGGTCTGTTTCTGCATGACTGCCTCCACCAACAGAAGCTCCCTGAGACCAGGCCGTGTGGGTGTCCTAATGAGCAGGTGACACCGGGACCCCTAGCACCATTGGCCAACTTTCCCCCATGCTTGCCCCCTGTAGGACGTTCTCTTTCTCCACATCTTTGCTCAGGTTGATCCTGTACCCAAAGTGTCCTTTTGTCTCATGACTGTCTCGAACACCCGTCAAGGTCCAGCCGCAGGTCCACCTCCTTTCCTGCTGTACCAGCATCTCCCATGGGAATGAGCAGGAAAATCTGTATTTGATGGAATGATTACTGTCACTAAAAGTTAACGTTCAACCCTGGGAAGTGGCTCTTCCCTGTCATGAGCTTCCCGAGGCCAGTGCCGGAGCTCCCTCCCAGGGCTGGGCATTTATAGCTCTGTGTGTTACAGTTCACCAAACGTTCTCAACTTCTCGAAAAGCTGGTTTTTTTTCCCTCCTGGGAGGGGCTGACTCTACCCTTTATAAGAATTCCAAGTTGGCTGGTGCCCTGCCCATTGGGAAATACCTCTCTCTCTGACACTCTATAAAGGTCCGGGGTGGCCCCAAGCGAGGACTTCTGCGGCACAGCGGCCTCCCCAGGACGTGAGATTCTCCCCGCCCGCCTGCCACCATGAGGCTTCCAGCCCTCACCAGCTTGCTGTGTATCTTGCTTCTCTGCTTGTCCGTCTTCTCTGTGGAAGGTAGGATTGCTCCCTACCCCACCCCCTGCCCCTAGGGTGCGGTCCCTGAGCAGGGATCCCCATGTCTGGGAATGCTGGAATCAGGACATACTGGAGGGCAGGCCCCCCCATGCAGGCAATCCTGGGCCCTGGAGAGACGGGCTGTCACCCCTGCACCTATGGAGCACCTCCATCCACAGTGACGGCATCAGGGGGTGGCTCGGAAGCCTTAGACCCCACGGTCTCCACCCACAGCCCCAGCTCCCTAGACACGCACACACAAGCCCAGTGAAAGCAGTGCACTTACCATGCGGGCACATGGCCTCCAGCTGGATTGCTTCATGCGCCTAAGTCCTACCTCTGGAAACTCTCTGTTGCGCTTGTATTTTGTTTGGGGGCACAGTCAGCTTGTGTTGAATGAAAGAATCAGTGAATTAGTAGACCATCTGAGTCTGAATACACCTGAATCTCATGCCCAGGAAACATCTGCGGCAGATGGGATGAGAGCGCGTGCAGTGGGAGGCAGGTTCATGTGCGTCTAGAAGTGAGGGAAACAGTATTTGCACCTCTGTGGATATCAGTATTTAGCTTTCCCGTCTTCCTCAGTTCAGTAGCTGAATATTTTGAGTTCTTTCTCTTGCCTAACCCTCTAGAAATTGCCTACTTTTATTTTTTTTAGCAGGTATGGTTATTTTAACATTTATTGGGGTTTGAGGATATAGAAAGAAATATGGGGGTGAAAAACACCCATAATTTCATGACTCAAGAATGGCCATGTTCAACGTTTGGTTTCTTTTCAGTATTGCGTATAAGCATTTTTGTAATTGGTAACTCTCTGTCTCTCTTTTATGTATCACTACATTATTACAGTCACCAAAGATACCGATGATTGAAATCTGGAAGCATTTACCCTAGAATGTCAACAGCAACCATCTCTATCTGAGTAACAGGATTACAGAAAGTGTTTGTTTTCTAAAGTTTCTGCAGTGAACAGTGCCATGTATACAATACAAGAAACAATGACTAGAATTCCCCATAAACACAGTCCATGGCGACGCAATTTATCAGACCTGTACAGCAGGACATATTAGAGGTTGCCAATGTCAGCCTAATGACAATTCAAAGAAGGTGAATACCTCTCCCCACAAAGTTTCCTGTGCGTTTAAGATTATCTCTAGAGCTTCCCCAAAGTGGACGAATATTTTTAGGACTAATATTTGCCATCAAGTGAATGTGCTGTGATGAATTTACATGTTTAGACATTTAAATGATTCACAGCTTTGCACTATTTTAAGTACATGGTAAAAAGCATGGGCGTACAGAAAACATCTCCTATATTTAGGTTTATTTTCTTAGATTGCCAAGGGGAGAATTACTGGGTCAAAGGGCATGGACGCTTCTGAGGGATGATACTGAACTGTTTTGCAGACAGGAACATGAGGAACACACATCTTAGGGCAGAGTGTCTCCCCACGTTGACTTTGTTATTTCTGAAAAATTAATCTCCTTAAGGCCCACTCTTTCCCTGGGCCCTCCCATGTATATGCAGCCTGGCCCATCCTGAGTGTCCTTGAATAAACATTCCTGAACGCTCAGCCTTGGGGGCTGAAGTTCCCTCCAATCACTCCTGAACAGACCCTGTCCCCAGTGTCCCCAAGCATGCTAATGGGAGCGTCTCTGTCGCTCTGTCCACCCTCAGGGAGAAGGCATCCGAGGCACCCTGCCAAGCCTGGGAGAGGCAGGCCCTGCTGTCCCCGAGGTCCTAGCCCAGACCTGATGGCTCAGAAAGGTAAGGACCGCACACCTGCCCGGGCTTCCAGAGAGGCTCTGGGGAGGCCATGGGACAGGCCATGTATGCGCCCCCACCCAGGCCGGGCATCTGGCGCTGTGAGCAGGGGCCATGAGCAGATGTGACCTGGGCCTCCCTCACAGAGCTTCTGATCTAGTGGGGGAAACTGACCTCCCCCCCCAAAAAAAGCCAACAAATTAATCATCTTGAACTGAATATATTCCCTCAAGGGAAAGAACAGGATGCAATTAGAAAATGGTCTGGGGAAGACCTCCTATGCTGAGTGGGAGGCATCAGAGGAGGCGTCATTTCTGAGACCTGACGAAAGGCAAGGAGTCTAGCCAAGGAGCATGGAGGGGACATGCAGGCGGGGGAGCAGCAGGCGCGGAGGCAGGAGATGGGCAAGAGGGAGGCATGGAAGACAGAAGGGATGGGGACCAGGGAGTGCTCACAGAAACTCCGAACCAAGAAAGGCTGGCCTCGTGAGTGAGCTGCCATGTAAGATGGGGTGACGAGAGGGGATGGGGCACACAGGTCCAGGGAGTCCCCAGAGCTGCAGGCAGGCAGCCCCAGTCCCAGGCACTAGGCTGGAGGTGCAGAACCGGGCTCCGCTTCCAGACAAGGCTGCCCTCTCCTACGAGGCCTGGGAGGCACTGGGCGGTGAGAGAGACGGGCCAGCAGAGGTCTGCTGGCACTCAGCGCCCAGGGCCAGGGCACCAGGCCAGGGGCAGGCTGACACATGGGAGTTGCCTGACCCAGGATGCAAGGTTACAGCTGTTGGCCTCTGCTGGCCTTTGGTCCTCGACCCTGAGGCAGGTGGAGCACCCATAGGAGAGCCAGCCAGGCCTGACACAAACTCAGGGTTTCTGTGCCCCAACTCTCTGTAGCCTCAGGTACCCTCTCAGGGGTCTGAGAAGGCCCCAACTGGCTGGCTCCTCTGAGCCTATGGCCCTAGGAGCCTGTGACCAGAGCTGGAGCCCCCACCCCCCACCCCCACCCCCAGCTACCAAGAGTCCTGTGCACCAAGGGAGAGCCTGGGTGTGAAGGAGAGGGAGGGAGCGAGGCTGCACAGCTCAGCCTCAGGCCACCTCTCCAGAGAAGCTGACAGCCCCTCCTTCCAAACTGGCATCACATCCAGCTGGGGCCAGGTAAAAATAACCAGTTCTCACACACCGAACCAGAGTGTGAGGCCCCCGCCCAGGCAAGGAGGGGGGCGAGAGCCCCGGCTGGCTGAGTGCACTCTGCTCTCCCCGGAGGCCCCAGCCTGGTGGAGGAGGTGTGTTTCCACGAGTCCTTCTGCACCAGGGAGGTCAGGGTGTGCTTGAACTCTGCAAACCCCTCCCCAGGATGGACTTGCTCAGAGGCAGTAAAGAAAAGAGAAGAGAAGTTAAGATTATATGTGCACCTGCACACACACATAAACACACACACACAGACTAGCACACGCAGTTCATAGGAAGCACAGCCTAATGAACTCCCTGTGCAGGTATGTGGGTAACTGCTGTTAGTCACACGGTACTTTGGAACAATCTAGGTACATTGCTCCCATGTTGAGTCTGGATTTCTTTTGGTGTCTATGTTGTCTTAAATTCCACTGCAGGAACTGGCAAACAACTTAGAACAAGAAGGGCGAAATGTTTTTACTAGGTCCCTATCATGCCATCTCATTTAAATCCTTGGCACCACCCCAGGGGAGCATGGTCACCTTGTTACAGACTGGGAGGGGGAGGGTGTAGCTCAGTGGTGGAGCACATGCCTGGCATGTACAAGGTCCTGGGTTCAGTCTCCAGTGTCTCCATAAAATAAATAAACCTAATTGCCTCCCCTTCCAAAAACTTTATTACAGACTGGGAAACGGGGGCTCAGAAAGGCTATGAGGCAGAGCCAGGAAGCAGGATCTGTCCATCTCCTTCCTCTATGACAAACTGCCTCCTCTAAGAGAGCAGTTTCCTGCAGCACACTTATAAAGACGTGCGCGGGCCCGAGGGAGACGGCAGACTTCCCCGAAGGAAAGCTCTACCTGAGTTGGAATCTCGGCTCCACCACCGGCTCACTGTGTGCCCTTAAGCAGGTCCCCCAGCTCTGCTAAACGTCAGTCTCCTCCCCTGTGAAAGGGCATGATACTAGACGGCACCTCGCTGGGCTATGATGGGGAGTCATTGCGGTCGTGACTACAAAGCCAGGCACTGGCTTGGCTCTGGTACCCCATAAACGTGCCCTGCTGTGGCTGTGGAGGAAGCAGCTGGAGCAGGAGGCCAGCATTTCCACACTGAACACCGAAGCCCAAACATTCTTGCCCAGGCTTGGTGGGTTCACCTGCCGTCCTCCTGGGCTGACCCTGGGGTTCACTGGAATCCACACTGTGGAATCCGCAGCAGGGTGCTGGGTGTGCCGGGCTCTGGGAATACGGCCTCTGTACTCTGGTTCACTGACACACAAGTGTCTGTGCACTGTCTGTCAAAAGAGAAAGTAACCCAGGGCTGCCTGGAGGATGTCCCTGAGCTAACGTCACCAGCTGTGAGACAAGCATGCCAGTCTCGTCTCCTCTTCAATCCAAAGCGTCCTTCCCTAACACGGCTTTCCCTAAGTGCTGTGCCAGGCCCGCCACGGTGACAGCAAGTGGCAGGCACAGGACTCTGGGTCAGTTTGACAAAACCATCATCAGAAATCAATGTGCTGAGTGGCCAATTTGCTGAACTTACCACATTTAGCAATTTACTAAAAAGCGGGCTTTCTCTAAAGTATTTGAAAAGTTTGTAGCAATCGATACGACAGCATTGTCACTGCAGCATTTTTTTAAGGAATGTTCAATTTGTTGGTTCTGTCAGTGCTTGAGAGGCAGCAGGCTTGGGCTGGGGTCAGGCTGACAGATTACAGCACTCAGAAATGCTGGTGGAAAATTCTTACAATATGATATTGATAGAAAAGAGTAGTTTACACTGTGTATTACTATGACTATCACTATGGGAAAGCAAGAGCACTTTCAAATAAGAAGAAAAATAGAGAGAAAATTGCGCCAGCATTAGCACTTACTAATGATTAAGATAAGAGGCTCTGGATGAATTATGATAATTAAATTTATTTTTTGTACAGCTAGTGGTTATATAGCAATTACTGTGCGGCGCTTAAACATCTGTTAATTCATTTAAACCCTCACAAGAATCCTAAGAGTTAGATACTATTGCAATCCCCATTTCTACAGATGAGGCACCAAAACACAGAGAGGTTAAGTAACATTCTGAAAATCACACAGCCAGTAAGTAAGTGGTAGAGCTGGGCTTTGAATCCAGATAATCTGGCTCCAGATTCAATGCTGTTAACTATCACACCACCTTGCTTATAGAAATAATCCAGAAACAGAAACAGAAAAAAAAGAATCTCACTACCATAACTTAAAACCCTTCTCATTTATGTTTCCTTTGTTTTTTTCCATGCAATCATGTTTACCTACTGTATGTCATTTTTTAAATTATTGAAATGAACTTTACATTGTAAGCATTTTTCTTTGTATTGCTTCATAATCACAGGGTTCTGTTGCCATTAAACATTTCCATCACCACGAGGTACCATTTACTAATTAACCATTTCTCCACCATAGCATATTCAGATGGTTTCCAGTATTTTTTTCTGCTATTAAAAACAAAACTATGATACACAACTAAACCACTTTGCTGTACACCTGAAAAACAAAACTATAAAGACTAACGCACACAGTTTTTTCTTTCTTATGGATTATTCCTCCCATAAATGGGACTGGTTTGTCAAAAGATACAGGAGTAGCTTTGAGACACATATTGCCCGAGTCGCACTGTCTGGGAGGAGGCAGACAGCCTGAGGCCCCAAGGACCTTCAAGTGGATGCGAGTGATCTCCCCCACCACCACCACAGCCATTAGAAACGGGCCTTCCAGACCCTCAGCTTCAGTGGACGCTGCTCTTGACAGAGGCAATAGAGCAGATAAACCACTTTCTCTCCATTTCCTGCCAGTAAAGCAGATTTCTCCCTGACGGGACTGAAATAGCCTGGGCTGGTCATGTTTCCCCTTCTGGGCCTCCTGGAAGGAGAGTAAGATCTGATTCTTGCTTTGATTTAGAAAGAAATCTTTGTACCTAGAAATGAATCTTGATCGTGTTTTCCCCTCCTCTCCCTACCCTCGACTCTGCCTGGTCTTGTCCGGTCTCGTCCTGGTCTCTCGCTGCTTCTTCCCAGAGCACCATGTGAGGAACTGCAGATCATGCAAGCTCAAGAAAAAGCCACACTATTGGGTGGTGCCTGGGGCACTCCCACAAGTGTAGCATTCCCCAAACCAGGCTCCTTACGGCTGAGACCCTCATGCCCAGTGCCCGAGGCACCCAGGAGCCTCAGGTTCCCCCAGGATGTCCTGCTCGAAGTTGGGGCTGATGGCAAAGATCCCCAAGAGCTCTGGCCCATGGAAGCCTCTGCCCATGAACCTGAGCCCCTCTCATAAAGGCACATTCCTTGCCTGCCGTGTTGGCTGGGGCTCATGCTACCTTTCAGAAAAACCTGAATCAGAATCTTCTGAAAACCATAACAAGAATTCAAAGGTCAAAAAAGCTCTGGAATGCCTGTCTTGCTGTGTGGCCTTGTACAAGTAACTTAGCCTCTCTGAGCTCATGCAGGCTTCAGAGATATAAAACACAGCGAGAGAAAATAACCAAGAACGGCACCAGTGGATTTCACTCACCCTCTTCAGCCTACTTGGCAGTGAGCTGGGACGCTGGAGGGCTTCATCTCAGGCGCCAAGGGCCCTGGGAAAGTTCCAGAACTCCAGAGCCTGATCTCAGTCATGCCACCAACCTTCAGAGTCATTGTCATCGAGGCTCAGCCCACCTGGCCTCCTCAGTTCCCACCTGGACCCTTGCACACCGATAGTCAAAATTCCACCGTGACCTGCAGCAGCTACAAACCCAGAGACTTCCGAGCCGGCTAGGGTTCAGGGTAACAGGCACCCAAGAGCAGCCGATCAGCAATGCAGAGGCTCAGCTGTCCTGACATACACCTAGCCCCTAACCATCCCGCATCCAATGGCCCCCAAAGGAACCCCTTCCCAACTTCCTGATGTGAATCTGCTGGAAAGAACATTTAAACAAATTACAAATAAACTAAATGCCTGGCAAACGGTTGTTTGAGAAAGTCAGTGATAGGCTCTGAACCACAACTTTCTGCTGGAGGGAACCATGCCCCAAGGCCTCTCCTGCAGGCCACGCCTTCATCACAGCACAATCTAACCACGAAAGGAGGGGAGTGAGGAATAGTGACAAGAGCAAGGGTCTCGGTCCCACCCAACAGGTCTCAAATCCCAGTCCCCCGCAGGATTTCCATAGGACCTAGGCATGTCAGCTCCCTCTTCTGTAAAATGGAGAGCGCAGGACCTATTCAGAGGGCTGACACGGGGCTCGGGCATGCAGATGGATGTAACGTGCCCACAAGCGGCCTGGCCCGCAGGGGAGCCTGGTTCGAGGAAGCCCCTGCCTTCCCTGCCCCCACCCTGGGAGAGTGTTTATGCCCAAGTGAACACAGAACTGCGGAGAGGAGGCTCAGAGGAAACAGATGGCCCAGATCTAAGAGGCTTATCCCTCAGTAAAGTTCCCTTCTAATCTGATTCTCCCAGCAAGGCGAGAAGCCCCTCCCCACATCATCCCACAGCCACGTCTGAGGATGCCAGGCGCACTAGGTGTGAGGCTGACGGGCAGAGGTTCCCTGGCACCGGGCCCCGGGGACAACGTTTCCAGAGCAAGCCTGAAGTCCTCACCTTGTCATAGACCAGATCTTTCCCTTCCTTCCAGAGGCTCCTTTGTGAGCTCAACCACTCCCTCCCTCCCTCACCCATTCCTGGGGTAGGTCATTGTCAGACCATGCTGGTTCTGAGGCTCAGAGACGAGCAAATATGGTCCTTGAGGGGTGAACGGATGAGGAGCTGATGCTCGCACTGAGTTCTGGGAGAGGTCCAGCTGGAGAAGAGACACACATGTGCGTGTGCGTGTGCGTGTGTGTGTGTGTGTGTGTGTTGGGGTGAAGACTTGAGTGTTTGAGAAGACTCCAGCCCCTGGACAGCACAATCAGGGGACAAAGGGGAAGTGGAGGCTTCAGTCGGGGGCCATGAGAGCACCAAAAATTATCGGATATTTTGAGTTCCTCCTGAGGGCAACGGAGCGCCAGAACACAGGAAAGGCCATTAGGAGGGGATGGAATGAGCTGGAACTAAGGCAGGACAGCGGGCGAGGCACAGTGGGGAGGGAGTTAAGGGGTTTCTGAACAGCAGTGGACTGGCCTTGTGACCCAGTAGCAGGGTGCGCTGCGGGGGCAAGTCCACGATGAATGTTCCGGTGCTGTGTGGGACTCCTACCAGGAAACCTCTTGCAAGGTGGACCCCTCACCTACCAGCAGTACGAGAGCCGGCCATTCCAGATCCATGTCCCTCACCTGCCTCCTGCCCTCTCTGCCACCGCCACCCCGCCCAAGAGAAGGTGAACACACACAAAACAAAACAGGTGTACGGAGCGTCAACCAGGGGAAACGATTCAACCGCCATGTGTCCGGCCCCTGAACTGAGTCCCACCTTGTGCCCCAGGAGCCTCGGCTTCTCTGAGGGTGCGGTAAGGACATCATTTAAGGTACACAGATCAAAGGCAGACAGCCATGCCCTGGGGAAAGGAGGCTGTCCCTGAGGGGCAAAAAGGATGCATTCCCGCAGCTCTAAGCCACTGGCCTGAGGGAGACAGTGACAGAAAGAGACCCGCCTCCAGCCGGATGGGCAGTGACCCAAAGGGGCGTTCCCGATATACCAGCTCTCAGAGCAGCCCCGGGCAAAGGTGGAGGGCACAGAAGGGAGCTGAGGACGCTGCCCCTGCCTGCCCACCCTGACCCATCTATTCTTCCTCTGAGGAGGGTGGGAAAGCCTGAGATTGGTTCCCAAGCTAACAGAAGTGCCCTGGGCAGAGCTGGACACTGGCCCAATGCCAGACACTCTCCTCCCTGCTCCACCAGCGGGGTGCCACCTCCAGAATTTGTGACATGGGACTATAAACTCGATGGAAGAACTTCGCCTTCAAAGGGTACTGAGTCGACAGGGGAAAATCTTATAAATAAGGCTATTCAAGGCTATGGGGGACCTTAAGAGGACACAAAGAAAACCCAAACATCTGGAAACAACTTTACATTATAAAACTGAAATTCTTTTGTTGGCTTGACTGACTCCTTGAAGAATCTAAACACAAGGGCAGGCTATAGCAGTGTAATTCGAGAAGGTGTGTGGTCTCCATGGCAACCAAAGGGGCCCAACTCCCTGGCTGGGTGGGACCCCTGGCGCAGCTGACGGAGCACAGCTGTCCCAGACAGACCTGGGTTCAAATAATGGCTCTGTAGTGTGCCCACTGTGTGACATCAGGGAGGTCAGATGACCTCGCAGAGCCTCAGCTTCCCCATCGGGAAAATGAGGCTGTGACTGCCTATCGCAGAGGGCTGTCAGGGAGAGGGAGTGAGGACATGAGAAATGCCTGGCTGTAAAAGAGAAACCCAGTGGTCATCACAGATTCGCTTCCACCAAACTAAACAGATCCAGGCCTCTTCCCTTCCCCACCTCTGTTCAAGACAAGGTCCTCTGGGACCAATTTCATCCCCAGACATCATAGAACTTCCTGTTGGGTACCACATGCACTTTACAGTCCTGCGCACCCCCTACTCTGCTGATTCATCTCCAAGCTTATCTCTGGGCAGACTGTCCAGGGTAGAACACTTTCTGGAGCCATGCAGAGGCCACGTCCTGGCTGGTTAATGTTCAGGCAGGACTCCACACGTGACTCCCCCAGGGGAATCCATCCGCAGCCACTTGCCCTGCTGTGAAAGCATCATAAAACTTTAAAGATCTGGGTGTGTCCAGGTATCTAGCCTGGTCTCCCAAGTGTTGGCTGGACCTTGCCTGTTTACAAGCAGCCTGGTAACATGTGGCCAGTTCCCGAGGCAGCTGGCAGGCTTGTTATCAGCAGCTCCATCTCTGGAAGAGGTCTTTGTCTCATCTGCTGTTTAATCCATCAGACTGCCCTGCCCCTCAGAACTTGCAAAGGATGAACCAGAGGGTGGGAGGTGTCAAATTACAAGATGTCAGAACTGAAAAGGTCCTTTTTGCATATAAAAAGGCAACCCTTTTGCTTGTTCAACTCAGTGTTTAAATACTTGGTGGATATGATGCTCAAACGTATGAAGCAGTCCCCACCACTCCCTATTGCCTGTTCCTCAGCTGTTTCACACATTTCCACAGCTTGTCTGGCTCAACAGGCATTTCAGTGTGCACCCCTTGGCTACCCCAGTCTACCAGCTTCTGGATGGTTGGAGCAGAAGGGAGCATGTCAAAGGCCCGCAGAGGGTCCATAGTTGACTAGCACCAGGAACCAAGATTTATGACCTTGTCAGGTGCCTCTTCATTCATTCATTTATTCAGTCATTTATTCAGCCCCAGTCAACAACTGCCCATTGAGAACTGACTCCGGGACAGGTCCTGTGACGATACTGAACAACCTATGTACAAAACATGGTCTCTCCCTTAATGGTTCACGGCACTCTGGGGAAAACACCAAAGCAGACAGATTACAGCACTCAACTCTTTTGAGAGCCCTGTCAAAGTCCCAGTGAGGGACCACTTTTGTCTAGGGGCAGAAGCATGCCGGAAAAAAAAAAAAACTTTCTAGAGGAGAAGACATTCTGTGGAATGCACCCGCTCCAGGCCCAGCTATGTGGCCGGCTGAGAAAGCAGAGACGGCTAGACGGGGCAAATAGGCCGCATCAGAGCTGGGGCTTCTGCCCACTTGTGTGATGCCGCCATGACCAAGAGCCAGCAGTACAACACAGGAGTCCCAGCCAGTGGGTACCAGTTCCAGCTAGACGGGGACTGGGGGAAGAGGTGGCTAGCCCCAGATCGTACTGCTGTAGAGAGGGACTCTCAAATTCCAGCCAGGGGGGTACACCTGGCCGAGACCTGCAGAGGACAGTCCTCAGGACCTCACCTGGGCTGGGATAGGTGATGCCTCACAGTCATGTCCAGAGAGGGTACATCCCCTGACCCTCCGCCTTCATGCGCAGTACCAAATCCCACCCATCGCTTACCTGTCATGAGCAGTCATTTTGTTGGAACTTGGCAACTGGATAGGACATCTCAGGATGCCAGGTACCAGAGCAGATGTTAGTCGGCCAGAAAGTCTCATCCCAGACAGCTGGGGCAGAAGCAGGGTGCTGGAGACCTGCCCTTTCTCCCTCCTAGGTCAGTGTCATTAGGAAGATGAGCCGGAAAGCAGGCCCCTGCTGCTCACCACATCCTCAGCACCAGAAGGAGCCTGGAGAGCTCCTTGCCCAACCTCTCCTGGTGCAGGTGTGCGTGCATGTCCTGGGCATGCGTGTTTACATGAGGACATGTGTGCGATCCACTGGTGTATGGGTGTGCACACGTGTATACAAGCGGGTTTGCCAATGGGACTAGAACTCGTGTGTGTTCAGGCAGCTGTGTCAATGTTTGTGTGTGTGCACACAAGGCACTGTGGGTTAGCACACTCAGGTAGATCAGATATGAGCAAAGAAGTCATCAAAGCTTGGGCTGGCATGTTGGCAGATGGAGCTGGAACACACATGCGTGCCCAGGCTGGCAGCTGACACTCGAATTCCCACTTACTAACGGCTGGACCAGCTGTTGCACATCCACCCGAGGAAGAGCTGTCAGACCCTGACCTTGAGATGACCCGACCTGGTGTTTCACAGCAGCTGCCATGGCGAGGAGGCCCAGGGGAGATGCAGCTCGTCACCCTGCAGGGGTGATGCGCACACAGAGGACAAGATAACAGGTGCGCCCAAGACTGCCCAGGGTCCTTGGGTGAGGGCCAAGCCCCAGGCATCAGGGCAGGTGGGACCCTCCTTCCCAGCTATGACAAACCAAGCCCTCCAGGCAGCTTCCAGACCTTCAGTATCACAAGGTCAAGATCACGGTCCACGGTGAGAACCGCCACGAAGAGCTGCTGTTTCCCTAGGTTCTCAGCTACTTTGAGGACAGGGGCCAGTCGACGGGGACCAACTCATTCCCACTCACCCCAAACCTGATTGGTTTTAGCACTGAAATTCCCATATCCCTGGAAATCCCCTCAGTCCCAGGCAAACCAGGCCACTAGTCACTATAGCAGATTGACGGGGGACAGTCTCTTTAAGAAAAATAATACAAACTATGAATACAAAATAAGGGCTATGGAAGCATGCGTGGAGCCAGGGGCTCGGGAGCTGAAGCTTCCAGAGCTTTATGGTCGTCTTCCTCTGCCACATAAAGAGGTTCAACTATTTTTGCAGCCAGGCCAAACTGGGCATGAATCCGGCTCTGTCGCTCACTGGCTGTGTGAGCCTGTGCAAGTGACTTACCCTCTCTGGGCTTTAACATTTTCCTTTTAAAGCAGGACAATCACACACAGGGTACATGGGGTACTCCTTCTCTATCCCTCTCTAGGACAAGTCTGTCAACTGAGTAAACTGAGGATAAAAAAGTCAAAGGATGAGGAGCTGGGCAGACAGGACACAGGGAGAGCTGGCTTTTCTCAGCACACTGACACTTGCCCCAGGAAAGCCTGGCTCTGCCTCCAGCTCACTAAGTGATCTACAGCAAGCCTCAGACGCCTCATCTCTATACAGCACTTGTGGAATGCTTGTCCTGGCTTTGTCTCTGCATTTCATGACACAAAAGATGCAGAAATATCTGTGTAATTTAAAGTATATCTTTCCAGCAGACTCACAGATAGAGGGAAAAAACTAGTGGTAACCAGTGGGGAGAGGGAAGGTGGGAGGGGCAGTATAGGGGTGGGGGAGAAATAGATACAAGCTATTAGGTAGAAAATAAGCTTCAAGGATGTACTGTACAACATGGGAAATACAGCCAATATTTTATAATAACTCTAAACGGAGTATAATCTTTAAAATTGTGAATCACTGTATCATATACCTGTGACTTATGTAATATGTACATCAACTATACTTCAATAACTGAATAAAAAATAAAAATAACTGTTACAACTTTTCAATAAATGAATAAAGTGCATCTTTCTAGCCAAAGGGCCAAGCCTGCGGGGATTCAACAAGACAGGTTTTGGCTAACTGGGCCTGAAAATTGCCAAACACTCTGGAACTGCTGGTTCATCTTCTCCTTGGACCGAAACCCTACCTCTTACCAACAGTGGATGGAGGAGGGCCGGCTGGGGGGGTGGGGGGTGCTCTGCTCCTGTGAAGGCCCTGGGGGAATAAATGTTGGGACGCTGGCCAGGGAGGCCTCTCCAGGGAGCACACAAAGGGGTCTTCTCTGCCTGTGGACACACCCTCCCAAGGGCTTTTTTGGGGAGTGACCAAGCTTGGGCCTCAAGTGTCCGCCGTGTGAATATCAGGGGGACGGGCTGCTGCTTCCACCAGGGACAGAGCAGGAAAATGAGGGTCCAGCTGAGGGAAGCTTGCAACAACCAGGAAGGCTCCTGAGCTTAGGTGCTTCCAGTTGTCAGCACTCAGGGCCCCCATAGCAGTGCCTGGCTTTGCTTAAGCATCCTCCAGAGATGGGGAGCTCACCCCTCTTAGGACAGTCCACACCTGTGCTGGCCAGCTCTGTTAGCAAGTCTGTCCCAGCATGGGGCTTGAATTCGCCTTCAAATCATTCCTTGCAAGGCCTGAGTGGGTCTGCTGCTTCTCAGGGGTCACAATGGGGCACTGGGATGCGGAGAGAGCTCAGCCTGCTGCCTGGTAATTTCTGCCTCCCACCTTAGTAGAGACTTGAAGGCTCTCTCTGCTGCCCATCACATATGTGGTGCCCCACTAGTGATCAGACTTGGAATTGGACCCTCTGGGAGAGCTGGCCTGGCGAGAGGGGAGGAGAGGGGTGCAGGAATGGACTGACATCCCAGAGAGGTGATCGTGGTAACCCCTCACCATCTGCCACTTTCCCTACCACAACCCTCCTCTTTGTCTTTTGATCTCACTCCCAAATCCTTCAGGGACACTCTCCCTGGAAACTATTTTTAGGACCATACCCTCCCCAAAGCCAATCCACCCCGTTTCCTCTCTGCCCTCGTTT
Source organism: Vicugna pacos (assembly GCF_048564905.1). NCBI lineage: Eukaryota > Metazoa > Chordata > Mammalia > Artiodactyla > Camelidae > Vicugna > Vicugna pacos. The sequence goes on along the minus strand of NC_132997.1, from coordinate 41,614,083 downwards.
CTCTTAGAGACTAAAGGGAGGGATCCTTCTCTGCTGAGGCTGGGCTGTTTCCCTGCTGCTGTTTTACAGTCAGCGGGGCTCAGAGAGAGAGAGTGTGGTAAACTCCCTGAAAGTCACCGAGAAAGTTCATAAAACGGGAAAGAAAACACCAGCGAAGCCTAGTTCTGCCAGGACGAGGGGGCCCGGAGAAGCCCCAGTTTTCCAGTGCCCTGTGGACCTGCACCCCAGACCTGCTCCATGGGGCAGGGGGCGCGGTAGCAGAGACGAGCGTCCTCGTCCCCTCCTCCCGCCACCCACCCCCGGTCCCCTCAGCTCCGCATCCACTAATTGGTCTCACCAGGCGGCGGGCGGGAGCGCTCCAGAGGCGCGGATCAGAGCCTTGTCATCCGCTTAGCGCCCTCGCACCACCCAGCGCTCGCGCCCCGCGCCCCCTCCCGCCGCCGCCGCCCCCGCGGTCCGCTCCGCACTCGTCGCCGGCCCGGGGCGTGCTCGGCGCTCCGGCGCCCGGCCTCGGCGGCGGCGAGCGACGCTACCTGCCCGCGGAGACATGAGGCGCGGCCCGCGGGCCGTCCTGGCCCTGGGGCTGCTGTTCTTCCGCTTGGGTGAGTGGCCTCTGAGCCCCGCGGGCCCCGGTGGGGACAAGCAGTGGGCACCGGCGCCACCTGGATGGAGCCAGAGACAGTTTCAGGCCGCTTACTTTCTGAGTGGCGCTCAGGAAGGGGACGGGGACGGGGACGGGGGCTGCGGCGGGCTCCGGGAGCGGGGAGGGAGGCGATTCTTCGAGCCGCCTGCCTCGGCCGGGAGAGGGGCGCCTCCGGAGCACTTGCCCAGGGGCGGGTACTCTGGAGACCCGAGACTGGGGGCCAGGACCCTCGCTGCCTTCTGCTGCTTCAGAAGATGGGTGGGCAGTTTGGGAGTTGCTCTGATGGCCGTGTGAGGGTGTCTCCACTTCCCCTGTGACCTTGGCCAGAGCACTGGCCCTCTTTGGGCGTGGTTTCCCCGTCTGTCCACTGCTGGGGCTGAGATTGGCCCCTGCCCTGGGTTCCAAGCGCCCCAGATGGTGTGTGTCCCTGACAAGTCCAGCCGGAGCCCACAGGCGGTGGTGCCCGACGGACCTGATCAGTGCTCTGGGGTCGGGGCGGGGAGTGCCTCAGGTGGGGTCAGATGCACGACCTGGCTGGTGCAAAGCTGTCCCTCGGTGTTTCCTGGTGTCCTCTGTTCTGTGTTCTCTTCCTAGCCCAGGCCAATTTCGCCCCCCACTTCTTTGACAACGGGGTGGGCAGCACCAACGGAAACATGGCCCTGTTCAGCCTCCCAGAAGACACCCCTGTAGGTGAGTAGCCCTGGCACCTGCCTGGCACCGGCCTCCCAGAGGGGCACCCCACGTTCCCTGGACACAGGGACCAAATCCGTGACTCCTCCACGCCTACTGAGACGCTAAACTGCAGGCTGCGGGTGCTCCTGAGGCGCCCTGTTTGCGCTCTGAATTCCCCTGGGCAATTGCAGAAAAGGAGGGCACAGCCCCTGGTGGTGAAGACCTAAACCCCTAAACCGGGCTGGTCCTGAACGCCAAGCCCCGAGTTCCAAGACAGGGCGGCCCCAGGAGGCAGGTGGCAGTCCCCATCACGGGCCCCTTACCCACCCGCGTGACCTTAAGCAGCTGTACTTACCTCCCAGAGCCTCAGGGCTCTAGGCTTTAAAATGGCCCAAGAACAATCGACTGGCTGGGATATGCAGAGACAGGGGAAGGAGGAGGAGGAGAAGAGAGATTGGAGCTTCCTCACCCTCACCTGGTCTGGGAGCCCTGAGCCAAAGGATTTGCAGTGTAAAAGCTCCTGCTCAGAATTCCCTGAAGAACTAATCCAGGCCCGGGCAACAGTGCTGCATGTGGATCACCCCCTCACCTTAATGACTCCTCCCTTTTCCCGCATCCCGCATCCCCCATCCCCAAGGAGCCCCCTGTCTTGGCTCCTGGGACAGGAGTCCTTACCAGGCAGAGGCCCTAGAGTTAGGCCCGGCAGACCCTCTGTAATCTGTATTTATAGATTACAGTCTGTAAAGTGACAGATACTAACATCTAACTGATAGTCGAGAAGGATACAGAAGAAGAGTGGGAAGCAGCCAGCTGGGGCGAGGCCAGCAGCGGGTGCTCAACTCAGGGCCGGAGCTTTGATACCAGTTGAATATTGACTGTATAAGAAGTTGAATCCTTGGTCTTGAGCAGTTGCCACTTTTAGGAACAGCTGGATCCTAGATTCTAAGTCTCTCCTCTGTCTCCTTCCAGGCTCTCATGTGTACACCCTGAATGGGACGGACCCTGAGGGAGACCCTGTCTCCTACCACATCAGCTTTGACCCCAGCGCTAGAAATGTCTTTTCCGTTGACCCCAATTTTGGAAGCATCACCCTGGTTGAAGAGCTGGACAGAGAGGTATGGCCACATGCGAGGAGCATCATGCCAGGTGTGCAAACGAACCTCTGTGGGCTGCAAGGGCCCCAGAGAGCATCCTTGGAGAGGTCCTCTATGTCACAGACAACTCAGCCAGCAGATTAGGCCTGGAAAGACTGGTTTAGTTTGGGAAAACTGTCCCCTACCCTCTATGCCCTCTGAACATGCAGGTGACAAGGGTGTGGGCTATGTTTCCCTTGTAAGAGTCCACACCAGGCTGGTGGGCCCTGTTCCCAGACCTCAGCTGTGGGGCTGCTGCCAGCTCTGGTCCGATGGCAGACCCACCAGCGCAGAGAAAGGAAAGGGTGGGGATCAGAGACGGCTGCGGGGGTACAGCAGAGGAGGTGTGACTGTGCTGCCCCTCACTGGCACCCTTGGAGACCTGGGACCTCAACACCCTTCCTCACTGAGGTCCCACCATGTCCCGGGAAGGGCTTGAGACACTGCAGAGCCGGACCTCTGCAGAGCCATAGAATACAGACAGGCTTGGGAGAAATAAGGGGGAGAAAAAGGAAAATTAAAAAAAAAACAGAGAACCCTCTTCCTGGGTCCTCCGGCACATGTGTTAGCATCTCTCCTCTTCCTAGCAGGGGCTCATTTTCAGTTGGTACCTCAACCCTCTAGGTTGATGAGAACCCCTGCCGGGCCCAGCCCCAAAGCTAAGTCTCAAGCTTGGCCAGAGGCTGCTTTGGGCCCCCTGGCCCTGCTGCAGGGCTCCCTGGAAATGCCCAGGCCTCCTCTGACACGCTCAGGGGGCTACAGAGAGCTCGCCCCCAGCCTCAGGGGTCGACTGCTGGACACTCACTCCGTCCCTGTGCTTCACAGAGGGAAGATGAGATTGAAGCCATTATCAGCATTTCCGACGGCCTGAATCTGGTGAGCACACACTCCAGCCAGCCCCGGGCAGCGCGCAGCTCCCGGGTCCTGAGCAGAGTTCCCTGCTCCAGGAGGGAGGGGGTGGGGGGCTCCCCGGCAAACCCAAGCAGAGGCCCAGCAAGTTCTGCTCCAACATGCCCCCAGGAGAGAGGGGAAGGAAGGGAGGGAGAAGGAACAGAGAGCAAGACCTGTGGGCTGCACTTGGACAGAGCACACCCGCATTCGCCAAGCAGCGTCTCCTCCAGCCTGCATACATCCCTCTCTGACCTGGCTTTCGGCTCTGCCCCATTACCAGAGCAGAACAGCAGAACATCTGAGTACCTAGACCCCTCCTCCCTTGCTTCCTCCCCAAAAGCCCCCACGTTGGCCCAGCCCTCATCAGTGCCTCCCGAATAATCACGGGGCTCCCCTCCCTCCAAGGCTCCCCAACCCCGACACATGTCAGAAGCCATCACTGTGGAACATAGACCTGGCCATATCCGGCTCAAAACATGCTAACAGCTGGCCCCCACTGCCCCGAGGATGGACTGATATTCAGGACCTCCCCGGCAGGCACCACCGGCCTTGCCCGCCTTTTCTCCCACATTCACCCTACCAGCCATCTAGCCCCAAATCTGCTGTTCTCTGCAGTCACCACACATTTCACTCTTCTGTGCCTTTGCACACGTCGCTCCTTTTTTCCTGACACTCCTTCCCCCTCTCACCTACAAACTACCGCAGACCCTCAGGCCTCCCTGCAGGCTGGATCTGATGCCTCTGCTCCGGGCCTCTGGATGCAGCCACCTAAACGGATCCTTTTACCTGGGCCAGGGGTGCACGTGGGGCCCCTGGAGTCGTGGGGTCAGGTCCCCGCCCTCCGTGCACAGCACATCGCTGCTGTCACCCTGAATGATATCACCACCATTCTCTTTTGTGCTGATCTTTGCCCAACATTCCATCCTGCAAAACTCACACCATCAGACTGGAGGATGGAACACAGTACTTGGCACTAAGCAGTTAATAATATGGGTTGTATGAATGAATAAAAGAGGAAAGGAAGGAGGGAAGGAAGGCCAGAGAGAGGGACAGAGGGAGAGAGGGAGAGAGGGAAAGAGAGAACGGGAAGGAGGGAGGGAGTGGAAGGCGGGGGAGGAAGGGGGCAGAGACATACCCCTGGAGTATTAGAGGACATTGTCCCTTTACCACCTAGATCTCATTGCCCCAATTACTGTCCCTTTTGCCCCTTCACAGGTGGCAGAAAAAGTCACAATCCTGGTGACTGATGCCAATGATGAGGCGCCCAGATTCATCCAGGAGCCCTACATTGTCCAAGTCCCCGAGGTAAGCAAGGGGCCCCCGGGGCAGGGCCCATGCACTCCCACCCCAGATCAGAGGACTGCGCTCTGGGCTGCCCTGTGACCGCACCAAGGGGACCGGGCACTGGAGCGGAGGCCCCCCTCCATCACTCACCACCCTCTGGAGGGCCCTCCCCTCCATGTCCTCGCCCCACCTCCATTGCCATCTCCTCCCACATTCCTTTTTATTCCAAAGGAATATTCATTAACATTTTCCATTATAACCGTAGTACTCTTATTGTGGAAATACAAAGAAAATAGGAAAGTGCGGGGGGAGGAGTCAAAAATTACCCTCAATCCTTCCAGCTTGAGACAACATTGTTCAGTGTTGGCCTGTTTCTTTCTAGTCATTTTCCTTATTATAGGTTCTTGTTTCCTGTGTGTTTTATAGAGTTGTGACTACAGTAAACATATGCTTTCTGTATACTATTTTTCACTGAATTAATGACATAAGCATTTTCCTCAACAGTTATAAAGTTTGGGTAACTAACATTTTAATAGCTTTTCTTGAGTGCATATTCCAGCATTTCCTGAGCTGATCCTTTAAATTTAAAGACACTTTAAATCTGTACTGTCATAAGAAACATCAAACTCTGAACATAAAAGTTTTTTTCTCTAATTGAAATGATTTCCTTAAGATACAGTCCCAGATTTGAAATGACTGGGTCAAAACGTGGGTGCCTGTGAAGTGTTGCCAAATTGATTTTCCCAAACGGCACCTCTTTGCCTTTCTTCTAGGATGTGGGAGAGGTGACTCCCAGCTCCTGGCTAACACAGGAAATTCTCAGAATTTTACATGTTTGCTAATTCAGGAGGAGAAAGATACTTATCCTGGCTCGAAATGGCACACGTGGGATCCCCGGTGATGCTGAATGCATCTGTGTTTATTAATGGCTTATAGTGGTTTCATATTTAAGTCCTTTGTCTATTTGGAGTCTCAGATTCTTCTTGGCTCTCTCCCTAAAGCTATTTTCAGGAGGAGGATGTCTGTTCCTCCTTCCCTCTGCCCTTTCCTGCCCTTACTCTGACTCCAGAGTGTCTCCTTGGTCGAGGCCCCCTCTTTCTGTTGGATGCTCACTGGGTCAATTACCACCTTCTCGCCTCTTTTTAGCCCCTCACTCCCCTGGCCCCACCTGTCCATGCCCCCATACCCCAGCCCCTTGAGAATTCTGTCACTGCCCCTGGGACTGACTTTTCACGGCTGTGACCCTTCAGGACACACCTGCCGGGAGCAGTATCACCAAGGTCCGTGCAGTGGACAGGGACACGGGTTCTGGAGGGAGCGTCACCTACTTTCTGCAGGTAAGAAGGGGAACACAGGGCATAATCAGGGGCCTGGGCTAGAGGGGACACCTGGACAGCCTCCATCTCCATCACCAAGGCCCTTAGGCCAGTGCCTCCACTAGTCCCAAAGTTTATCAGAGATGGTGCATCAGACCCCAGTGAAGTCCCAGTAAATGCAGGTGTGGGACGTCAGGTGGGGACATGAGGCAGGCCTGAGCAGAAGCCATCGTCCCCTGACTGGCCCATCCTGGCTCCCTCCAAGCTGGCCTGCCTCCCTCTCCCCAGATCTCAGGACCCTCAGCTCTCCACCCACCAACCCCTTCCCCAAGAGAAGGCCTGTGCATTTGCACCCCGTTGGGCAGAGAACTGGGGGAAGAAACCTGTCTGGGCCTGGTATTGTCAATAGGAAAATAGGAAGAAGGGGCAACTCGCAGAAGGAACAGAGCTATGACACCCCCACCCGCCCCTGCCCATCCAGCCCACCCCGTCGAAGGCAGAGACCCCTCCCCGCACCTCCTGCCTCTCCCCTGGCTCCTCTGTAACCTGCTGCCCTCCTTCCCACGGCTGCTGTGTCCGCAGCATCTCCTCTCCTCTCCACATTTGATCACCTGCTCTCACAGTTTTCAAGGCAGTGCAGCTCAGTGGCTCAAGTCACAGGCTCTGGAGAAACCCCCTGGGTACCACGGGTTCTGGACAGATCCCAGCACTTCCCATTCGTGGCGCCTTCAATCGTTATGTCACCTTCCCAGCTGTTTCCTCCTGGGTAACATGGGAAAGAAGGAAGCACATCCTCATTGGACGGTTACGAGGATTAAATACGTGTAAAGTCCCAACAACAGCTCCTGACACACGGTGACCCTTCTTCAGATGGAGGAGAGTCTCCTGTCCCCACCCAACCCCCCCACCCACCCCCCCAGATGCTGCCTGGGACTGGCCCGCAGTCCCCTCCTTGGTGGGGCTGGACCATCCTGAAGTTTCTCTCTGTCACTCTGGCTTTTCAGCCCACACCTCCTCTAAGTTAGAGCATTCAGCTAACATTTCTACCTGCTGGAAATGCCAGGCCAGAGCGCCGCCCAGAGCTGGGCCCAGCGGTTTTCCAGCTGAGCAGAGAGAAGAGCTGAGGCCGTCCTGGAAGGGCACTCCTTGGTTGGACTGAGGGAAGGGGAGGGGAAGCCCAGAGCCCCAGGAAGGGGGGACCCTGGGGGCCAGAAAGGCGAGTGCCCTGAAGTTTGAACAGAGGCCTGGAGTTCCTGGAACGAAGGACGATGGAGACCCCCTTTCCGTAAGCAGAGTGGGCATTGCTGGGGCCGGCCTGAGTCCCTCCCTGAGGCCCAACCTGCTCCTCACTCTTACAGAATCCGCACGCCTCCAAATTTGCCGTGGACCGCCACAGCGGTGTGCTGCGCCTTCAGGCTGGGGCCTCCCTGGACTATGAGAAGGCCCGGGCCCATTTCATCACCGTGGTCGCCAAGGTAACAGAGAGGGAGGGACAGGAGCAGCCAGTCTCTCCTCAGCCTCCGTCCAGGGAAGCTGCCCTTGGGCTGGAACAGTTAGGTTCCAGGATGGAGTGGAGGCAGTTTGGGGGCAGAAGGTATGATGGGGCGGGGGTGGGGTACAGCTGCTCAGAATGTCTGATGAGGGGACCCTGCCCCGACAGGGACATATTCTCCAGGGAGGCTGCTGTCTGTGGGCCGGAGAGGACATACCCTTCCTGAGAAAGGGCGTACGCACCCCAAGACTGACAGGCCAGGCTCCCTTCTGCAGGGCCAGACGGCCATGCCTGCAGACTCCCACCCCTCACATCCCCCACAAACTGGCCTTCGAGTGCCTCCCTTTCCCTGCCTGGGCCTGCCCTCCCTCCTCTTCCTCTCTGTGTGACCAGTTACCCTCTCTGAGCCTCCGTTTCCTCAGCTGCCCATCCTGAGGCTTAACTCAATTCCTCATATTACTAAAGTGCATGGTGGGGGATCGGGAACTCAGCAGGTGCTCAGACAAAGTGGCTGCTCTTCCTCCTGAGGGCAGGAAACCCCGGCCGTCCCTCTAGGCCCCCTGCATTTGCTTTTCCAGGAAGGCCTTCGCTGGTCAGGTGTTGGCTACAGGGCCTCCCCTCGGCCTGCACCAGGGGGCTCACGCCGGCCCTGCCTGCCGGTTACCCCGTGAGGCCGGGGCTCTCTGGGCGCACACTTCTGTTACACACGCTCTTAGTAGGCCCTTCCTGGGGAGTGTTGGAGGCTTGGTTCCTGGCTAGGGGGTGGTGGATCTGGCCCTGGTCCCCTCCTGCTCTGCCACTCATCAGACATGACTTCCCTGGAGGGAGAACCAACCTTCTTTTCAAAGGAATGCTTTTGAGCGCCTACTGCATACCAGGCACTGACTGAAGACCTTCACGCATCATCTCATTTAATTTTCCTCACATTCTTATGAAAGGAATGTTATCTCCAGGTGATGCAGAAGCAAACAGAAGTCAGGAAGGGCAGCTGGCCTTGAGGCCAGTGAGTGGCAGGAGCCAGATGCCACCGGCGTCTGCTTGACTTCACAGCACGGCCTCTCTTCCCTGTCTGATTCTTCCCTAGGATGGCGGAGGGAGGCTGCGAGGGGCAGACGTAGTGTTCTCGGCCACCACCACGGTCACGGTCAATGTGGAGGACGTGCAGGACATGGCTCCTGTCTTCGTGGGCACGCCCTACTACGGCTACGTGTACGAGGACACCCTTCCGGTGGGTGGCTGCGCTCCTCAGCCCAGGTCAGCAACAGACGCCTCCTGCCCCACCCTTTGGGTCCTGCTGCTGGAGACGGCTGGGCTCAGCCCCGGGTGACCCCCTCGTAGGGAGGCCGGCTCTGGACTCACTCAGGCTCAGGCCACAAACAGGTCATTTTGCATCGGGAAGTATAAAGGGGAAGAAGCAGGTGCTTGTGTGAGGAGCAAGCCTTACCCCAGCCCGGCTGCAAATGTCAGCCCTTCAGAAGGGCTTTAGTGCAGTCTCTGCCCGCCGTGTTTTGGCCCCTCAGGGAACCTTCCACTCCTGGGCCTGGCATCTGAGGACAGCCTCCCCTCCACCTGTGAGCCCACACCATCCTCTTCTCAGCCCGGCCCGTCTCACCACTCAGTCTGGCCTGTGCCCAGCGGCCTCACGCCCCGGCCCTGCTCGGTTTAGCCCAGGCTCCACTTTCCCCGACATCTCTGTGTGATGTCCACCCCCAGGCTATGCAGGCCCCTCCGTGAGCGTGCCCCTGCATGGGGTGCAGCCTTGTATTTGGAGGCCCCCCTCAGACAGACCCAGCGGCCAGAGCCAGACCTCACACGGCCACAGCTCCACAACTCTCTGAGGAACTGAATTGCCTTCTCAATTTCCACTTCCCCACTTTCCAGAAGCTGGCAGTCGACCGGTGGAGAACAGCACAGAGCAAGGGAGAGAGGAAGGCGGGGCAGGGGGAGGCCCAGACTGTCTTGCTGAGGAGCTAAGGGAGGTGCTGGGGGGAGAGGAGGCAGCACTCGGTCCGTCAGTAAGTGGCCATGAGGATGGATGGGCCTCCGGGGAGAAGGCCTGAGGAGGGAGGTCAGGAAGGGGCAGCAGGCCATGGTCCAGCAGGGCTCATCAGGTTGTGGCAGCCTCCCAAGCCCGTCGAATGTCCCCCCAGGGCCACGGGATAAACTTCTAGTTCCTGGACTTGGTTTTGGACCCCTCTGCTGGCCCCTCTGCCACCTCTCCCCTACAGCACCTCTGAAGCTCAAAGATGGATGAGGCAGCAGGGGTGAGGCTGGAGGACGGGGACAGAGAGGTGACAGCCGAGAGTGATATGCAGCGGGGGAGGCAGGGTAGGAGGTGTGAGGAGGAGGCCCATGCAGGAGGCCTGAGTGTCCCTGGACAGCCCACGTGCCAACCCACCTGGGGGACAAACAGCTGGGCTCCAGCTGTCCCTCCAGCCCTGCGAGGCCCAGTGGCTACAAGCTCTCTGTAACAGTAGGGATGGGGCCACAGAGAGGCCTGGCCCTTTTTTTGAGTCGGGGCAGCACCTCCCCTCGGTGATGGGGGCAGTGCCTGGGGAGGGGAGAGCCCCAGCCTCACCCACCTGCCTCAGGCAGCTGCTCCTGTTCCCCCAAGGGCTCAGAGGTGCTGACGGTGGTCGCCATGGATGGAGATCGGGGCAAACCCAACCGCATTCTCTACCGCCTTGTGAATGGTGAGTCTGGGGCTCATCGCTGGGTGACCAGAGTGAGATTCTACAACCTCTCTGAGTCCCAGATTCCTCATCTGTGAGGCTGGAAATACAAGATGCATGGAGAGGAGAGGCTGGGTCCCTCCAGGAAGTAGCACATCTCCTTGGGCATCTGCTTTGGCCCGTTTGTCATCAGGTCCAGTAACAGGGAGGGACGTTGGGCGGAGTGGGGGGGACAGTACTGAGAGCAGCGCAGAGGTGTTGCCAATTCATGGTTCCCTACGCTCATGGACTCCTTGATGGGGAGGGGTGGCAAGATTTCTTATACTCTTTATATTGCTGTGTTTTTTTTCTCATTCTTTTAAATGCTTTGGCCTAGAGCATCCAGTTAAATTAAATGAATTAAATGCAGTGGTGATTCAGCATGTCCCTAGTACCAACCCTGTATACAGATGAGAAAACTGAGGCTCAGAGAAGCTGAAACATCCCAAGTTCCCATTGGATTTGAACCTGTCTCCTGGCTCCGAGTCTACTCTTTCCACAACTGAGCAGGAGGAGCAGCCCTGGAGAGGGCTCTGCAGCCCTCAATAGCTGGTTCCCATGGGCCAGGTCCCCCAGGGGGCCATCATGCCTGGTGCCTGGTCCCAGACATGCACATGTTTCTAAGCTCTCACTCAGACACAGTCACCTCCTCCAACCCTGTCCCTGGGACGTTCTTGGTGCACACGCCCCTTCCAGCAGCTCATGCACGCACAGATGTGCCCACCATCACACACAGACCTCTCCCCAGACACGCAGACCCCTGACTGCCTTCCCTCCCCTCCGACACTGCGGTCCTTTACACAGCCACCAAGCACCCAGCCCACCCCTTCTCTCCTGTCTTACCTCTCCCTCTCCTCCTCCTCTCTCCTTTCTTCTTTCCCTCCCTTTCTCTCCTTCTTTCTTTCCCCTTCCTTATTTCCCTCCTATATTTCTTTCTTTCTCCCTTTCTCTTTGCAGCGCGCGCACACACACACACACACACAATGCATGAGAGAAGGAAATACTATAGAATCTGGGAGCCAGAAAGTAATGCGTTTAAGTTCCAGCTCTGCACTCACTGTGTAACCTTAGACAAGCCACATAACCCCTCTGAGACTCAGTTTCCTCATTGGCAAGACATAGATGACAGAATTGCATCCTACAGAGGAGACTTGAATGAGATAACACGAGCGCAAGGCACCCTGCCTGGCACGACCCCTCTGCGCCACCGTGTGGCCCTGTTCTGAACCGCAGGGCACATCTCTCCTCTGTGACAGGGAGTGATGAGGCCTTTGAAATTAATGAGACGTCTGGAGCCATCTCCGTCATGCAGAGCCCTGCCCAGCTCCGGAGAGAAGTGTATGAGCTGCACGTACAGGTACTATGCCTCGAGCTTGGCCATCCCCACCCTCTGGCCGTGGAAGGTTCCAAGGGTGATGAGACCCAGGCCACCCCCACCCCTCACCCACCAGGGCTTACAGTCTGGGAAAGGGTCTAGATGTTGCTTCAGGAAGCACCTGCAAGAGGCAGCCCCTGGCAAGGGGAGACACGAATTTACAAGCAGAGAGCTGTAATGTGGCAGGAAGAAGTGACTGAAGCAGCAATGCCTTGAACATGGGTAGGACCCAACAGGTGGAGACTGGGGGAGTGGAGGCACTGCAAACTAGGAAAACCCACTGAGCCAAGGCTGGAGGTGATAGCACATCATGTACCACGGGGACAACGGGAGTCAAGTGGGACTGGAGCCAAGCGTCCACAGGCAGCATGTACAGCAGAAATGCTTGGACCCCAGGTGGGGGCCAGAGGAGCAGAGGCTCTGAACACAGGGTATGGGTTTTCCCTGCAACAGGGCCAGCTTTGTGGGCACGCGACCCATGCAGTTACACGGGGACTGTGATTAGAAGGGTCCCATGGTGGACTTAATGCTCTGCTCTTGCCATCTTGAAAATCTTAGAAACTTTTTTAACAAGGGGCCCCATATTATCATGTTTCACCGAGCCTGTAAACTATGTAACTAGTCCCAACCAAGAGCAGTGAAGGGTCATGGAAAGGCTTTGAGCAAGATTAGTGTCTTGTGAAAAGCTCACTCTGACTGCTCACTAGATCAGAGAGCTTAGCAAACGAAGATTTCTAGGATCCACTCTTGAGGGTGGGAATTTAGTGAGTCTGGGGGAAACCCAGGACTCTGCATGCTTTGAGCTTCCAAGTGATTCTGGAATCCAATCCCAGCCCAGCCCAGCATATTGAGAACACTGGTCCCAACTCGTGTTTGGAGAGCACTAGATGAGAGGCAGGGTGGCAGAGCCATCAGCCCAGGGGGTAGATGAAGAGGGTCCAAAGGGACGAGGTGGGGGCAAATGGTCAAAACAGACAGACTGCAAACTATGAAGTGGGCAGACTCCACAGAACGTGACTGTGAGGGGTAGGGGAATGGAGAGGGAGGGATGGAGCCTGGGGTGGTACCACGCCGTCAGAAACACAGAAGAGGAGGCAAGCTGAGTAGGACCGGCATGATGAGTTTTGATGCCTTGGGGACATTCAAGTTGAAACATCCAAACTTGAGTATTCAGGTTTGGATGTCAGGGGAGACAGTATCAACATACAGGTAGCTGTGAAAGGATGAGAGGGGATAAGACCACCCAGAGAAGGGCTGTGGGGAGAGAAGAGCCACTAGCCAAGACCACCTGTGGGAGCATCCCAGGCTGAGTGAGGAAGTGGGGAGGAGCCGGTGAAGGAGAGATGGGGGGGTCAAGGCCAACCTGCGAAGCGGAGTCACATTAGCTGACAGGACAGCGCCCTCGGGAAGGTGAGGGCCAGTGTGTGAAGTGTCTGAGTTGGGGGCGGGCTGAGAATTGAGTGGGAGGTAGGAAAAGAAGACAGAGGGTGTAAGCGTCTGAGAAAGGAGGGCTAGGAGGCAGCTAGTGTGTGACAGAGTGGGGGCCAGGAGGGTAATTTTAGAGGAGCTAAGATCAGAGCATGCTTACAGAAGAGGGCAAGGAAGCCCTCGCAGGGCCTCATGTGATACTTGCCACCCGGTTCCTTGGTGCCCATGGGCGCTGGGCCGTGGCTTTGCAGCCTGCATGAATCATTTACTGCTGCATCTCACACCTGCCCTCCCCGCAGCCTCCCCCTGGCCAAATGGACATAGGGCAGGACGCGGTAAAGCCAGGGTCTGGACCCACGACTGGCTGCACGGAGAGGGCAGTGCAGTGCGGTGGGGAGAGCACTGCCTAAGATGAGACCCACCTGACTTCCCTGTTCCAGCTCTGCCACTCATGAGCTGTGTGACCCGGGCGACTGCCTCCCCTCACCGCCTCGTTTGTGAAATAGGACTAGTGATAGTGCTTTTTTCATTTCCTGTGACTGTCGTAACATATTGCCACAAACTTAGTGTCTTCAAGAAACACACATTTATATCTTGCAGTTTCTGTGGGTCAGGAGCCCAGGGTCAGCTTAGGTGAGCTTCCAAGGTGAGCTCCAAGGTGAGCTTCCAGGGTGAGCTGCCAAGCTCATATGGTTACTGGCAGGATTTAGTTCCTTGTGGGCTGTTGGACTCAGAGCCTCAGTTCCTTGCCAGCTGTTGGCTAGAGATCACCATTAGTTCCCTGAAACATAGGTCTCTCCAAGCCAGCAAAAGAGAGTCTGCTAGAAGGCAGAAGTCACAATTTCGTGTGATCGAATCACGAAGTGATAGCTCATAATCTCTGCCATATTCTGTCAGTTTGGAGCGGGTCACTAGACTAGGCCACACTTAAAAAGGTGAGATTACATAAGAGCATGAATACCAGGAGGTAGGATCATTGGGGCCACCTTGGAGTCAGCCTGTAACACAGCCGTAGCCACCTGTCCCCACCCCAGGTGATTGAGGTCAGCTCTGCGGGGACCCCAGCTGCCCAGGCCATGGTCCCGGTCACCATCAGGATCGTGGACCTGAACAACCACCCACCGACGTTCTACGGGGAAAGCGGACCCCAGAACAGATTTGAGCTGTCCATGTACGAGCACCCGCCCCAGGGGGAGATCCTGCGCGGCCTCAAGATCACCGTCAACGACTCAGACCAGGTGTGTGGTCCTGCCCTCCACCCTGTCTGCCTGCAGACCACTCAGGACCAAGTCCCAGAGCCGAGTCGGCATCAGCCTTTCCTGCTGATGTCACAGGGGCCTGGCGGGTCACAGAATGAATGAAACGAGAGTAGGTAACCAAGAGAGAGGAGGGAAGGTAGATAATCAAAGATTAGCTGCTTGGCCTAAAGACATTCACAGTCATTTAAAAAGAAACAGCCAGTTAAATAAAAACACCCTTGCGTCTGACCCTCCAGATATTGTGAATGTGTCCTGCTGGCTCCTGTGCCCAGCCCAGGGCTAGGCCTGCTGTGTTTCTTTCATTTCTTAGCCCTCATAGTCTACTCAGTCTTTCTGATTCCTCATCACCTCCCTTATAGAAAGAAGTAATAATACTCACCTCCCAGGGTCAAGGACATGTGAAGCCTCCTTGCATAGCACAACAATATAATGAGTTTCTATTCTCAGTCATCTTCCCTTTTTCCTCTCTCCAAACTCTTTGCCCAGGGAGCCAACGCCAAATTCAACCTGCGGCTGGTGGGACCCGGGGGCATCTTCCGAGTGGTCCCGCAGACCGTCCTGAACGAAGCCCAAGTCACGATCATTGTGGAGAACTCAGCTGCCATTGACTTTGAAAAGTTCAAAGTGTTAACCTTCAAGGTAGGTGATGCTTTGCACAGCCCTGAATGGAAGGGTCACAGCAGCACCTGGATTCAGTCCTGTGGGGTCCCTTGGCTCCCCCAGCTCCTCCTGGCCCTTTTCTTTTCCTCTTGGTTTCTCTGCCCTTCCTGCTGATTTGGGGAGCGAGTGGGAGGGAAGAAGAAAATAGTGGTATGAGAACCTGTTCCTACTGCTCAACCAGCCTCTCTGAGCTCCCGCTTCTAAGCTATGACCATCCCCAGGAACGCAAGGAGGGGTCCAAAGAAAAACTACCATCATGATGTGGCGTGTTAATAGATTGAGAGAAAAGAAAACTATTTGATTTTTAGGATAGATGTTTTCTCATATGCATTTGACATCTGTCATCTATTCGGTTAAAAACTTCAGCAGAAGATGAAAAAAAAATACTCCTTTGTGTTTGTAATTATTTAAAGTGATAAACATTTATAAATAATTCATAGTATACATAAATACATAAATCATTTATATTGATAAAAAAGATAAATAATCTGTTGATATTATTTAAGTTGGTATAATTATACATACATACACACCAATAGCCAGCATCATGCTTAAAAGTGAAATTCTAAAAGCTTTCTATGAAGTCAGGAACAAAACGTGGATACCTGCTCTCACCACTGTTCTTTCACTATTTCTGGAATAATGTCATTCCTGGATAAAGAAGGAAAATATAAAATTAGAAAGGAAGAGAGAAAATGATCATTATTTTTAGATAGTGTGATTGTTTGCTTAGAAAAGTAAATTAAAAAATTAAAATACTGTTAGACACAGCAAAGCTGTTAACATGAATGATTACAAAGTTAATATGCAAAATCCAATAGCATCCTATGTACAAAAAATAGAAATGAGAATTATGGAGTAAGAGATTCACTTTTATAATAACAACTAATGGATAAAATCCCTAGGAACTGCTATCACAAGAAATATGCAGCCTCTAAATGACCCAAAAAAATGCACAAATGTAATAAAAAGATATAAAGGAGACAAGAAATATGAAGACACACCCTGTATAAAAATGCAAATTCTTACGGAGTTAATAAAGAATCCAGTGCCACCTCAATTAACTCTTACCTAGAATTTCCTTAAGGGAGGCGGTAGGGAGCTTAATATAATTACACTAGTTTTTATTTGGAGAAATAAACCTATAAGAATAATGCAGGAAAAAAGAACATGAGGCAGGAACTTACTCTAACAGGGATTAAATTATGTTATGAAACAAAATAAAGTTTCAAATTGGAAGTCAAAAAAAAGGGAATATGCAGATCCGTGGAGCAAAAGCAATTGGCCTCAGTACAAACGGAAACTATAAATGGACATTGCAGTCAGTGGGGAAATGATTGCCTTCCAGGGGCCCGTGCAGGTGGAGGCGGGAACAGCTGGCTGGCAGCTGAGACTGAGAACCCGAGACAAGGCGAGGGGTTGCGGGGATGGTACTGAGACAGGATGTGGCACGCTCTCTGCAGGGCGCCCGCCACCCAGACAAGTCCTTCCTCGTTTTCTTTCCTTCCCCAGCTCCTGGCCATCGAAGTGAACACCCCGGAGAAGTTCAGCTCCACAGCAGATGTCGTGATCCAGCTCCTGGACACCAACGACAATGTCCCCAAGTTCACCTCCCACTACTACATTGCCAGGATCCCCGAGAATGCCCCGGGGGGCTCCAACGTGGTGGCTGTCACAGTGGGTTGGGGACTAGCCCGGGGACTGGGGGTAGGGTGGGGGGGGCCTTCTGAAGTCAGACAAATCTGGGCTCCAGTTTGAATAACAAAGCCCACACTCCTTAGCTGTGTCCTTGGACAAGCTACCCGCCCTCTTTGAGCCTCAGTTTCTTCTGTACAGTGGGCGTAACAGCACCACACAGGACTCTGATGAGCTCATGTAATGAAAAATACACTTCTGGTTCCTCCAACACTTGAGACCTTCTGGGGGGATCTAAGACTCCAGAGCAGGCTTCCAGATCAGTTTTCTGCATCTGGGCAACCCCTGACCGAAGCCTGGTTTTTTGCCATTGAAAGCAAGAGCTGCCGCTGTGCCCTGACAAAGGGGCAGGGGCCACTGGAGCTTTCTCTCTTCCAGGCTGTGGATCCAGACACAGGTCCTTGGGGTGAAGTCAAATACTCCATCTATGGGTCCGGGGCAGATCTGTGAGTAGATCCAGAATCCCAGATAGGGCCTCAGGGAAGGGATTTGGGAGGGGCTGAGGGTGGAGGGGGTCTGTGCCAAAGGTTGGGGGAGCCTGGAAAGAACAGCACCTGGGTAGGGGAGGCGAGCATGGGGGCAAGGAGTGGAGGGTAGGGGTGCAGAGCCTCAGTCAGGGGTGTGGAGACACACACAGGTGGCATAAGTCTGAGAGAGGGGTCATCGTCACACCCTGGATCTGGGGCTCATGGCCTTGGGGGCCAGGTAAGTGGTGCTAGGCTGGAGGGGTGGGAGGCCAGGGGAGGGGAGGCGAGGGCTATGACTCAGGTTAAGTTCAACACTGATAGACGGGCAAGGAGTTGGGTGGTCCTGCCTCCCATCCTGAGCCAGATGGCAAGGATGGAGAAGAGCAGGTGGAAACTTGGAGCTTCTTGGAGAAGCTGCCTGATGCATTACTGCTCCTTCCTGGGGACAGCTCATTACTGCAGGCACGTGTGCACTTCTGTGTGTGTGTGGGTACATATATACCCACACCTGTGTTCTCCCCGCCCGGCAGCTTCCAGATCCACCCATCCTCTGGCATCATCTGCACCCAGCCCTGGGCCAGCCTGGATGCCGAGGCCACTGCCAGGTACCACTTCTATGTGAAGGCAGAAGACATGGAGGGCAGGTACAGCCTGGCCGAGGTGTTCGTCACGCTGCTGGATGTCAACGACCACTACCCCCAGTTCGGAAAGAGTGTCCAGGAGACGACAATGGTGCTGGGGACCCCGGTGAAAATTGAGGTGGGCTTCAAAGGTAGCTGAGCTCCCCTGAAAGCCTTGTTCCAGCATCTGCCAGCAGCACATGGCATATATTGGATTCCTGCAATGGGCAAGGGTTGTTAAAGTACTTTGTATACATACTCCCATCCCCACCTCAACCCAGAAATAACCTCCGAGAAAGAAGATATTATTGTTACACATAAAAAATGGAAGCTCTGGCGGGTTGCAGGTGTGGCTTGCCTGAGTTCACACAGCCAGTCTGCCTGCTCTAACAGCAATGCCTTTTCCCCTGCACTGTCTTCCCAATACAGAAAAAGCATGAGCCCTGAAACCCAACAGACTTGACTCTGAATCCCAGCTCCCCTCCTCCACCTCTCTATCCTTAGACAAGTCACTCAGCCTCCAAGCTTTTGGTTTTTTTAACCACATTGACTGCCTACGTTCATTCTGATTATGCATGGATACAACACACATAGAGGGTCAAGCACAGACCCACCCTGGCTCCTTCAGTTCCTCTCCCAGGTCCAGTCCACTCAAAATAGGATCAGGACCATTTTGCATCAAACCAGCAAACCCACATGACGTGTTGGTTTAGCCAGGGTACATAAGTGTTACCCTCGAAGCCCAGCTCTGTCTGTCCCTCCCTGTTCACAGGCCACAGACCAGGATGCAGAGGAGCCCAACAACCTAGTGGACTATTCCATCACCCACGCAGAGCCGGCCAACGTCTTCGACATCGATGCGCACACGGGGGAGATCCGGCTCAAGAACTCCATCCGCTCCCTGGATGCCCTGCACAACATCACACCTAGCAGGGGCCACATGTGGTCCCTAGAGGTGCAGGCCAAGGACCGCGGCTCCCCATCCTTCAGCACCACGGCCTTACTCAAGATTGACATCGTAGACACTGAGGTGGGTACGAAGCTCGGGTCAGGGGGAGGGTCAGAGGGCCAGCTCAGGCCTCACTGCAACATGGCCAGAGGGAGGGAGACCATTTTCCGCAGAGATATCCAATGCTCACAAAGGCTGCCGGTGCCATCAAACACCCAGGCTTTGAAATCTGGTCGAAATCCTGATTTCAACACTTCTAAACGATGTGACTTTGGACTTTGCAAAGCCTCCACTTCCTTTCCTGTAAAATGGGACTAATGATGCCTCCTTCCCCTGGGTGTTGAAAGGCAGAAGTAAAATCACCATGTGTAGTTCTCAGCTCAGTGTCGGCAGAAAGTCAGCACTTACGGGGTTCCTGATACACTTGGGCAGATGCGACCCTTATAATCAAAGGAAAGCAGTTCTAGCTAACGCAGGCGTCCTTCATCCGAAAGAGGCACTGGCATCACGCTCGCTCTGTGTGCATTTTCCTGGAGAGCCGCAAGCATCATGTTTTCTCTGTGGGCATTTTTTTCTGAAATGAAGCCCTGAGTGGTCATCAGATTCTCTAGGGATGCCTGACCCCAGAAAGTTTTAAAACCATCAGGCTTAAGGGTGTTCACGGCCCCTGCTTTGTTCTCCCGGGACCAGGCAGGAGCAGCTGAATGCATCTCTCTTCCAGATGCTGTCCCGAAGCCCCATGGCCGCCTTCCTGATGCAGACCAAAGACAACCCCATGAAGGCCGTGGGTGTGCTGGCCGGCATCATGGCCATCATTGTGGCCATAACCGTCCTCATCTCCACCGCCACCTTCTGGCGCAACAAGAAGTCCAACAAGGTCCTGCCGGTGCGGCGCGTGCTCCGTAAGCGGCCCAGCCCGGCACCCCGCGCCATCCGCATCGAGTGGCTCAAGTTCCGGAGGACCAAGGCCGCTGACAGGTTCGTGCTCAGAGAGGACCGCCCCAATGAGAACCGCAACAACAACAGCCCGGGGAGCGCGCTGCCCCCCAAAGCCCCCGCTCCCCCTCCGCCGCCCAGCGCGGCGCCCAGCGTGGGCGCGGCCCCCTGGACGGTGCCCACGGTCTCCGGCTCCCTCGCCCCACTGCACGCTGAGCGGTCACCGAAACCCAAGGCTGTCGGAAGCCCCGCCCAGTCAGCTCTGGTCGCCGAGCTCAGGCAAAAGTTTGAGAAGAAGAATGTGCATAACAAGGCTTACTTCTAGAGTGTGTCCTGTGACCCATCTTCCCCATCCCAGTTGCCCTGCTGCTTGGACCATGCTCCCCAACTCTGCCCCTTAGGGTCACCCCTGTTTTGTACAACGGTGGAACCCCCCTATCCAGGGCTCTGGACAGTGCCTCAGGCGAGAGGTTTCTCTGGTTATAAGGATGCAGTTGTCAAAGACTTCCTCGTCACCCAGCTCCTTGGCACTTCTGCAGAGGCTGGGAGTTGACACGGAGCCAGCTCTACATGTCTCCTGCTCCCCAGCCCCAGACCTCACAGTGTCCCTTGGGTCCTGCTGGGACTTCCGCTTCCTTAGTCAAGGAGCAGAGCCCTGGTCCCATGTGACAAGGCCGCCTGGAACCTGGATCCTGAGGCTCCCAGCTAAGAGAGCAGAAGGACACTCAGTGCTGACTAAGGTGGAGGGTCAGCCAACCCTCTAAGGCAAGAGAGCAAATGCAGCCGGGGAGGGCAAAGATGCACTGGAAACTCACGCTCACTGTGGGACTGTGTCTAAAAACCGATGGGAAGGTGGAGGATGGTGTCCAGGCAGAGACTGTGGGGCCAAGCTATGCCCACACGGGACCAGGGACACAGAGATGTAAGATGCGTCTTGCAGGAGTGAGGGCAGGTACCCCAGCCAGGGCTGCCCTGGGCCCAGAAATGTCCACGCTGGAGCCACATTGTAACCCTAGACGCATCCGAAAGAGCCTCACGGCCCCTTAGGAGCTGCCCTACCAGAAGTCCTTCAAGAAACATTGCAAGGCTGAGATCTGGGGAGACGTCTGTTTTTAACCAGCTCTTCTGCTCACATCATATAATCTTGGGGGAAGCTGTTTAAACTCCCTGCTCATCCTCTTCCTCATCTGGAAAATGAAGAAAGTGAGTCTGCCTCATTCACAGGTCCAGGGTGAGGATGGAAATAAATCATAGCAACAAGGAGTGCAAAGCCGCACAAATGTAAGGTGCTCCCCAGGCCAGCTCTCTGGGGCGCAGCTCTTCCACAAAGTGTTAGAAGCCTCTCCACTGTTCTGCCAGGCACCCCCAGGAGGTGCTGTGCTGGGCTAGGGCGCTGCTGCCACTGGTCCAAGGCAGCCCAAGCTGGGTGATGGCGCTGCTCCCCTTACATGTCTCCCCTCCAACCCCCATCCCCTCCATACAGTCCCCCATGCAGCCCTGGCCAGCCATCATCAGAGGACCAGAGCCGGCAGCACATCCAGCCAAGCCTCCATTCTGCCAAGATGACCAAGATGAGCTCCTAAGGGAGGCATGATTGCCAAAGCCACACAGCAGCTCGGTGGCAGGGACCTGGTCTGAGGGCTTCTCCCACCTCAGTGTTTTCCTCTAGCTGGGGCACACCTCGTCAGCTCATGACCACCTCCCCCAGCAGAGACGACCTGCAAGCCCCTATGGTTAAAGCAAAGAAGTTCCGCCTGACTTCAAGAACAGAAATGGAACAGTTCTTTGCATTTCACTCCACTCACTACTAAGCTCTCTAGCATCCATCCATGATTTTATTTAAACAGATTGTAGGCACATGTGGATTTCTTGACTTCTGAGTCTGTGTTTGGAGGTGTTACTCAGATGTGCTGGGGTGCAGGCTCCTTGTCGGGGTTTCTGCAGTCCACATCCCAGGGTATTAAGAGCTGGGCTTTAACAAGCCAGGAGCCCAGACTGAACCAAAAGGTACTTTGCAGCCCGTGTTTCAGGATGGGGCTGTGCTGGATCACGTTTGCCCTCCACAGGGAGTACAGCATCCATACCTTTTGCATGCAATCAACCTCTTTTGTAAATGGTAAATAAAATCTGTTAACCAAAAGCCAAGCTGACCTCCGGCTCCCTGCTTAATGCTTGGCTGACTCACAGAGACCAGGCTTCCTGACAGCCAAACTCAGTTGGCCTCCTGACTCCTTCAGCAGGTGGATCCATCCCCCTACCCCCAGACCTGACTCTGCAGGAGGCTGCAAAATATTGTCCAAATCACCATGCGTGCATCTCCAACAGCAGCACGTCCGTGGGGCTTCTCTACCTGAGTGTGGCCTGTCATGGCCTGGGTAGGGCTTTTCTTCTGAGCAGAACAAGTCCTGGCAGGGCTGCTTGGGGTGGGGAGTGGGCTCTGGAGCTAGAGCTAACTATCCCCCAATCCAGCCCAGCGCGGTAGGAATTGGGGGGCCTGGTGTGGGCACCAAAGCCTGGGAAGCATGTTGTCTTTGGGACAGGGGCCCGTGGGCCGGAAGTTCAGGCCAGCATCAGGGCACAGGGACAGGGGCTTCAAGGCTCCAGGAAAAGCCCAGGGACTTGGACCAAGGCAGAGGCCATCTTGGAAATCAGGCATGTGGGCAACTCTTGTACTGGGAAGTATGGGGCCAGTGCCTAGCTGTGAGCATGAGCCATGCTGAGAAGGAGAAAGACAGTACAGCCAACCCTAAGGGACCAGCCACTGTGGTGGCATTGGAGGGGATCCCCAGTCACGAGGGTGAGGCCAGGCCAAGGGCCACTGCATTAGGGAACAGTGGGGGCCAAGGGGCTGCCTGCACAGTCACATTGGGACAGGCACGTTAGGCTTCAAGGTAAAGAGCTGGGAGACAGGGGTGACATGCCGGGCAGGCTCTCCCACTTGTGGGCCCTCAGGATGGATAGGCAACCAACATCTGTGACTCCAAGAAGTTTGCAGAACAGTTTGTGTGTGTTTTTTTGCCTGTGGTTGAGCTCAGATTTTCTAATTATGTGAAATAACATCCTACTTTACAGTCTGACAGCTCTGAGCCTGAATCCCGCGTCTGCCACCTAAGTGTGACTTAGAACAAGACACTAAGCCTCTCCAGGCCTCACTTCTCTCATTAATACGTGGTGCAGAAAATCACTGCTATGAGGGTGACACGAGCTAATCTGCATAAGCACCTGCCACCAGCTTTGTTTCTGCTGATGCAGGATCAGAAGACAGGTGCTATTCTTAGCCGTGCAAGAGGGCATTTGAGGACAGCTCCTCAAAGGAGAAGAGGATTCCGGCTCATCCTTAGCTCCAGGATGTTTCCACCCTCCGATAAGCCTGGGAGCCTTTCCTTTTTATTAGACGAAGAGAGGAGGGTCGACCAGGAAGGAGGTGGGGGAGGGCAGGGCAGAGGCCAGAGCGACTGTGAGCCGTGCTGCCCTGCAGCCCGCATTCAAGCATCGACGCTCCCAGGGAGTTAGGAACTGATGCGGTGCCCCTGAAAGAACCTGTGGGAGTCTGTACTGAGCAGCTGTTCCCCAGACTCCAGCTGGCCAAGTCTGGGGAGGAACCAGGGTCTCCTGCTCCTCTGAGGGCTTCAGGAATTCCATTACTCTGAGGACTGGAGCCTTTGAGAAAATCCAGGGTCAGCTCACCGTGTGTGAATGTGGCATCTGTTCACAGACAGTAGCGCTTCCCTGACAGCTGACAGCCTTCAAGGGTCCTGGCCACACGAGGATGGGCAGGGAGAATGGGGAGGATGCCACGTGAGGACCAAGGCTACTGAAGACTGGCCTGTGAACGTAGGGAGGACCCCTTAGGAGATTCACAGAAATAGCTGAGTGGGGGCTGGCAATGCTCAGAAGGGCTTAGTTTCCTGAATGAGGTGGTGATGGCTTAAACAACCGTAATTTGATCAATAGCATAAGTGGCCTTATTTTGTAGCAACGGGCTGGTGATGCTGGGGACGTTATAAAATTGTACAAATATACCTCTTTAGCTGAGTGAGGTCCAGCCATTCATTTATTAATAATTTACTCAATCATTCTTTTAATAACACACAGTATCTGGGTGTATCATCTGTGCCAGACTCTCCTCTAGGTGTTGGGGTACAGGCTCTAACAGGGAAGAAGAAAAGAGAAAAAGAACAATGTATCTCTCTCAAGTTGCTAATAGCAGAGGCCCGGGACTAGCAATGGCTTCATTCTTCTCTTTTTATGGTATGAAATCTTTATTAGAAAAATGAAGGTATCACCAAATACATATGCTTTCATCATAATACATATTCCTAGACGGAAGTATCAAAAGAATAGCTACTAGTTCTAAAGCCTTTATGAGGTATTTTATAACATCTTCTCTAACACCCTCTCCTGCAAAGTTAGGATTTTTTTTCACTTTTCAGTTTTATTAGGTAGAATTGTTACAGTTTGACTGCACATATACAATATATTACATGTATATGTAATATGCAAATTATATTGCACATATTTTTCAGATTAACATATGTGTACCATTCATTGTTTCTAAGAACGTTTAGAGCTTTAGCTTTTTAAACTTACATAGTTATCAAAGGAATAAAGCCAACCACAAAATAAGAATTAATTCAAAATGATACATACACCTGGCTATTAACAGCAACATTATAATTACCAAGATACGGAGGCATCCTAAGTGCACATCCGTAGATGAATGGATAAGAAGATGCAGCATTTATACATATAATGGAATACAACTCACCCCTAAGAAAGAAGGGTGTTTTGCCATTTGTGGCTCTTCATTCCCTTTTTTTTTTCACTTCAAAACCTAGAATTTTATAAAGCAATGGCTTCATTCTTAAAGCAAGAAACCCTGCTTAAAAATGTCTCCTGAATCAAAGGCACTTGCCTTAAAATGACATGGTCTAAGCCCTAAACAGGTAAGATTCCCAAGAGCATGACTGAATCTAAAACTAGTCTAAAACTGTAGCACCTTGTAAACATTCTTTATGCAGAACATTAAGTAAGCATTAATTAAACAGAATGTGAAGGATGTTAGCAAAGATATCAGGTCATTACATATATACACATATGTAATCGTAGTAAGACCTGATGCTCCAAATGACCAGTCTGTATGCTAAGTCACATTTAAAGAAAAACACACAAAGCGACACAGATGCCTTAAATGGTGATAACATTGATTGAGGGCCTGCTATGTGCCAAGTATTGTTCTGAGAGCTTTACACGCAAAAACGTGTATAATCATCAGGACAGCCCTACGAGGTGGGTGCTATTATTGTCCCCATTCTACACATGAGGAAATTAAGGCAGAGGGAAATAGAGTCACAAAGCCAGTAAGAAGCAAAGCCAAAATTTAAGCCCAGGAAACTGCGCTCCAGAGTCTACACTCTTACTCCTACTGTCATATTACCTAATCGATCTGAGTAATGTGAGTCTTTACTCTGGGATTTAGTCTAAAGGTCTTAAATACCAGATTGCCAGAGATCCTCTCTAGATTGTGTTCCCTCTTCTTAAATTTCCGTGTTCACCAACGCAGCTGAACACTGCCCCCGCTATGACGTGCTCCCGAGCCTGCCTGCTACGCTACACTTCTCTTCTACGACCCCTTCCCAGCTCCTGTTCCTCTGTCCATGCCCGCCACCAAGTTTACTTTGCTAGAAGTGGAGTCCAGAACATCCCCTCCTGCCTCCACGGTAGCCCCAGTCACTTCATGAAGGCTGCACCCTCCAAGACCCGGGCACCGCCTTTGATCCTGTGGAGGGAGGTACACAGAGCCCTGTGCTCTGACCATGTTTCTTCAAAATTTATCCTGGGAAACTTCTCAGAAACAAATTCTCTGCTACATTATATATATGTGTGTGTGTATTGTTTATACACATATGCATATATAACTATATCTGTGTACATATAATTCTAAAATATATGTTCTTTGCTGTGACAATGGCATTGTGGTTGTGTCTTTTTGAAACTTCTTTAGCTGTTAGGGCTAAAAGTAAAACATTCACAGGTAAGCCGTGAAGCTTTGTGTTTGCTGTAAACACTCTAGTTAGAAAAAAAAGTGGTGGGGTGGGGAGGATATAGATCAGTGGTACAGTGTGTGCTTAGCATGCATGAGGTACTGGGTTCAATCTGCTGTACTTCCATTTTTTTAAAAAATCACCTGATCAAAAGATATTCTTTTACCCAGTGTACCTCCTGCTAATTTGCTAATAATTTATTTTTTCATTTGTTGAAATAACAATCATTAAATTAAAAAAAAGAATCACCTGAATG
Organism: Vicugna pacos; assembly: GCF_048564905.1. Lineage (NCBI taxonomy): Eukaryota > Metazoa > Chordata > Mammalia > Artiodactyla > Camelidae > Vicugna > Vicugna pacos. Next base: position 41,588,252 of record NC_132997.1, on the reverse strand, counting down.
AACTTAAAAACTTTTTTTTAAATTGTGTCTCCATGATCATTGTGTCAAGCTCAGTGCCTGAAACCAACTAGGTGCACAATATTGTTGATTACATGGGTCAGGCCAAGTTGAGCTGTCACAGAGAATCAATTCCCCTCCCTGGCCCAAGGCTGTTCAGCCACTTTCGCCCTCTCCATCTTTCTCCTTGTTCCCCACCCCCTCAGCACCTCTGTACCCCAGGCCGTCCTCACTGACAGCTGTGTGGTCTCCATAGGAGCCATCGCTGTGCTGTGGGACGGCACGGGGGCACCTGGGGGCTTTCGTGCAATGAGGACAGCAGCGTAGGCCCCACTCCCTGCAGCTGCAGGGGGCCTGAGCTGCCCAAACATAGGCGCCCACGGGCACTGCGAGCAGAACAGCGCACAGGACCACCGTGGTGTGCAGGAGGCGCTCCCGCCCCTCCAGCCCTCCATGGTCTCTGCCCGTCACAAACACCACACACCGGCCTTGGCGTGGGGGCTGGCCCCCCAGGCTAAGGCATGCCTCGTATTTTGTGCCAGGGAGGAGGTCATCCACGGCATAGGTGTTGATTCCTGGGCCGACATGGACCACCTCCTTCCTGAGGGCTTCATCTGATGCAATGTAGAGGGTGAACCACTTCTCAGGGGTGTCGGCTGCCGCAAACCACTCCAGCAGGATCCCACGCACTGTCTGCTTGACCACCCGCAGGTCAACATAGGCATTGCCCTCCGAGGGGGAGAAAAGAGAATGAGGTGCCTGGGCAGGCTGGACATGGAGGGCAATGACAAGGGTGCTCCTGCCGATGGAGTTGGAGGCCACACAGGTGTAATTGCCCCTGTCTACCAGGTGGGCAGCAGGTATGACCAGCTCTGACATAGCAGCATCTTCTGCAGTAGACGAAGTCAACACTGGGTGGAGAGAGAGCAAAACAGCTTGGGTAGACATTTCTCTCTTAGACAGACTGCTGGAGAGTGTCCAGCAATGCCAGCTTTTTGTTAAAAGGTGATGGTGACCCTTCATCAAGCATGCACTTGGTACCAACTGTTTGCCTCTCAGCAACCCTGTAAGGTACGTACCTGATTTTTACATATGGGAAGTTGAGGATTAGAGCAATTAAGCAACTTGCCCAAAATGGGAATTCTTCAGCGGCAGTGATTGATCTGGAACCTTGTTTTCCTGTCTATGAAGAACACACTCTTTTAACTTCACTAGCTGCTCCCACCAAAGTACCTTAGCCTCGCTGAGCTGACACACTGTTTCCAAGAGATCTCTTAAAATAGCATGAGTTCACAATACTGTGAGTTTCAAGAAGTGCCCTTTTACCTCCCACAGGTGGGGTGGCCCAGAGCCTGAAGCCAAATGCCTGGATTCTATCCCTTGCTAAGTATATGGTCTTGGATGATTTGTTTAGATTCTCCTGGTCTCAATTTCCTCATTAATAAAATGAGATGATAATAGTACTCAATGAATAAGTTTGATAAAAAGGGCTCAGTAAGTGTTAGCTGTTAACATTACTGAGAGAATGGATTTAACATGTGCCAGAGACTGACTATAGAGCACCCCAGAAGACAACATCTGAATGCATCTCCCCATTCTCAAAGAAGTCACAACAAACCCTGTATTTCTCCTTCATTGGTGTTTAACCTCAAGCCAATGAGGTGTAATCAAAATGATCGGGGAAAAAAGTCAAAATTTCAGCTAATCAGGTATTCTTTTTTAATCATCCAGAGATTTGTGACCATGTATAACCAGTATCTGAGGGACTGATTGCATTTCTCAAGTTTTACTTAGATACTGCTAATTGTTTTCCAAATAGCTTCCAGATATTTCTAGAGAGGCCATTCTGGTTTTATGATGTGCCCCAACCCTGCAGAGTCGCATTAAAGGGGATTCCAGCTGCAGTATGAAAGCAGAGCACAGAGCTCCAGGAAACGAGAGGCAAATTTGAATCCCAGCTGTGGGGCCCACAGAGGTCCTTCCCTCTCCTAGGGTCCCAGTTTTACAACTTTAATCCAGTAAGGCCTGATCAACACAGTGGTGGGAAGCATAAAATTCAATCAATATCTGGGACTTCCCAATCTTGCCTGGTGATAAGAGTTAGCTGGTGGGTAAGGGATGGGAGAGGGAAGAAGCACTTCTTAAAATACATTCTTTCAAGCCCTTCTCTGGACTAACTAAATCAAATCTTCAGGAAGAAGCCTGGAAATCTTATTTCAAACAATCACCCCAGGTGAGTCTGTTTAGATAAGTTTAAGAAATAACAGATAGTTTCTAGAATCAATTCTTGTCAGAAAGTCTATGATTTAAAAATACACAGTACAGTGTTATTCATATAAAAAGCTTTCAAAAATTGACTTGTTCATATACAATTCTGTAATATTTATACAATATGTTAAGTCAATTTCACATGTATATACGCATATATATACACACACACATATACACATACATATTTACATCTATATGTCCTATAGAGATCTGTATACAGCCATTCAAAATAATTCCAACAGTGGAACACTATCTTGGAATTTTTCCTATTGTGGTAAATAGAATTCAGTTGTATCCCAGTCTTACCTGCACCCTTCCTACATGATTGACCCAATTTAGAACTTCTATATTGAGGCTAGGGTTACTATAGACCTTCCCATCCCCCCAGATATTTTGAGAGGGTGCATGTAGCTTACCATCAAATTTTCTCCACATGCTCAGGGGATAAGTCCATGCAACAGTTGGTAAGGGGTTAGCTTGTGCCAAGCATTGCAGGGTCACATTCTGTCCCACCTGGATGCTGACATTGTCACTGGGAGTTGACATCTGAGGCTTCAGGCAAGTACTGAGCTCTGTTTCCTGAAAAATCTGCCCTGCCTTGGAGAGAGGACCTCGGCACATCAGGTAGGGATTCACCAGGATGAGTGGAAGGCTGATGGACTTTACAAACTGGACAAGTCCCCTTAGGCGACAGTCACATAACCAGGGGTTGTCATGCAGCGCCAGCACCATGCTGGAGAGAATCTCAGCCCCACAGCCAGGCTGCCGGTGTTTCTGGTAGGCTGGCCAGTTCAGGAAGACACTCTTGGATACAACTGTAAGCCTATTGGAGGATAGGTCAAGGTAGGTCAGGTTGCCCAAGAACTGAAGAGCTAGTTCAGGGAGCACATCAATCCAGTTGTGTTTGAGATCTAAGACCCTTAGGAGTGGGGTGGCGTGGAACGCTGTCCATGGTACTGAACGGAGTTTGTTCCCTTCCAGTCGCAGTTCTTTCAGTTCTGACAGGTGCTCCAGGGCTCCTACGTGGATCACAGTGACATTGTTAAAATTGAGCCAAAGGTACTCCAAGGTGCTCATGTTGATGAAGGACCCTCGAGGCAGTTCAAATAAGGGTGAATTTTCAATTCTCACTTGCTTGAACTCTTCAGAAAGGTTCCTTGGAATTTTTCCCAAAGAGAACGACACGCACTGCAGAGTCCTGTACAAAAAAACCAGAACAGCTTGAGACAAACATCAGGAAGCTGGGAAGTGGGATCAGGCTTATCCTGGCATTAGAGACATGAATTAGAAGGAAAAAAATACTATTCACTTGAAATAGAAGAGTTAGAAACATTTTGGTAAAAGTGCACAGTTTACTCAAGTTCAGCATCAACTAGAATGAGTCTCACAGAAATTTCCTGCCAAACCTTGGCCTTCTCCACTCCACATCATCCCCAAATAAAGCCCATCCCCTACAACCTTCTGGGATCTTGCGAGCACAGCGCACCTGCCAAAACTCTCCTCTGAGCAGGTACATCCTGGCAGACAGGATGGCTGAGCGGCAAGTGAATCCAGAAAGACCAGAACTAGCAGGAAACAGTGAGAAACTGAAGCCATGTTCTTCTGTAGAAACTACCTTACAAGTTTTTGAGCAAGTACAGTCCACGCTTCAGGGTGGCAAATCCTATTATTGGTAATCCATCATGATGTAGGCCAGCACCGAAGCAGTAAAGCCCTTGGATGCTGTGAGGTCTGTTATGGCCCAGACCACAAGCTCAGTAAGCATCTGGGAGAGGGAGATATGTCTCTCAACTGAGGTCAGAACATTCACCCTTTTTTTCTAGTTCTTGAGTCCAGAAAGCAAACTGTAAACCAGATGTCCAATTCAGTCCTGGTACTGCCTCCCCTCAACCTCGTACACAAAGATCTGAGACACAAGCAGGTAATGCTATTCTGATCACCATGGTTTGGGTGATTTGGCCAGAATCCGTCTAATACTTCACCAGTCACAACTGGCTCCTGAAATCTAAACTTTTCAACCATTCTCTAAAGGTGAATGCAGATGATGATTAACCAAGTAATTCTGCAACCGCTCCCATCAGTGGTGATTTCCCCAACCCCTCGTGTGGTGGATTCACTTTTCCAATGTTAAGACAGCTGAATCTGCTGCTTGGATGACCAGAATCAGAGAAGCATCACAGTGCAGAGGTTAAATCACAGGACTGTTTTCTGATTAAATCAAAACATGTGTTTTGTGTGCTTCTCACAACTTTCCCTGAATGCTGTGTATTTCACATGTTAAAAATGAAAGGCCTACATTTTAAAGTGAGATAATATGTGATTTTTGGATACTTGCTTGGCCACCCTTCATTCATTCAACAAATATATATTGGTCGTCTGCTCTAAGCCACATCCTTTCTAGATGCAAGAATGGCCATGATGGGCAAGACTGTTATAGATCCTGTCCCGTGGGGTCTTCTCTCTGGCTTATGTTTTCTAGCCCTGAGATCTTTGGAAAGTCAGATTCTCTTGTGCAAAATAAGGAAATTAGTAACTACTTTACAGTGCTTCTGGGATATATTAAGATTGTACAAAATTAAGTATGTAACATACAGTGGGTGCCCAGAAAAGTTTAATATACCTCCCACACCAACAGACTCTTAAAGTGTAACAAGGTCTACTTTCCATTACTTGGGGTACTTTTTTTTTTTTTGGATATGGAGGTAGTTATGTTTATCTGTTTGTTTATTTTTAATAGAGGTACTGGAGGTTGAACCCAGGACCTCACACATGCTAACTAAGCACACACTCTACCACTGAGCTACACACTCCCCTCAGGGTATTTTCTGATGCCTGTTGAAATTCCATGGATTCCCCTATGATTCATGATACACATTATACCCTATAAAAGGCCTCAGGGAAGAAAATCCGCTTAGTAGCTAACCAGTGAGGCAGGAAATGGGTCAGGAGCTAAGCTGATTATACACCAAGCCTTCCATCCAAGTCAGATGTATTTGCTGGAGTTCCCAGACAGTCGAACTCTACGATCTGGCTAGAACTCTGGAGTTCCTTTCCAGGTAAAAACCAAAACACGGTGAGTGCTATAGATAGAAAGCTGTGGCAGACATGGAGATATGCTGCCTTGGATGCCCTTTGAGAAATGAGTCGATGCTCAGCTCTAAGGAGTGCTTGCACGAGGTCATGCCCTCCCCAAGGCAGCCCTGTACAGAGAATGCGGATGGTGAGGGCACAAGGGCCTAGCCAGTTTTGCCTGATGAGGGACAACTCTGATTCTCACTCCAGAGTCCAATATCAGGTTGGCCAAGATTTTGTCAGGCTTGCTTTGTGAGAAACTGTGATTCAATCCATGGGTGTCACAAACATCTAGTGAATTCTTTTCTCATCTCAAAATATAAAAGCCTGAAGAGCCCTTCATCCCCCACAATTTCTTCTCTGTTATCCCATCTAACCTTCTCAATTGAATCCAGCTCAACCCATCCATCCAGTGGTTTTTCTAGAAGCTTGAAAAGAACACCTACTGGCACATCATCTCTGGAGTCACCAGGTCACTTCCTCACTGCTCCCTCTCCTCTCCCCACTCCCTCATCCTCTGGTTTCCTTGTTTGGCATTTGGGCATAAGGAGTAGCCGTGTTGTCAGTTAAAACAGGAGACTAGGACGATTAAAAGCTTGGGTCATGTCGTTTACCTTAAATAACTAGTGCTTAAGTGGTGACCCCAAACTCAAGAGATTTAACAACAAAAGGAAGGCATCTGAGAATACTGCACCCCCATCTCCCTTCTGGTGGGATGATTTTGGAAACTTGGCTCTTAGAAGGGGGAGGTATAGCTCAAGTGGTTGAGCACACACTTAGCATGTGTGAGGTCCTGGGTCCAACCCCCAGTATCTCCTCTAAAAATAATAAATAAACCTAATTACCTCCCCCTACCAAAAAAACCCCACAAAACTTGGCTCTTAGAGTTATTAGTAGAGACAAAGTCACGGGAGAGGAGTTAACTCTGTGTTTGTAAAATAATTAGATTAAAAAATGGCTTCTGGGTGGAAGCTCCCTAGCTTGTCTTAGATTTCCTATCTATTCAATTGGAAAATGTCACCCCAATATCATCGGAACTCTGGGATAGCTCAGAGAACTAGGCCACCCATCAGGAAGCAGACATGCTGTCCTTCTTCCTTCTCAAGATGGGGCTCTTCCTTCACTCCTCCACCTGCTGCCAACCACATCTGAGATGGTCCTCTTGGCTCCCCATGCTCTGTGGCAAGCCTGTAATAAACACACAGAAGACTAGTGGGCTACGTGACCAAAATTCAGGCTAATGAAATACTGGGAGGAAATAATGTTTTTAAAGCCTCTGTGTGATTCTCCAGGTCTTCTTTTCCCTTGTTGCAAGAATTGTTGACATTCCAGGCAGTGGAGCCTTCACCAGCCTGGACCCCTGAGCAAGTAAGAGAGCAGAGCCTTCCTTCCATCCACATTTCCCACGCACTCAAGTAGACTCTGTGACAGCAGGAATAAATATTTCTATGTTAAGCGACTGAAATCTGGGAATTGTTAGCACAGCATAAGCCTAACCTATCCTGACTGCAACACCCCTGCAATCAAATGAAATATGCTCAAGTGCTTGTAAGTTGATTTTTGTATCTCCTGGATTATGTGATGGTTAAAACAAAAATTTCCAGCTTTAGTCCTCTAAATGCACTGCTCACTGAGTCCCTTGATTAATAGCCTGGTTTTAACACCCACAACTACTTTCCAGGATAAAATTTCTGTCATTTGCCTTTTGGTACCCTGCAAGGTTGCATGTCTACATTAAGTGACATCAGGCATACCCTCCACCTAAGTCAGGAGGAATATAATAACTATGTTGTAGTAAAAAAAAAGACACGATGGAGATGTTATGATTCCAACCAACCTCCAAACAAGGCTTCCAAGGACTGCGTGCTGTGGGATCACCATAGTGCAGGCTGGTCTTCAGCATTTGGGAAACTAGAAATTCTTCTCCCAGAACCCTAAGAAGACTTTAGGTTTTCAGGGACTGACTCATACTAACTAGACTCATATACCAAAAGACCAGATATCATTTTATTTCTTACAAACCAGATATCACTTTATTTTTTACAGTGTGAATTTTTCCAGTGATTTGAATGTTCATGAACACAGTTTTTCCAGTGATCTGAATGTTCATGAGCACAATCCAGGATAACTCTTCTCTACAAGAGCAAACAAGGGAAGACAGAACACACAAAGAAAGGCTGACAGATGGGTATTTGGAGGCTGACCGTCTTGGGAGCCATTGCATCCATACCACCAAGGTAGGTCTTCATGAATCATTGGAAAGCTGAAACTTCTCTCTCTTTTTCTGTCTCTATCTGTCTGTCTCTCTCTCTTTCACACACACACACTCATACACACACACACACACACACTACTAGAAAAATACTAACACATTCTTGCTTTCAAGTTTCTGATTATTCTTTAAACAAGGTTCAGTAAAACTGAATGCATGTTAGTTGGGCCAATAATTATTCAATCTTGATTGGCTCAGCCAATCATTTCAAGAAAACATCGTTTATCATTTCAACAGATGGCTGCTTTCATCCACTGTACTTTTGTTTGTTCTGATTTGGGGAGTGCCCGCCAATCTCATATCAATCAATCAGAGTTGAGTCTTGAGTCTCACAAGACAAAGCAGAAGTGCCTTTACAAATCTAGATCAAGGGTTGGAAAACTACAGCCTGGGAGCCAAATCCAACCTGTCACCTGTTTTGTAAATAACATTTTATTGGAACACATCCACGCCCATTAACTTACATACTGTCTCTGACTGCTTTCACACTGTATCAGAGGAGTTGAGTAGTAGCAACAGAGCCTAAAATATCTCCTATCTGTCTTATCTGGCTTTCTTTACAGAAAAAAGTTTGCTGACATATGAAGTAGACCATGGCTTTGTCATCTCCCAACCAAATAATTTCTCTTACCAGCAGCAATGGCCCCCAAGTTATAGACAGGTGTACCCTCCAGGTGATGGTCAGGAAGTCTCCATGTATAGAAATCCCATGTTCATGTGCACTGGTGCTCTCATGGTTCTGATTTCAGGTTACAGCAGCTCAAAAAAAAAAAATCCATTTCCATAGTAAACCTGTGTGGGTCTCACTGCAAAGATCAACACTGAATAAAGACCCTCATCCTGGCCAGAACATTACCAAAGACATGAATCCTCCAAGAAAATCCTCCAAGAAAATGTACAAATTATTCAGCTCTTTGGGCTTCGATTTTCTTGTCTGTAAAATCAAGTTAGCCTAGCCTCCATAACAGAATATTGTGAAGATCAAATGAGAGCAAACAAGAAAATACGTTGTAAGGTCATCTGTTGCAAGGTCTTTTGTAAATGTGAGAGGGAAGTACAGTAACTTTAGAAATCACTGCATCACACTAGCTTTTACATTTAGCAAATATTCAAGACAATGTGGAGTCTCTTAGGTGATACCAGCAAAAAAAAAGATTCCTTGCCATCACTTTCCATCCCCAAATAGCCTCAGTTGTTGCCCTTGGCACCAAACACCCTGGATATTCCCTTCATTAGGGCTCAGTCTTACAGACAAGAGAGAGCATCCGCCATTCTGCTGGGAACGCTCACCTTCTCCTGTGCAACAGAGACAACATCTCAGATGTTTCCCAGCTTTAAGCAAACTGAACAGGAATCCTCCTTTGAAGTGGTTTACTGAGTGATCCAGAAGCCTCTGAGACACCCTCAGAAACCTAGGTGAGTTTCCGTTAGAGTCACAAAGGCTGCTCCATGGGGACAGAGGTGAGCCGTGTGCCAGACATGACAGCATTGTGTGTACAGTGCCACCCACCACAGAGGGTCTCTCAGATCCCTCCAGCCTGATGCTCTGGGAGTAAATGAGCAGTAGTCTCTCGGGCATCATCCAAACCTCTAGAATTTACTGAAAATCAGATGATTATCTCTAGGCATAATGGCACTCAGAGAAAAAAAGTTAGAATCCGTGAGTGTACACAGTGAGGGCATGATGTGGGTCTCTCTGTGTGTATGTATGTGACTATACAATTGTGGCAAATGCATAGATTGTGTGTGAGTGCCCAAGAGTCAGGATAAATGTAATCAAGATGCAGTATAGGGAAACGGTAAGGACTATTCATCCTGGAACCAAGTGTGGTCCAAATTTTAGAGCTGCCACTAGCAATGTACTTGTGGGCAATGTAGATTAGATCACAGCTCAGCAGGATATGTCCCGCTCCACCTTCACCTACATGGGAGAACAGTCTTTTCTTGCCCTATTAAAGTTTAGTTTTGGCCATGAGACTTGCTTTGGCAGGTAGAATATGGGCAGAAATGGCAGTGTTAAGAAGTTAAGAGAAATGTTTTTGCTCATTTCTCTGATATCACCTGACAAATCCACAAAAGAAGCCTGCCCTAGGTAGCCACTGACTCTCCATCTTGGGCCTCAAATAGGACATATGGTAGAGAGCCATGCCAGTTAACCCACTGACCTGGGGGTTTTGTGAAAATAAGTGCTTGTTGCTGTATACTCCTGCAACTTTAGCTTTATTTGTTATGCAGCAAAACTGACTGATGCAGGCAAGTTACTCACTCTCCCTGTTTCTTCTCCAGGTAAATGGGGAGAACAGTGGTGCCTGCTGCAAAGGGTTGTCATAAGAATTAAATGAGCTGATGTATTTAAAGCACTTAGAACACTTCCTGGCACATAGTAAGTGCTTATATAAGTGTTAGCTGCTGTTGTTGGTGTAAATGTATCAGTAAGCAGGTACCCAAGTGGGTAAGAGCAGGTGAGCATGGACTCAGGTGCGAGACTGTGGAAGAAGAGGGAGAGCGATCGGGAGCAGGTGTGTAGGCATCTCTGTGCGCGGCGGGAACACGGCCCTCAGCAGAAGTACTCGTTGATCCGTCGGCCCGCCCTGGTCCCCAGAGCCTGAGAGTCCAGGCTGGAACGGGCGGAGAGGAGCCTGTCGGCCTCGCTGAGGCTCTGCTGGGACAGCTCCTCCGAGCCGTCCTCGCTGTGGCCCAGCCTCTCCAGGGTGACGTAGGCACCTGCGGCCTCGGCGGCGCCCCCGGTGCGGCACTTGCGCCAGCGCCTCCGGAGCGCGCCGCAGCAGACGAGCAGCGTGAGGGGCAGGGCGATGACGGCGGCCACGCTGATCACCACCACGTTGATGAGCCGCTGGGTGCCCTCGGCGTCCGCCACCTCGTCGGTGGAGAAGATGACGCACTGCTCCTTCCGGGGCGCCAGGCCCCGCACGCAGACGCACGCCACGTACTTGAGCTTGGGTACCAGCCCGCGGAGGGTGACGCTGGTCTTCCCAGGCTGCACGGCCACCCGCCGCATGTCGCGCTGCCCGAAGACCGCGTACAGGACACTGAAGGCAGTTGTGTTCCCAGCCTGGGGGGCCTTCCACACCAAGGTCACGCTCTGGTAAGTGTCTCCCACCACCTTGAGAGCGCTCACCCTCTGGGCCTCCTGGGGTCCTGCCTGCACATCCAAGTGCTCTCCTGGGGCCCCCATCTGGAAGTGCTGGAGGGTCCGTTGCTCCTTCATGTTGGGCACAGGGGGCCCAGTGGCCGGGGCAGCAGGCTCGGGGATGTGGGGGATGTGCCTGGCCACCATCTTATTGTAGGCGGCAGCTTCTGCCCCTCCACCTGTCCTTGCCCAGAGTGCCCCTGGGCTCCCGCTGTGTTCCGTGGACGTCTGGGGCTCAGTGACGACCAGGGAGATGAGAGTCTCAGAGGCTCCCAGGAAGTTCTTGGCCTGGCAGATGTAGTCTCCAGAGTCGAGGTGGGACACGGCGGGCAGGCCCAGCAGAGTCCAGCTCGTGCCGTCACCGGAGACTTCTTGGTGCACTGTGGGGAAAGAGGCAAGTGTGGGAGAATGAACAGGCCCACTTGCCCCCAGTTTCCTCCCAGGGTCAAGTTCACAACCCCAGGACTGTGCACATTCTGCCAAAGACCCTATTATCCTGAGAAAAGGCTGTGTGTCATTGAACTTTTCTGAGATTAGCCAAGGGGATGGAGATCACCTGGGCTCAAACTTGGGGCCACCCAGTCTGAGGCAGAGTCTAAGAATGATCGCATCCTAAATCTGAGATGTCCCAGATGTGCCTTTCAGGGCCCCAGAGTTCTGCAGGGCTGACCCCTCAGGGGCAGCCGGCTGGTGCTCTGGGGGTAGGGTGGGCTGGGTGAACCTGAGGCAGAGGCCCAGCTGGAAGTGCCCTGCTCACCCCTGCCCAGACCCACTGCCACTTCAATCACAGCATCTTCAGCCCTCTGGAGCTCCTCACACAATTTTGTTTGTACATTGATTTCAAGCCCACAGTCCTAGAGCAACACTTGCCAACCTAATTGAGGGAGACACAGAAGAAAGCTGGGAGGGGCGGGAGGTTTCCTGGTCAGGTGCCAAGAAATTATTCCCCCTCCACCCTCTTCCTTCATGTAGGGGGGCCCATGACTCCTGCAAAGCCCGCTACCCAGTGCCAGGGATGAACTATCTGTCTACACAGCAGAAAGGGCACTGACCGGGAAGTCGCCAGATTGGATGACTCCCAACTCCTCCTTGTATGAGCTGTGCGATGTCGACCAAGCACACAGCCTCTCGGAGCCTCAGTTTAGTTACACACAAAATAAGGAGGATGGTCAGGTTGTTCTTTCAAGTTCAATGACATTATGCACACAATACATTTAAGACATGAAGAGCTCAACAGACGTTAACTCAGGCCACTAACTACTCCTGTGATACTGGCTTTTCATATTTGCAGCTTGGAAACTTAACTGTAAATGTTAAATATACTAAGAGAGTATCTTCTACCAGAAAGCCCATGTTTTGTTCCCCTCGGGGTGGGCCCGAGTCTCTGATAGAGTGGCTGGCGGAGTATGTAGGGTTGAGAGCCACTGTCACCTGAAGCCACTGTCCCCACACCCTGCCTCTGGGCAGAGACGGGCCAAGTCCACTCAGACAGGATGAGAGTAAAGAGCCTTGCTCAGCCTAACTCCCTCTCCCTGGCAAAGCTGATACCACCCGCCCCATTTGGGATGCTGAGTGCTCTGCCCCAGTCCGGGATCTCAGCACAGCAATCCCTGTAGCTCACACACCTGTACCGTTGAGTGGGTGCCCGTTGGCCCTGCTCCAGCTCATCTCGGGCCCAGGGACGCCGGTGGCCCCACAACGTAGCAATACGGCGCTGCCCAAAGGGGACCTGATGCTGGCCGCCCCCGGACGGAGCTCCGGACTCTGGCACTTCCTCAGTTCCAGCTGGCTGAAGGCCACTCCGGCCAGGCTGCGCGGACTGGCACACCTCAGTCTGGCCTCTATGAAGGCCAGGTTCGGGGCCCAGCCCTCCAGGAAATGGACCAGGTCATAGAGTCGGCAGTCACACACCCAGGGGTTGTCCTGCAGCCCTGCAGGGGTGAGAGGGGAGGTGAGAAGTGAGCCCTAGACAGTCAGAACCCCAGGCCCGGCTCCCCTCCCTGCTCAGGGAGCACAGGGCACACCCAGAGCTCAGAGTCAGCAGAACTGGCCGCCAGACCCAGCTCCTTGCCTCACTAGCTGTGCGACCAGAAGCCCAGTTCTTCGTGACAGCATTACTTCCCTTTCAGGGTGGCATAAGCATAAATAACGGTACATCACATTAAGCACTGGGTGAGCCATACAGCCTGCTGACAAAATTGACAACCACTGCTGACACGCTCGGGCTGAGCCTTTCAGACTCCCGGCCAGGCAGTGGGTATTTCTGCAATAAGTGCAGTATGCCCAAATCCATTCCTACAAGTGCTCCATGAGCCCTGACCCTTGACCCCTGTCTTCCCGGCGTTAAGTGGCACTTTCAGCATCACCCCAGCAAAGAGGGTGGCTGTTCGGAGCCATGGTCCCTTGGACACAGGCTCAAAAGGACAGGAGTGAGGAGGCCAGGAAATCAAATCCAATGTTATATTCCAGCCCTCTTTACTTTAAACTTGAGCATCTTTGCGGAGCTGAAAGCAGGTCACTGCACCGACCGTGTCGGTGAACCTTCAACAGAGGTATCGAGTGTCCTCAATTCTAAGACACAATTCCTTTTCACGTTTGCATTTCTAACATACAAAATGAGTGCATGTAATGTGAAGTCCTTTCTATCCCCCACAGATGGTTATTAACTTTGATAGTGTCTAATCAGTAGCATATATTATGTTACATACATGTATTTGATGTATTTGGAAGGGGAAATGTCAAGGGGAGGTGGATTCAGATCTGCTTGTATATTTGTGACTCTCGGGGCCTTTCGAGCACTAGCTGGGAAGGTGCCAGTTCCTCTTCCACCCCTGCTCCCTACCCCATCCCGGTGGCTGCTACCCTGTGTGACTGGTTAGATGCATTTAGTGATACATCTGCACCCCAAGAGTCATCACTGCCCAGCTCTGGTGGTGAGCTACCTGGCTTTTACCCGTTACAACAGAGTCCCCAAAGAATTAATGCAAATGGCCCAATTAAAGGACGGTGAAACTGTTACCAGTCAGATTGGCCAAAGTTAAACGTTCCGACTACTTTAATTGTTAGCTTCACGAGAGAAGAGACTTTCACCCATCTTGTTCACTGCGTATCCGCAGCACCTAGAATTGAGCCCACACTTTGGCTGGCACTCAAATAAGCTTGCAGAGTGAACACATGCATGGGTGGCTGCACACACCACTGGTGGCGGGGTGAGAACTGGCTCAGCCCCTTTAAAGACTATGATTAATATTAAAATGTCTAATGTGCACACTCCAAGACCTAACAGTTCTCAGTTCCTATCCTAGAGAAACATGTGTCTGTGTGCACCGAGACGCATCATCAAGAATGTTCCCTGTGGCTTCACAGGTGTTAACAAGATAATGGAAACAATCTAAAGGTCCATAAAAGGGGGAGTGGCTAAATAAACTGTAGTATAACTTATGATGCAATATCATGCCATAGTTTTAAAAAATGAAGTTGATCCATATGTAGTAACTTACAGAGATCTTCAAGACGTACTGCTGGGTGGAAAAGTTAGTGTTGGTTATTATATACAATCTGATGACATTTTATGTAAAACACGCGGCTAAAATGTCTATGTGCAAGTATGTATATGCACATGTACATAAATGTATTGCAAATAAACATAGAAGTGACTACCTTTTAGGAGGGGGAGAAGGAATTGGATACGGAAGACGGCATAAACAGGTCTTTAGCCTTCTCTGCAATATTTTAAATGTTTACCTATATTCATGTATGAGTTGTGTAATTAAAATTAAAATTACTTTTCCAGAATGAGCCTATGCCCCCACCTGTCACCCTCAGGGACAAGCAGGTACCTTGGGTGGAAAAAGAGATTTGGCTCCCCTGGGAAGCTGTTGGGTTGTTAGGAACAGGGATGAATCAAAGAAAAAAGGGTCATTTGGTATAACCCATTCAACTCCACTTTGGGAAACTGAGTCTCAGGGGGCCATCTCCTGGCTGCGTGAACTGGAAGATCGCGTGTACCTTATTTTCCTTATTTGTAACACTAAGTCAACATCCTTCGCCTGGGTTGCCTGACGTGGTTATTGGAATATATAAATTTGATTTTCAAATAAGTAACCATTTTTTCCATATAAGTACTGCTCTATTTAATGCCCTTCATCAGATGAGAATGTCTGTAGGGTGGATGGAGCTGGAATGGGGCTTGCTGTCCCCTGACCCGCTCCCAAGAAGTTAGGCTTCTAAATATTCCCTCCTTAAGAGACTCTCCTGGGCCTCAGGACAGGAGTTTTTCCCAAACCACTCTAAGAGTGCTCCAGAGTGAACACATGCATGGGTGGTTGCACACACCACTGGTGCGGGGGTGAGAACTGGCCCAGCCCCTTTAAAGACTATGATTAATATTAAAACGTCTAATGTGCACACTCCAAGGGGTCCCGGGGGGGCCATTTGGTCTCCTGACGGACCCCACATGAGCCACGGCATTCTCCAAGGACATCTGCCAGGAAGCCTCTTTTCTGACACTGTGCATTCACCCCCACCCTCCACCAGGACCCCACCATGGTTTCCATCCCCTCATGGGACTGGGGACAGAGAACCAGCCTGTAGGACATGAGCCTTAGGCTCAGACCCACTACTTACTAACCCCCAGGTTGTGCTTGTTCATCTGTGTTACAAAGGACACTGTACTTGTACCATCTACCCCTGGGATGTGGTGAGGGTCAAGTTCTCCGAGGGGGTGAGAAGGAGTTCAGTGCCACATTAATTCAGATGGCCAGGAGGGACTGACCAATTAGCAAAGAGCAGGGATAACCTTCCTTCCATGGACGTGTACCTGGTGCTAAGAGGAGACTTAGAGGGGAGTGGGATTCACGTGATCTGAAGGTTGCTGAAAGCTGGGTTCCCTGAAGCAGGCTCTGAGATGAAGATTATCATGCAGGGAGACATGGAGCTGTGATGCAGGCCTGGTGAACCCCTCTGGAGCTGAAACAGCCCATCAGAACTGCCCCAAGTGGCTGGACCTTCAGAATCCTGTCTGACAGGGCTTGGTGGAGACTGTGCCCAGACAGGGTGTGCAGCCTTGAATGAGGCTGCTCGCATCTGAGGCTGTACCTGACAGGGCTGACAGCTGCAGGCTGCTGCCAACATCGCCCCCAGAAACTGGGCAGCCAGGCCAACCTGGATGGGGATCTGGGTGGCACAACAGGTGTCTGCCATGTGTACCTACTGTGTGCTAAGCTCTGTCTTCTTACCCACAACTCCAACCCTTTGAGCTAGATTTATTTACCATCGTCTTTTTTGTAGAAAAGAACCAAGCACAGAGAAGCTATGTAATTTGTCCTGGGACACACAGCTAGGAAGAGGCAGAGCTGGGATTTGAACTGCAACAGTCTGGCTGGGAACTTGAGCTCTTAAGCCTACCAGTCTGTGCCTCTCACTCAGTCTTCACTCACACCCAGAAGGCAGGTGTGATTTCTATTTTCCAAGTAAAGAATCAATCCTCAGAGAGACTTAGTAAACTTGCCTAAGGCCCCAAGGCTCACCAAGGCGGTTCCAAGTGAAGGATGCCATCTCTTACCTAGGACCAGCCTGGCGTGGTGGCCGGGAAGGAAGGGTCCGGCCTGCAGGCGAGCCCAGGTGGCGAGCAGCTCCTGCGGGAGCCTCAGCAGCTGGTTGCTGGAGAGGTCGAGGAAGGTGAGGTTCCCCAGGAAGCGCGCGGCCTCCGGCGGCACAGCCGACAGGCAGTTGGCCTGCAGGTCCAGCAGCCGCAGCTGGGGGGCGTCCCTGAGCGCCGCCCAGGGGAAGGCGACCAGGCGGTTCCCGGGCATGCGCAGCTCGCGCAGGCGGCGGAGGCCCCTCAGCATCAGGGCGCTGAGCTCGCTGAGGGCGTTGTAGGGCAGCCACAGCTGCTCCAGGCGGCCCAGCGGCTTGAAGGCATCCCCGGGCACCCTGCGAATGGCCGTCCGCTCCAGGCGCAGTCTGGAGGTGTCCGGAGGGACAGACGCGGGAGGCAGGGTCATGTCAGGGTCGTTGCACACCACTGTCCTGGGCACAGAAATGGGGGTATTTGAGCAAAGGTCCTGTCCGGTCGCAGATTCCCCCTTCCCTGACCTCCTTTTCAGGAGTTTGCACGGGAAAACAGGACACCAAACCCAGGCTGTGGCGATCCCTGGAGAGGGGCTGGGAACAAGCAGCCTCCTGTTTTCTCTTTGGGGATTTCCTGCTTTCACAGCGTTTCCCAGGGGTCCCCGGGGGGCCACTTGGTTTCCCGTCACTGGCCTGACGGACCACAAACTTGAACTGCTATGTCCCATCACAGCCCGCACCACCTCCAGGGCACTAATAATGAGTAGTATTCATAAATCCTTGTGCATTTGACCATCTTGTGCATTGTCGCATTGCATCTATGTGGTAAAAGCGATCTTTTGTTAAATTATACCTGTCTTTGTAACCGCTTCGGCTTTTCTTTAAAAAAAAAAACAACAACATAGCAAGGGCATCAGAAAACACACAGGAAGCCTCAAGCCTCTTCTGATTCTGAGGGACCATGAAATAAATGATCAAGGCGTTCAGAAGCCAGGACTTTGCAGTCCCACAGCCGGATTCACCTCTGGGCTCTTTGCTTGCTGGCTGTATATCCTTGAGTATATTATGTATATCTGGGGGACGTCCCAGGAAGGGGAGGAGGAGAGGATGAAACTGCTCTCAGGGCTGAGAAGGGGGGATGGGGAAGCAAAGAAGAGGATGAAGATGGAGGATCACTTGTTTGCGATGGAATGGGCACTCCTGGCCTTTCTGAGAACCCATAGAAAGGGGTCGAGGCTGAGGCTCCTGGGGGTAGGGCCAGAGGAAACCCGAAGTGGGAAGATCATGAGGAGGCAGGTGCTCCCATCACGGGCAGGGTGGTAAGAAATACCTGGGATGTGGTTGGGTACCCCCGGGAGGTGAGGCAAGAGGATGGAAGAGGCCTGGGAAAGAAGGGGCTCGGGAGATAGAGAATGGTGGAGGGCGGGGGCAGGAAGGAAGGAGAGGAAAAGAAAGAAGTAAAGGGGAGACTTTCTGTGCCCTTAAGGAGAGTACCTCTCACAGCATCCTGGAGGCAGGCTCAGAAGGATTTCCTGGAGCTGGGACATCCATGCCCAACCCCACCCCATGTATATAGATACCTGGTACCCCTACAGAGCCACGGCCTGCTGACTGGAGGAAAATGCATCTCAGACCAGCCCCCTAAGATCCTTGGGCCTTGAGGTCCAGAGAGATGGAGGTCTTATCTGGCCACCATCTGAAGGTCCTGCATCCAACCCCTTCCAGCCCAACTGGGCTACCCACCCCACACACCTGGTGCCATACCTGGCTTTGCTGCCATCGCCCAGGACGTGGAGGCTGCAGCTGCACTGAGAGGGGCAGGCGCCCCGGGCTGGGGGGAGCCCTCCGAGGGCCAGGAGCCAGAGCATGCCCACTGCCACCCTCATGGCCCCTGGCTCCTCCATAGCCCGGGCAGGGGCCTGTCCCTGACTGCTCTGTCCTGCCAGCCCAGCGAGCCCAGCAGCTGCGCACTGGCTCATCGGCTGCCCACACCCCCACCTGAAGCCACCGGATAAACACAGACAGGCTGGGGATTAGGGAGGGGAGCCCCGGCCACAGTGCTCAGCGGCTTACTGCTTCCTGGAATCACCCAGTCCTGAAGATGGGATTGGGAGGTCCTGTTGCATAGCAACAGCCCCAAACGCAGAGAACCCAGGGTACCGCAAGGTGGGGCAGTGGGCAGCTGCCCCGGGGCAAGCAGCTGCTAGACTAGCCAGCTGCAAAGCCACCCCATGCTGGCCAGGCTGCGGCTGCATGACCCCATGGGTGCTTGGGCTCAAAGGAGATGGAGACAGAACCCTGGTCTCTAATAAGGGCCACGGGAAATTCTCTCCAGGGACACTATCTCATAGGGAAAAATCAATGAGATGAAGGCAGTGAAGGCATTAGAAAGAGCCCAAGTTCCAGGCCAGGCCAGCTGGGTTCAAATCCTAGCTCTTCCACTTACAGCCTGTTACCTTGGATAAGCCACATGGTCTCTCTCAGCCTCTATGTTCTCATCCGTCAAGGGGAAGTAATGTTACTCTCTCAGGATGTTTATGAAAATTAAACCACCCAAGTTTCCCAGACTTTGACAGTCTGTGGGAACAGAAGCTTTCTGGGGAGTAGTAAAAACCCAGTTTTGCTGGTGTTTGCAATAACCTGGTCACAGAGAAGGTGGGAAGATTCAGAAATTTGGGGGTGACCTCATGGGCTCGTCAACTCTCCCAGCCTGCCACCCAGACAGCAGCTCCCTGAACACCCTGTGAGCCCCGAGTCTCAGATCACTGCCATCTGAGCTGAGCCACCAGTGCCAAAGGCATTGTTACCGACCCACATTCTTGAACCCTTGTATCAATAGAAATTGATTAGAGGCCAGGGGAGAAATTCAGTCTTTACTGGGACTCGTGCTGCAGCACAAGGGAGAAAAAACAAGTAACAGGTTCCCTTGGTCCTTTCCTGAGTCAGAGCGAGCTGGTCCCTTAAATGGGGTGAGGGTAGGGGCGGGTTGATGGGTCAGGCAGGAGGGCTGGCTTAGGTGGTCTGCCCACCCCCTGGTGGTGCTGTGTGCAGGGATCATGCCCAGTACCCTGCTTTTGCTCCAGACACCTCAAAAGTGGCAGTTGGGTTTTGGTCTTTTTGTATCTTGTTCTTCACAATTTGCCCCAACTGCAAATGTATGTAGTTACTTTTAGTCTCGTATAGTTTCTTTGTATTTTGTTGCTTGAGGAGACATTTGTCCAGGTGCAAGCATTGCAGCAAAGGCGCCCAGGTCCCAGGTCCCAGCCTGTGTCAGCATGAGGCGTCTCAGCCTGAGGGCAGAGTGCCCCTCTCCTCAAGCTGCCTCACTCCAAGGAGGGCCCCAGGGCAGGACCTCCCAGAGCTTTTAGAAAAGGCACGTCACTTTTCACCGATTGCCCCCATCCCCAACCTCATCCCACCATAGACAACACGCATTCATTTTTCACATTTGACCCCAAGGCTTTGCCCTCCAGCCCAGCAGACCCTGCCTGGCTTCTTTGGCTTTTCTAGTAGGTTCCTCAGTCCCTCATGCCCAAGGGCCGAGGCAGGCCTACACCAGTGAGGCATGATCACAGCGGGTACCTGGGGCCCCATTGTACACATCACATGCCTGTGTCAGGCCTGTTTCGACAATACTGGCTTCTAGGAAATATGGGTTCCCGTTCCTCCCTCTCTTCCTACTCAGCCAATATGATTTTCCCAGTGCTTTCCTCCTGCACCTCCTCCTCCCCAAACCAAAAGGCCAGCCCTGCCCATTCCCGCATCGCTGGCTCTTCCTCCTTCTGTTGGGCATGCCTCCGCGTCTCTTTCGCCTAGCTAAATTCTCCCTTTCATTCCCCGCCCTGTCCTTCTTTCTCTTCTCCCTTGAAGTCTTTTGTGATCTTGCAGGCATGAACAAAACCTGCCACATGTTTCCAGTTATGGTAATGCAAGATAGAAACTGGGAAGGGCAGGGAAGACTGTGGTAACTGGGTTATCACAGAAGGCTTCCAGGAGGACGCTGGCAGTCAGCTCAGCCCTGAGGTTAGGCTTGGACAGCAGTGGGGACCAACAAGAGGAAGGGCACGGTAAATGGATATTTAACAATAAAATGAGCTACTTGACCAGGAGTCTCAGGGGGTAGGAGATCGGATTTCTGTTCCAGCTCTATCCAGGAATCACTGCATGACCTCAGGTCAATTGTTAACTGCTTTGACCCCTCGGTTTCCTCCTGTGAAATGAAAAAGATGGTGGTATCAGTTCATGGAGTTGTTGTAAGAACCATCATGAGACCATTCAGCACAGTGCCAGCCCCTTAGCGAGCACTTAGCTAGATTGCTAATGTGCTCTGGGCCTTGGTTTCTTTATCGGAAAAATCTGGGAACTAGTTACATTGTTCTGGTCTTTCTTTCTCTCTCTTTCTCTCTTTTGGTTGGTGTTTCATGATGTAAATTTCACCATGAGCCAGTGGGTAACTTGGACCAGGACCTCATCTGTAGAAGCCAAAGGTCTTAGTGGGTCATGGGCCACTTAAAAAAAAGACAGCAGCCCCTCTGTCCCAAGTCAGGGCTTTGGGAGACGTTAATGCTTGTGTAGCTTAAGTGCTTGATGAAAGACAAGAAATGCAGCCCCAAAGGCTATATCCAGGATGTATTTTTCTGACCAAGGCTTATAAAGACCAGGGGAAAGGATGCTTACATTGAGAAGGAGGCAACTGAAATGACCCCAGGGGTCCCACCCCAGGGACGTAGCTGCAGAATCAGAACCAGTCTCTAGTCCCAGATGGAGTTCTTCCATGACAACAAGTGACTCCCCAACCATCATTCTTTCCCCACCATGTGAGCACATGAACCGATCTACATACCTACACACGCAGGCACACGCGCGGTCAGCTTGCCAGCACTTATGAACATGGAAGGGCCGGGCCCCTGACCCTTTCTCAGGCACAGCTGCAGCTCAAATCCCTCCTTTTGCTCCCAACCCCTCCCTTGGTTATGCAATTCTTTTCTAATTCAGCTTTCCGCTATACACCATTTGGATTCCGGGTCGTTAATCCGATGGGGCTGAAATGAATGAGGCGGGACTCCGTGCAGGCTTCACAAAGGCTGCACTGTCTGACTGGTGAATGGGTTCCTTTAGCCTGGGCCAAGAGAACAGTTGGGGGGGTGGGGGTGCAGCAAAAAAGGAGCTCAAGGTCTAGCATAATAACCTGCATGTGCCAGCACGTGGAATGGCCCTTTTTAACGGAGGGGTCTGGCTTTGGGGAGCCAGAGAAGAGCTGGGTCCGCTGGGAGAAAGGCAGGAATGGCAGAGTCCAGGGCCCTGCCCACCGGTTTCGGGGAGCTGGAGGTGCTGGCCGTGGGGATGGTGCTGCTGGTGGAAGGTGAGCCAGGCAGGAGCCGGGGTGGAGCGGAAACTCCGCGGGCTCCCAGAACCCAGGTCGCAGCTGCGGAGTTGGCAAGGAGAGGTGCCCAAGCTCTACTCCTCTGTGCCTGACCCATGGGGTCTTCTGATGGATGTACCTGTGGGATGCAGCACACAGGCTCAGAGCCAAGAGGCAGAAAGCAGGCAAGGGTCAGGGAGGCAGAGACTTTGAGAGGGTGATATCTCCCCAGAACTTGACCAAGAAGCAAGCCTTTTCACATCCCTCCAGCTGGAGAAAGTTAAGCCCACTCCCTGAAAGTCCTGCGAAGTATCTCGTATAGGATCAGCCCCCTGGTAGGCTCTGGAGACAGACGGCTCTGCCACCTGCTGGCTATGTGACTGTAACCAAGTCACTTGAGCTCTCTGATCCTCCAAGCCCCCTGGTAAAGGTTAGACGGGACCAGGATAGACAGACACCCAGGGATTTAAGTTCATTTATTCCCTTCCTCTCCAGCCCCACCTGTGACCTCCACCATCTCCATCCCCTCGGCTATAAGCACTTCCACTCTAGGGGCGACCTGGGTCCATGAGGTGCGAGCTTCTACCCAGAATCCCTAAGATGCTCACTGAGGCCAGAGCTGGGATGGTAGACCCTGGAGCGGAGTGGGCCCAAGACTAGGTTGATAGGGAACATCGATCTTGTTCAAAGCAGATCTGGAGAAATAATCAACACATTTCCTTACCCAACGAGAACTGACAGTGGAGAGGGAGTGGCAGCCACTAGGCTGGCCTGGAGGACTTTGTGACGGCGTTGGCCTGGACACCACTGTCTGGTGACCCCAGCCCCTTTTCCTCTCCACGGGCAGCCCTACCATCTAGCGTCCCTCTAGGTCCTCAACCACGCCTTGAAAGTTTACAACTTTATGTTTTTGCACATGCTGTTCCCTCTTTTGAGAATGCTCTTCCACACACTTTCCTCCTAGTAAACGCTTACATTTGGAAAGCAGGGTCCTTCCCCGTTCCTCCCTTTAGCTGAGAGAAGCCAAGGCTCAGAGAGCATAAGGGGCAGCAAGTGAGTGACGAAGCTGAAATTCAAGGTCGAGTCTGTCTGCCACCGGAGACAGCCTTCAAGTTCACCTCGCTGCCCCCTTGTCCTGGGAAGCTCCCAGCTCTGCACTGGCTCCTCCTCTCCAAGGCTCTCCCTGATGTTGTCCCATAGCCCCTGGAGAAGGCATTCTGGAACTTGAAAGATCTGAGTTCAAGTCCCAGCTCCACCACTTACTAGCTGTATACTCAGCGTTAGGGATCTAGCATCTCTGAGCCACAGTGTCTCGGCTGTAAATGCAGAGGAAAGCGTCCAGATGAAGACTGACCCAGAGGATTTGGCACGTGACAAGTGCTCGCAGCTGCTCATGTTATGAATGTTCTGCTGCCCTTTATTGGTTTTCTTCCTTGTCTGTCCTCCCATCAGATTGTGAGTTGGTGGAGGACAAGGTATACATCTCACGGCTTGTGGTATGGGAGGGCCAGCTCACCTCGTGGGTGCTTGACGAGCTGCAGTGAGATGGATGCTGAGTGTGAAGGGGGAGGGTGCTGAGGTTGCATCCACCCCGTGGCCCCTCATTCTGACCCCAGGTGCGCCTCTCCAGCCCCGATGCCAGCTCTACCCTTCCTTTCAGCTCTCTCCGGTCTCAGCCTCAATAGCCTGACCATCCTCTCTTTCTGCAAGACCCCGGAGCTGCGGACTCCCAACCACCTGCTGGTGCTGAGCCTGGCCCTGGCGGACAGCGGGATCAGCCTGAACGCCCTCGTTGCAGCCACGTCCAGCCTCCTCCGGTACCAGCACCCTCCCCAGTCCCTGGGCTCCGGGACCTGACCTGGGCACTGGGTGGCAGGCCAGAGGCCGCTATAGTAAACTGTAAGGGAGAGAGTGGGCAGGCTGAACTAGGTTAAATCTGAATTCCAGACTATTCCTGTAGAACCACAGCCGATTTCTAGAACACAGGAGATGCTCGGACCTGGGCAACAGAGCTGGCTGACGGTGGGGATTAAGAACATGAGCTCTGCCACCAGGCTGCCTAGCGTGGGATCCTGACTTTGTTATTTCTACCTCTCAGCTTCTTCATAAGTTGGATATTATGACCTAATTCCTCCGGTGGTTAGAAGCATTGATTTATCATTTGTAAATAAAACAATGCTCGGCCTCTAAGAAGCTTTAAGTAAGTGTTTGTGAAAGCAGTCAAGATTTGGAGAAGTGTCTAAGATCTCCTTCTGTGCAAGCCAGGCCCTCCCAACGTGTGTTTATGGAATTGTTTTCCTAAGCACAGGACGTTACTGTGGAGACCGGAGTCCACCTGGGTGTGAATGCTCAGGGCTGAGCAGCCTGGAGGGTCTGAACCAGGGAGGGCTTCTTGCCCTGGTGGCCTCCTGCCCCTGCCCAAGGTGGGGGAGGCCCCAGTTTCCTCTTTGCAAAACCCTTTTCTGAGGATCTGAAGGTGTCTTCCAAGCTGCAGGCGTGGAGGAGGGCAGGGACGGGGTGGGGGTGGGGGGGTCACTGGGGCCCCGTGTCTCCCACAGGCGCTGGCCCTACGGCTCAGAGGGCTGCCAGGCTCACGGCTTCCAGGGCTTTGTGACGGCGTTGGCCAGCATCTGCAGCAGCGCAGCCGTCGCCTGGGGGCGCTATCACCACTACTGCACCCGTGAGTCTTTGGGTTCCCACCGTGGAGGGACATCCACGTACTGAGGGTCTGCTCAGTATTTCCCAGTTCAGGGGAGTGTGTATGGGGGTAAGTGTGCATGAGTGTGGGGTGTGGACGCTCAGGAAGGGAGGGAGAGGGGGACAGTGCAAGAGAGGTGCTGAGACACTTGCTGGGAAGGCTGCCTGTGCCACTGCTGCTGCCTCAGGCAAGTCAGGGGTCCTCTCTGAACCTTAGTCTCGTCCTCTGGGAGATGATTTTTGTAACCAAAATCACAGTTTAATTTTGAAAATCAAATGAGATCATGGATACAGAAAATACCCTTGAAGACAGTCACCGTTGTGAGGCAGAGAGATATGTGTGTGAGTGTGTGTGTGTAACTGGGCGCGTGCCTTTGCACCTCACACTTCCACAGAGCCTTTGCCATGCAAGGGTTTAATGAAAATGAGTCTGGCTCTAGATTTTCCAAGCTGTATTGTCAAATCCCATCTTCATAATTAGCTATATCAGTGTACCACCTGCGCTGTTATCTACCTGACTTTTTTTTAAAGTGACTCATTTTTAAAAATTTAAATACCTCGCTTTAGTCTTATTCTAAAAAAATTTGTGAAATCACAACTTTAATGTCCCTATAATTTTAATACACATTAAAATAAAAAACATGTTTACCTGTAGACCACCTAGAATGCCACTCTCCACAGAGATGTGTAAACCTGCTCCGGGGGCCCGTGGCTCAGTCACCACTCACAGCAAATGCTCAGTCTGCAGACTGGGAAGCAGAGGCTCAGAGAAGTTAAGTAGCTTGTCCCAGGTCACACAGCTATTGGGGTAGGGCTGGGATTGGGCATGGCCTGGGTGCCTCCACAGGGAGTCTCTCCTTTTGTCTCCTGGGCTCTGAGTCTCGAACTGTGGACCTACCTAGCACGGAGGCGACTCTGGGGTCCAGGGCTAGCATGGCCTCAAGCCCTGAGCATCACTCCTTTGGAATCACAGATCTGTCCTTGCCGCAGACACACACAGCCCCCTGCCCTCAACAAAGTCACATACTTCCTTCCAGGGCAACAACAACAACAACAAAAAAATGCCTTCATTCTTATCCTAACTCCTATCGGGCAGGTTAGCCCCTCCCACCCCACCTGACCTTGGACCTCCTCTTCCACCTTTGCCCCAGCCCTGTCCCCAAATCTCCCTTGCACCATCACACATGCACGTGCACGCACGCACACGCGCACACACACACTCTCACATGTGCACACATGAATGCACACCTCCTTAGAAAACAGAAGGCTCTTTGCCTTAGTATAGAGCAGTTAATCCCTGTCCCAGGGGCCTCCAGATCAGAGCCCTTCTGTGCTGGAGGGCACAGAGGGGCAACAGGAAAAGAGGGAAAGGGGAACAGGGTGTGAGCTCATGTCCATTAGTGGGTGACCTTGGGCATGCCACCTTAGTCATCAGTTTCCAAAGCTGCAAAGACAACACATTGGTCAAGGTGGATATTCACTATTTTGCCCACGGCTGGGGGAGCAGGAGGTTGCTGTCTGCTCAGGCTGCAGAAACAAAATACCCTAGCCTGGGCAGCGTACACAACAGAAATGGATCTCTCACGGTGTTGGAGGCTGGAAGCCTGAGATCAGGGTGCCCGCACGGCTGGGCTCTGAGGAGGGCTCTCTTCCTGACTTGCGGATGTGTGCTCCCGTGGAGGAGAGTGAGATCATCTCTCTGAGTCTCTTCTTATGAGGGCACTAATCCCACCGTGGCAACTCCACCCTCATGACCTAATTACCTCCCCAAGGCCCCACCCCTGAATACCATGACTCCGGGATTAGGACTTCAACATATAAACGGGGGTGGGGGGGACATAAACATTCAATCATAGCAGGGGGACACATCCAAGCAAATTCCATCTGCCCTGGGGTCTTGTCTACAAAGGAGCAGGACCAGAAAACCCCCAGACAGAGGAGGCACCTGGGAAAGGCACTGTGAAGCACTGGATGAGAAGGGCTGGATGAGGCTGTGAAGGGCATAGGTGGAAAGATCGTGGAGGAGGTCGGGTCAGTGGGACTGGTCACACCAAAAGATGCTGTTGGGACCCAGCTTCTGCCGTTGGCACTGAGATGGGGCCCCAACCCCAAAGTCGAGTTCTCAGAGGGTATCTTGGAAACAGAGACAGTGACCTGCTTCCGAGCAAGAGCTGGAGATGGTGGTAAGTCCCAAATTCTGCCCCCATCCCCCATCCTCAGTGTTCTGAACACTCATCACCTGGACCACTGTCTATATTTCTTCCCCAGTTTGGCTTTGAGAAGCACACCTGTCTCTTCTAAACGTGGTATAGAGTGTCTCTAGGAGACCTTCACCATCCATCATCTCTTTTTTTCTTCATCGCAGTTGTCTGAGGCAGGGATTATCATTTCCATTTTGTGAAGGAGAACATTGAGGCTCAGAGAAACTCCTAACTTGCCTGAGGCATTGCAGTATTAAGCATCAGAGCTGGGATTTAGGGACATTCTGTGTGACCAGGGAGTCCATTTTTTCCCTACTCTGCCGAGATACCCCCTCCTCTCAATCAGCCTCCTCCCATGTCCCATGCAGGCAGCCGACTGGACTGGAACACAGCCGTCTCCCTGGTGTTCTTTGTGTGGCTGTCTTCCACCTGCTGGGCAGCACTGCCCCTCCTGGGCTGGGGCCACTATGACTACGAGCCGCTGGGGACGTGCTGCACCCTGGACTATTCCAAGGGGGACAGGTGAGGTGGGGAGAGCAGCTTTGAGGCTCCCTTCCGACGGGAATCTTGGCTTTGAGCCTGTAGGACAACAATGTCAGCTGAAAATCCAAATAGGGACATGTCCACATTTGCCCGTCTCAACTCCTCGGTCATGGTGCCCCCATGCAAGCTGACAGTGGGACTGAGGACAGCCTATTCTGGAGACTAGCCAAGTGATGGGAATGTTATGTAAACTGGGGTGCAGAGTTGGGCCCAAGAAGGGGTACTATTCAGGGAGCCACTGGCCTGTGTCAGTTGTAACAGTGGCTGAGCCCCATGACCCTCTGTCATCTTCGGCACAGTCGGCTGTCCCATCTCTGACTCATCACCTTCTACAAGGAGCCGTATCCTTGGCTGGATAGATTCAGAGAACGTTAAGGTCTTTGCATTGGGTGGACCCTCCTTGGTGTAGAGCTCAGTCCTCTGAACTCCCTGAGTGTCTACTATGATCCAGTCCCTGGACCAAACGCTGGAGAAACCAGAGTAAATGCATGATGGCCCCGCCCGGCGTGGAGCACGTGTCCAGCTCCGAGGGGAGTTCGGCTGGGACCCGGGAGGACCCACATTCTGAACACTCATCTGATGGGGCCAGTTCCCCGAATCTGACTGTCTAGAGCTAAGGCTGGTGGGCTTTCTGGGGCAGCTGATCACCTCTAAGAGGCCATCTCTCCTCGTCTCTCCCGTCTGCAGAAATTTCACCAGCTTCCTCTTCACCATGGCCTTTTTCAACTTCCTCCTGCCCATCTTCATCACAGTCATATCCTATCGGCTCATGGAACAGAAACTCGGGAAGGCTGGCCGTCCCCCGGTAAGGACCGACTCCTAGAGCAGGAGAAATCTCTTTGTCCCTCTCAGGGACACCAGGGAAAGTGAATGATGTGACAGCAATCAGGGGATTTTCTGTGTTTTCAATGATGAGAAAAAATGCAGCTTTCATAAGGTGGAGACGGGGTGTTAGGGCAGGAACACTCCCTCCCGTTGCTGGGGATCGCCCAGATCTGGGAGGAAGGATCAGAACTGCTCAGACTTAAAATAATTAGAAATAGCAGAGTTGGATCAAACCCAGGACTGGGACTCCAACCACCCACGTGGGCAATCATAGTGCATAAAAGAAATACTCTCTCTGTTGAGACACCTAATCTGCCACATTTTTTCCAATGAATTGGAAAAGTGCTGTGCAAATCGATTTTAGCTGGAGACCCAGGTTCCCTTCAGTCACAGAACGAGGGCGGGGGCTGTGCTGGGACCAGAATCTCATCTCGCGTCCCCCGGGTTCCGGCTCGGTGCTTTGCAGCTCATCGCCACTGCCTTGTCGGTGGTGCTCCGCGCAGGGCCCGCCCCAAGCGCTGCCTGGGTGTTCAGAGTCGCCACACCTATTGGAGGTTCAAGCAACCAAGAGACAAGGCTGTCGCACGGATTTTCTCATTTTTCCCGGTTGACTTTAAACCATCCGTTCCAGTAGCATCAGCAGAGGTCGCCACGCATTGTCGCAGGGACTTCAGCTGCGAGCTTAAGTCATCATCTTTGTTACAGGGCGACATGGTGAATAAGAAAATAGTCACTGATTTTTAGCGTCAGAATTTTAACATCTGAGTGTGTGTGGGGAGCGGGAACCTAGCTAGCAATTTCCATCCTGAAATTAGAGCGCAAGCAGTGCGCCCTCCTGTGGCCACAGGTGGTACCACATCGCCTGCTGCCTGCTTTTATCTCACAAGGTGGGAAGTGGCCCCTTGGAACACAGGACAGGTTGACAGGCCAGTGGCTGCAGCTGCTGATGGCAAGCTGGTTCTGGGACGGAGCTGTGAGGGCAGCTCAGCCTGGGGACACACTCAGACACACTTACGGAGCCCCAGAGCTCAGACCAGGAAGGAAGCTCATTATCCACCCCAGTCCCTGCCTCCAGGCAAGTCAGGCATTATCAGACCACTTTACAGGCAAGGCAAATGAGGTCAAGTCAGCTAGAATGAGAGGCCTAGGGTCACACATTTTAAACAGAAGAGAGACTCTTCTGGCCCCAGGTTCCTCAGCATCTTCCCACAGCCCCGCAGGGTGCCGACTTTGTCCCCAGGCCTCGTGGGGCTGCCAGCCACCCAGAGCATCTCGACACCTCCCTCCTGCACCCGTGTTTCCCCAGGTGAACACCGTTCTGCCGGCCAGGACGCTGCTGCTCTGCTGGGGCCCCTACGCCCTCCTGTACCTGTACGCAGCCATCGCGGACGTGACCTCCATCCCCCTCAAGCTGCAGATGGTACCCAAAGCTGAGTCTACTCCATCTTTGTGTCTCCGTTTCGCTCATCCTTTTTTCCTGGCTTTATGGCCTCCCCGGTAGCTTCTCTCTTTCTCTTGTCCTTTGAATGCTCATAACGCACTGGGTATTTGCTTGCTCCTCTGGCCACACAGCGCCACTGTCTAGGCCTCACGTGAGATGGCAAGGACAGCCAGCCAGATGGTGACACGTACACTCTGGGGCCAGGGGCTGAGACCGGTGCCTGGGGAGGAGTGTGGCTCCACGTGTCACTTGCCAGCTAGTCAGAGAAGGCTTAGAGGCTGCGGAATCAAGCCAAGGACAGATGCTTGGCGGCTGGGGGGATGTCAGGGTGGGGGTCGGGGGCTGTGACACCAGTTGGGACCAGAGAGAGGAGAGGAGGCTCTGAACTTCTCTCCTGGACTCTTCTGTCACAACAGGTGCCTGCTCTCATCGCCAAAACAGTGCCCACGGTCAACGCCATCAACTACGCCCTGGGCAGTGAGATGGTGCACAGGGGAATCTGGCAGTGCCTCTCGCCACAGAGGAGAGAGCGGGACCGAGAGCAGTGAGCCTCTCCGGGGGGCTTGCTCAGACCCAGGCCTACCCCGGCCACCCTGGGCTGAGCCCCACGCGGGACGCTGCCCCCGGGATCCTGCCAGCCAGGCTCCAGACACTCATCCACCATCCCGGATGGCTCGTTGAGCCTGGCCCCGGGCCGGACACAGGGGATTCAGAGAGAAACCAGGCTGCGTGGAAGGAGCTGGGGCTTCAGAGCCAGACAGCGCTGTGTGCTGGTCACAGCCCTCCACACAGAGGCTGAGAGATCTTGGGAAAGCCACGCTCTCTGAACTGAGCTTCCTGACCCCTAGCATAAGGATAGTAACACAGACCCCGGGTCTGCTGTGAGGCTGGAACATGCTAACATGTACGCACCACACACATAGACGTTGCTCATTAAAAACAGCTGTTAGGACCCAGAGTCTTACATAGAAAGGGCTGAAAGGCCCGGCTTTACTTGTGGAGGCTCAACCTAGGCGGACAGTGTTCAGACAGCCACCTATTAAATCATGGTCTCTTGCAAGTGACTTACTCTTCCTGGGTGTTTGTTTGCCTACCGGTGAGGTGTGACAACAGTAGCAGTGACCTGACCATGCAGAAAGGACCAGAGTGTTACCCGGTGCACGTGAAGCGCTCCCTGAGAGCTGCCACCAGCACTCTCTGGTCAAACACAGCTAGCCACTCGTTCGTTGCTTAGCTGCCAACATCGAAAAATCAGGACAATCTATTTAAAACTCCAGACACCTGAAGATGAGGCCCCATCCCCACCAGCCGGAGGAGTTTCCAGGATTGGCTCAGGGTGGCTCTGCCCTCTGCCTGGGGCACATGATCTCCCATCAGCGGCAGCTCGTGTGTTCCACGCAAAGCCTGTGGGCATCTGAGTTTGAGACGCCAACACGGGGGTTCCCATCCCTGGACGTCCATCTGCATCTCCAGAGTCAGCGCTTCAGGGACAAGGTGTGGCAGGTGCACAGACGTGGGTGGGCCTGTTGCCCTAAAGGGAAGTGGAGATGGTTGCAGGGTGATCAAGGGCACTACAGAAGGTCTGAGGATGAACACGGACAGCTGCTCCCAGCCCCGCGGAGGCAGGGAGCCTGAAAGCCAATCCCTTGGAGCTGAGGGGAGGAGGCGCCAAGCCCTACGGGCTGGGGAGGGTGTCGGGAGGGGGGTGGCCATGAAAACAGCATCTGGGTCCCTGCAGACCAGGACCTGGCTCTCAGCCTTGCAATGCAGGGAATCAGACCACATAAATATGACTCACAAGGAGTCCACACAGTCAGAGGCGGGGCAGTCATTTCGCAAAACTGGGTGAGGTGGGGAGGGGAGGGGAGGCAGCCTTCGCACAACACTGTTTCCTAGACCACGATGCCAGGTGTTGTGGAGACGAGACGCCACTTGGCCTCACTCCAGCGCCCGTACAGGGCCCTTGGCTTAGGCCCTGGAGTGGGGGCCGGGAGGGGAAATCCAGGGCCTGAGCCAGGCTCACACGCAGACTGAGTGGGTGGCCAGGAAGGCGAGGGGGACCGGGGCCCAGAGATTCTGACTCTGCCCCCATGGCCCAGGGATCTTTAAATTGTCTTCATTGGGGACCTGCCCTTCACATCACCGTCAGAGACACTAAGTCCCTGAGGAGGTACAAGGGAACACAGTGAGAAGAGAGGGGAGATGACCCCCCAGACCCCGAGACAGAGAAGGGCTGGAAGGTGAGAGGAGGCTGAAGAAGCCCAGCCAGTGTCCCCGGACGGATCACGCCCCAACCTGTGCTCAGAGGAGAGGAGGGGAGGCAGGCAGGCTGGCTGGGCAGGGCGGAGGACGGCGTTAACACAAGCCCTGCATCCCCAGGTCCACCTGGAGCAGGGAGGGTCGGCTCCAGCCTGGGCTGGGTCAGCAGGAGATGAGAGGGGCTGACAGCCCCCACCACCCTGGGGGAACGACCAGCGCCCCGCCTGAAGCTGTTTGTTCAGAAGCCCCAAGTCTACCCACACTCCCGCATCTCACTCATGGAACGGGTTTAGGGAGCCTCATCACCTTTAGGTTTTTCTGCCTTTCGGGACCTTGAGTCCCCTGTGGACACTGTGTGCAGGGCCCCTCCCCTTCCTCCTTCCAACCAACCCTCCAGCACGCCATCCCGCCCTTCCAGGGAGCAGCTCAGCCTCCTCCCTGGGACGGTTTTCCTGGGAAGAGGAGAGGCTATGTGCCTGTTTGATTAGCAAAAAAGAAAATATAAATTAATAACAAGTTCATACTGTACAGCACAGGGAACTATATCCAATAACTTGTAGTAACGAATGGTGAAAAAGAATATGAAAATGAATCTATGTATGTTCACGTATGGCTGAAGCATTGTGCTGTACACCAGAAATTGACAACTGTAAACTGACCATACTTCAATAAAAATATATATATATATATATATTAAAAAAAAAGAAAATATAAATTAATTATGACCTAAACTGTGTCTATATTTTCTCTCAAAAGTAAGGGGATTTTGTGAGTTTTCCAGATTGGGAAATAAATTCAACAACGAAGCAGTATGCCTCGTTTATTTCTATCTTTCCCCTTACCACGAAATTGGAAGAATTTCTGCCATTTTCCCTGTTAGAGACACTCTTAGTTCAATTTACTCAAATACAAGTTTACTCTCCCTCCCACCAAACTGCCTCTTGGATTATTTTTCCCATTCCAGTAAATATCATTACTATCTGTACTGTCATATAAGCTAAATGAAGAGAAATAGAGGCGGGGAAGCAGCAATGATCTGATGATGAGCGTAAATCCTTACCTGGCAGATAAGGATGGCGCAGTGCCTAGCTTCTACCACAAGGTGGCAGTGCTAACTCAATGATTCATTTATCCTGCGCGTCCAGCCCTGGGGCGGAGTCGAGGGGGCGTCGCTTTCTGAAGAGCCTGGGGGTTCCCCGACAGATCCCTGCAGGATCCTCAACAAGCTTTCTTTTCTACTGTTGCTACAGTAGCCTGACATCTATCTAGTTGTTTTCTACTTCACATCAGGATGTGATTTCCACATCTCTCCCGGAACGGAACAGAATTGCACGCCCCTTGTCCTGAGGACTCCCCGATGGCCCTGTAGGGACCCCCTTTTCTCTGCCGACAGAACAGCCATTGAAAGTCCAGCCAGATGTAAACCTTCAAAGTCTTCCCATGCATAGGAGTTGGTTAGGAATTCTGGTCTGGCTTTTGCCTCTGTCTAATCGTGAGAAGTTGGGACAGTCCCTGAATTTTTCTGACTTGGATTGTTCACCTGCAAAGTGGAGGTGCCATGCTGATCTTACCTGTGGAAACACACTGTAAACTGTGATGTGCAGGACAGGAGGGCATTTCAAGTCCTATGGCTGGAGAAGCAGCCCGAGCCTCTGCAGAGGTGCAGTAAATGGCATTTAGTGATGGTAACATTTCTAAGGGAAGGAGTCCGGGAAAAGCCCTGGGTGAAGGCGAAGATCACAGCCCTTCAATCTTCCCGCTCCTCTCTGTTGAGGTAACTTGTTGCTCCCTTCTTAAGCTGTTCCCTGGCCCTGACCCCCCACACCTGTTCCTCCCTCCCTCTGTCTGTCCCTGCAGCTGCTCCTACAATAGCCTCCATTGTCTCCCTGCAAGGCGTCCTCCGCCCAGCTGCCCTTCCCTCTGCAGCTGCCAAAACACATGCAAGTCCTTGGCTTGTCTAGGTGAGAGGCAGCGTGGCAGCTTGGAAGGCACTTAGGTGTGAGTATTGGAACGACCTGGGCGTGAGTCCAGGACTGGCCTTTTATTCAATGTGTGACCAAGTTTGAGCAAGTTTATTACCTCTGAATTTGTGCCACTCCCACCAAAATTGCCTCATTGGGGTGGCATATTTTAAAGCACATAGTACATGATGGGTGTTCAATAAATATTAGATTTGCTCCATGGGAACCTCATAGACTATTCCTTGCTGTCCCCTGATTTTTATTATCACTCACTCAAGAAAGGGGTGTACAGGAGAATTATGATGATTAAGTGACAAATACATGCAATATGTGTCACATCTGTGACCTTGTTTAATTCTACACAACATCCTCAAAGGCATATTCTCAAACTTATCTGCACCTTTGAATTATTTTGGGGTCTGATGAATCAAAGTAGTCCCTCGATCAGAAGCATCTGGGTGCTTGTTAGAAATGCAGAGCCCCAGGCCCCACCCCAGAGCTCTTGAATCCAAATGTGCTTTTTAAATGACCCTCCGCCAAGGCCATCTGTGCGCATCTTAAAGCTTGAGAAGCACGGTGAAGCTTTATGGATTACGATGTCTGGGTCCCTCCCAGAGACTCTGATGTGATCGGTCTGAAGGGCTGCCTGGGTTTGGGGCTTTTAAAGGCTCTTAGATGATTCCATTCTGAGGCCAGGAATAAGAACCATAGATTGGGGGTAAGGGCTGGGGGTTACGGATACTCATTTTATTGTTACAGCAATGTTATAGCAACCTGGATCCCATCAAGAAACCAAGCGACACTCGGAGGGTTGGAGAACTCAGGTTTATCATGCTGGCGGGCCCAGAGGAGTTAACACTCCAAGCTCTGGATCCCGTCTGTAGGTTTACACAGGATTTTATAGAGTTTTAGGTTTCAATTAAGTTTGTGCCATATGCAAATAAGATGTTAGAAATGGACCAATCAGGAGCGAGCTTTGGGGAACCAGTGGAATTTTAGGGGTAAGTTTCATTTTCCTAGAAGCAGGCCCTTTGACAGAAGCACAAAAGCGAGATAATGCCACCGGGCCAGGGAACCAGATGGCGCTGGCGGGAAAGTAATGGCTCGGCCTGGGGGTCCTGCTGGTCTTTCCATGGGGCTTTCCACCTCATTATGAAGAGTGATTTAGCTGAGATTTACTCTGAGTCATCTCTGAGACCATTCTTTGCTGAATATATTATACATGAGGATATATTATATATGGATATATTATACACACACATATATGCATATATATCTCTCTCTAGAAGTCTATTTCTTTGTTACAAACACCTACCTTGTCCTATGGCTTGCTCTCATCTATGTCTTATTAGTTCCCCCCAAATCCCAAAGACCAGAGACCCGACCGTAGAGTCTCAGCCTAAGGCTTTCTGTTTTATCACCGTGATATCCTCAACAAGATAATAGGGTCAGGTCTTGTAACTGATGGAAAGACAAAGGCATGAAGATGCTGAAGATTCTCCTTAAGGCCACACAGTGCTGGGGAAGCCTGGCTCCTGACACCCCGCCCAGAGATTTTCAGGCTTCAGTGATGGCAGTGCAGATGCAGATGGTGAGAGGGGTCTTCTCAAACCCTAAGGGGCACACGAATCACCTGGGATCTCATTAAGTGCACGCTGTGATTCAGTAAGTCTGAGGTGGCACCGAGAGTCTGCATTTCTAACAAGCTTCCAAGTGAAGCCCTCTGACCCCTGGTCGCAGCTAGCTGGCTTTCCCTTCCCAGGGGCCGACAAGGGTGTTCCTTATCTCTCAACCGCCAGACGATTCAGACCTCCATGCTGTGCCTCATCCCACCACGGGGTGGCGCTCTAGGAATAGTTCCCTACCGGATTTTCTGTGGCTAAGCTGCTCTTGGGTTCAGTCTACAAATACTTAGTCAGCCTAATTATATCAGGACACAGTTTAAACAAGATGTCTAGTCAAGGTCCTCACTAGCAGTTTACATTCTAAGACAATAAGCAAGTGTATAAAATAGATCATTACAAATTGTGCTGAGTAAGGAGATAAGCAAGGGATAAGATAGGAAGTGACAGGGAGAGGTGGTCAGAAAAGACAGGTCTGAGGTGGTGATATTTGAGCTGTGACTTAAAGGATGAGAATAAGGCAGACAGGCTGAGAGCAGGGAAAAGCATTCTAGGCAGAGGGAACAGCAGGTGGGAAAAGGAAATAAAGATTCATGATGCTGGAGCAGATGAAGTCAAGGAGCAGCAATAGGAGATGCAGGAGCCACATCCAACAGGGCTCCAGCTTTTAGGTTTTATTTTAAGAGCTAATGAAAACCTTTGAAAGGTTTTAATCAGGAAAGTAAGCAGATCTGATTTCCATTTTTAACTGATTGCTCTGGCTGCTGTGTGGAGACTACAGAAGAGGGCCAACCGTGGAAGCAGAAAAGTGAAATAGGGTTGTTACAATAGTCCGGGCTAGAGGTGCTATTGCCTAGGCCTGGGATGGTGGTGATGGTGGTGGTGATGGTGAGAAGTAAACAAATGTGGTATGTGGTTTTGGAAGCAGATGCGACAGGATTTGCTAGTAGTTTGAATAAGTTTATCACTTTGGATGCTTTTGAGTTCAGGAAACAGAAAATACAATGTTATTCGACTGTTTTCAGAATATAAGGGCAACTTACAGACTTACACAATTGAAAATTGCGACAGAGGCAGGTTTCAGGCGAGGTCTGATCAAGGCTCTAGCCTTATTTTTCTATAATTCTTGGTCCTGCCCCATCTCTCTCCCACCCTTATGTGTCCATTTATCTGTATGCTGACTTCAAGAGGACTTCAAGAGCAAATACATATGTGTTTGCAATATGACTCCATTTACATGGAGGAGGAACAAGCATTATTTCCAGCAATCATAAGTCAAAAATCTTGATCTTGGGATTGATTGAGCCATCTTTGAACCAACCCCTGTTGCCAGGAGAATGAATCAGATAGTTGGCTTAAAACCCCCATTATATCTCTACTGCCAATGGACTGATTAGCTTAGATGGGAGTTACTGGAAATTATCACAATGGGTAAGAGGATGAGATTACCTTAGTTGGCTTGGACCAATGAAGGTGTGGGTGTGGTCAGTCTTGACCTAATGGCATAGGTGCTACACAGTGAGGGAGAACAGTATAGATGTTGAGGAGAAAATTACAATTTCCACCATGGGAACTATGTAAGGTTTGAAGGTATCGGAGAACTCAAGGATGATGCCTAGGTTTTTGGAGGTGTCATGTGCTAAGATGAGAAAGACAGAGAGGTTTGAGGGAAATAAATATAGATGCTTCTTAAATACGCAGGTATCTGAATCCAGTGAGCATTTGGAAATATGAGCAGGAGCGAAAAGAAGTTGTCCTGGATGGAGTCACCCACATCACGAAGCATCATCTAGATGTGGGGACAGAGTGGCAAACTCCCAGCCTTGGCACAGTCTCTCTAGACAGCCCAGGAACCAGCACGAGGGGAAGAGTGCCCTGGGATTCTGATGAGAGGTTTAAGGCCAGTGAGTCTGCAAACCAAATAAAACCGCAAGCATCAGGATTCTGCTACTAGGGGAATAATACATGGAGCATCTTCGTGAACATGAGGATTGGGAAAAAGTAGAATTAAAAAACGTTTTCAGGTCTTTTATTTCTGTGATCCTTAGAACAAACAAAAGAGGGAAGCAGAAGAGGGATTTGGAGCCTCACTTTTTTTTAATGAAAAACTGAGATTCCCACAGGATAACTGATGATACCAGTGTCTGCGTTCGAACCCCACCCTCTTGATTCTAAATCATGCCTCTAAACCCTGCAGATCCAAGTACCTATGGTCAGATACACTCTTCTTGGAGATAACATAGGTACATGACTCAAGACTGCACGTGCTCAGATGTCTTTCCAGGTGCTTTGGGAGGTGACTTAACAGGGTGGTCGCAGGTAAGGTGGAAAAGAACCTTGGACTCCCAGTCGGAACAACACCTACCTTGGAGTTCCAGCTTTGCTATTTCCTTCCCGTCTGACCTTGGGTGGGTCACCAAATTGTTTGGTCTGCATTCTCATTTAAATAAGGGGTTTGGATTATATCATTTGTTTCCAAAGTTTAAAAAAACCTGAGATGGTTGATTTGGAGTTTTTTGTTTTTTGTTTTTTGAGGGGGTGGTTGTTTGGAGAAAAACCATACCAAGGAGGGTATGCAAGTTAGAGAGATCCCAGCATAAATTGTCCCCAGTCTTCCTGCCCTGGACCATCATCCTGAAAGGACTGAGGAGCCCTCTGCTTTGCTTTCTAGGAGTCTGTAGGTTGCTTCCCTTGCTAGGTAAGTCCTGGGGTTGCCACCTTCCCCCAGCTTTACAGCCTCCTGTGCCCCCAGGAAAGCTGCCCTCACCGTCTCTCCGCACCTGGCCAGCCCCACAAGGAGGCAGGTGTTCTCTGTTCATAGTCCTGCCAGGGCATGAGTCCCACGGATGGAGCACCATGGTTGTTCTGCCTGCCTACATTTCAGAGAATACCTTGGTGGAAACTCAGGCATCAGAGCACGAAAGATACTATTATTCTTCAGCTGCTGTTGGCAGGTGCATTTGCCAAACCCTTGCTTAAGTTAAACAGGAAATGATTAAAGGGCTCCCTGGAGTTAGGAAAGACAGGAAGAATAAACACTTATAATTATGAGCAGCATTGTTTGACACCGCGCTCTGGGCTTTACCTGCGTCATCTCATGTAATCCTCTGAGCCACACTAGGATCATGATATTGTGATCTTAAGTATTATTATCCACTTGGCATATATGAGAAAACTGAGGTTCTAAACAATTATTAAAAACTGACTTAGAACACTATTAATAAGTGACACAGTTGGGGTGGAAAACCCCAGAACTATTGAGATACAAATGCAAGAATAGTTTTTCTAAAATTCTCTAGGATTAAGAAATCAAGTCGCAGCATCACAAGAGAACACAAACTTGTCATCAGGGGTTCCCTTCTTTGGCGTTCACTCGCTCATTCCTTCAAAAACAGCCTGGTATTTATCAAGCACCTGGCTTTGTTCTGGAGGTGAAAACAAGAAGGTGAATAAGACACAATCCTTTCCCTCTAGGAGTCCACAGCCTAGCAAGAAAATAAAGCAAGTCATACCTTATCATTTGTTACAAGTGCTACGATAAAAGTTGATTCAAAATGCGGTAAGATGTCAGCAGAAATAATGGAATAATATATATCTCACCATATAGCTCAGTTTTATGGTGTGGAAATTGAAAGTGCGGCAGAGGAAAGCCGAGAGCTACGGGAGGATCCAGGAGGGCTTCCCTGAGGGAGTGATATAAGTTCTCCTCTTCCTAGCTCTCAAGTCTCTGAAATATGCTTGACTCTCAGTCCTTCTCCAAAGCAATGCCTCACCAGAGCTGCAAGGTCCCACTTCACACGCTGATATTTCTTCCCAGCGCCTTCCTTTCCTCTACACGGCTTTACGTCACACACGAGATCCTCCAGGCCCTGTTTGTCCACCCTCTCTTCAGTGGAAGTTTCTCCTACAACCGAATACATTGTTTCATAGTTATTTTAAAATCAAAATCTAAGAGACAGCTTGCATGAGAATTTCCACATCTTCCCCGTGTTTGAGGCTGGATCAGGGTGGGAGAGAGTCTGCCCATGGGGGTGGGGGAGGGGGTGTGCTAGGGGCTGAATGTCAGGGTGTGAGGGGCATTATCCTGTGCCTTGTAGCATGGCTTTGCCAAACACTGTGCTTGCACCATGGCTGTGTGCCATAAAAGCAATGCCGATGAGGACACCATGGC
This sequence comes from Vicugna pacos, assembly GCF_048564905.1. Classification (NCBI taxonomy): domain Eukaryota; kingdom Metazoa; phylum Chordata; class Mammalia; order Artiodactyla; family Camelidae; genus Vicugna; species Vicugna pacos. The sequence goes on along the minus strand of NC_132997.1, from coordinate 41,548,836 downwards.
CCAACGCCAGGATCCATTAGGCTGTGCATTGATCTGAATGGGCACAGAGTACAGAACAACAAACAGCGCTGGAAGCATCCAAGGAGCACCACGGATGGAGGATAGATCTGGAGACGGGTTGGGAGGAGCAGAGTCCTAACCTAGGTCCTGGAGGAAGGAGCGTTCATCTTTACAACAGGAATTGTCCCCACCCCTCACTGACTCTCTGAACCTTAGTATTGCTGAGGCTTGGGAAAGTCACACCCTTTTAGTTGGCAGTGTTTGTGAGATGAGAAAGAAGGCATTGCTCTAAGGCCATTGGGGTTGAAGTAACAAATGAAAGGGAAGGAATGATATAAACTGAGGTTGGACAGGAGGCACTGGCCAGACCACATAGGTCAGTTTAAAGATTTTGTGTTGAGTGTAGCTCAGTGGTAGAGTGCATGCTTAGCATGCCTGAGGTCCTGGGTTCAATCCCTAATACCTCCACTAAACACAACAACAACAAAAGCTAAAAAAAAAAATTAAATTTTTGGGTGGAGGTTATAGCTCAGTTGTAGAGCACATGCTTGGCATGCATGAGGTCCTAGGTTCCACCCCCAGTGCCTCTGTTAAGAAGGGGGAAAGATTTTGGACTTTAAATGCAATTGGAAAGCATCAAAGGGAGTTAAGCATGGGCTAACATGATCTAATTTATATTTTGACATTCTGGCACAGGGTCTTAATTAGGAAGAGTGAATGCAGAGGACCAGTTAAAGGCTATTTATGGACATCCAGGGAAAATATGGTGGTAACTTGAACCGTGATGGTGGCAGTGGAAATGGAGGGAAGAACTGGAAGGTGGCCGGGTTAATGGGGGAAGAATATGAGTTCAGCCTGGGATTGTTGTGGGTGAAATGCTTGTGTGATAGCCAAGTGGTGATGAAGAGAGGGTGATTGAATATAAGGGTTTGGAACTCAGAGGAGTCTGGTTGGGGACGGAGATGTGCAGTCTTTCCTACAGAGTTGATAACTAAAGCTGCGGTCCTAAACGAGATTTCCCAGGGAAGGGTTTATACGTGAAGAAGAGAAAAGAGCCTCAACAGAGACTTGAGAAAATCCAGTATGTTTAATGGCCTGATGGGGGAAGAAAAGTCCTGAAAGGAGACAGAATGAGTATTCAGAGTAATGGGGATAAAACCTGGAGTGGGGGTATCCAGAAGTACAGGGAAGTGAGTATTTCAAGAAAGAAAGAATGATTAAGTAAAGCAAGGATGGAGAAATGTATATGGGATTTGGTGGCTTGGTGGCCATTGTTGACCTGAGCAAGAACCGTTTCAGTGAAGGGAAGAGAACGGAAGCCAGATTGGAAATACAGGAGATTATTTTAGGAATTTTAACTGTGAGGCGAAAAAGAGAAATAAGGTAATATGGGAGAGAGAAGGGAGTTCTGTGTACTCTTGTTTAAGAAGGATGAGGCTTGGGCAAACGTAAGCGTTAATGGGAAAGCTCTATTGAGAAGAAACGGTTGGACACAGAGGAGAGAGAAGTAATAACTGACAGTGTAGGATTCTGAGAAGAGGAAGAAGGTAGGACTCGTGCAGGAGGAGAGAAGGTGTGCAGGGAGGGAGATCTGGATATGTGTGCGGGTCTATTGGCAGAAATTTAAGGAAATTCCCACTTGATGACTTTAGTTTTCTTTGTGAAGGAGGAAATCTGAGATTAGCAGGGGAGGAAGTGGGAAGGTCAGAAGATTAAAAAGAATGATGAGACTAAAGAGGCTTTCAAATAAAAGTTGAATTTCACTGAAGAGGATTACAAATAAGCACATGAGAAGATGTTCAACCTCATTAGGCATCAGGGAAATGCAAATTTAAACCACAATGAGAGAATTTCTGCTTTCAGGAAATTGGAATAGACAGACTATTCTTTGTTTTTCCTGCCAAGTGTAACTAAAAACCCAAGACATTATATATAAAATAAACATAAGAAAACAACTAAAAGCTGGAGAGGAGGAAGACTGCCTGGAGACCTCAGGACCAAGAAATAACGGCAGTTTGTTCCCTCGGTTTGCTTTGCCTCATATATTATAGATTTGAAGCTAAAGAAGCCAGCAGCCCAGGCTCGACAATTAGTGAAGGAAAAACACAGAGCCCCAATAAAAACCTGCTCTCTCTAGCCAAATTAACAGGAAAAGTGCAGCTTAGCAAGACAGAGAACATTTAGACAGTGACTAGCTCACTTTAATTAAATACCATGGAAAAAAATTGTGGTGCCTTTCTCCATCTTCACCAGGAGAAACCATGTGGGGAGTCCAGACTCTTATGAGGCTGTAACAATGCCCCCCAAAGCCTCTGAAAGTCTAGTAGGGAGCGAGAACTTTCATCCTCAACTAAATCAATCCCTAGTAATGAACCCCACCCCAGAGTGTCAGTGGAGACCATGCTGGGAACCTGCACTCTCACCTCTACTTGGCAATGACATGTCCTTTCTTCTCTCTGCTGCAATGGTGACAAAGGAGGCAAAGTGGAGAGTCATGACTTTCACTAGTGCCTACGTGTTATGAGACCACCCCCACTATGGCCACTATGGCATCGTTGGACTTCACGCTGAGAACCTGGACATTCTCCTCCACCTGACAGCAACATGGGGGCTTCTCCCCACTTTGGTTGTCAGCAGAGGCTGGATGGAGAACTTGACCTTCTTCCTCTACCCGTAAGTAATGAGGAGGTGCCAATCCTCCCTTGCCAGAGGAAGCCAGATTAAATAGATTTAAGAAAGGTCCATAGACACATAACAGAGTATGAAAATGTCCAAGTTTCAATTGAAAACCATTTACAAAGGACCAGGAAGATCTCAAACTAAATGAAAAAAGGACAATCAATACATGCCAACACCAAGATGAGAAAGAGGATAGAATTATCAGATAAGGATTTTAAATTAGCCATGATGAAAATATTTCAATAAGCAATTAGAAACATGCTTGAAACAAATGAAAATAATTACAAAACCTCATTAAAGAAATAGAATATATTAAGGAAAAAATGGAAATTTCTGAACTCAAAAATATATAACTAAAAAAGTCAGTGGATGGGCTCAACAGAAGAATACAGGGGATGGAGGAAAAATTAATCAAAGGAAACAGGAGTGGCTCTATTAAGGTCAGATAAAGTAGATTTCAGAGCAAAGAAAATTATCAGAGAAGAATTTTATACAATGATAAAAGTGTAAATCTCCTCAAAAGACACAGCAGTCCTAAATGTGTATGCACCAAACAACAGAGCTTCAAATATGTGAAGTGAACATCAATAAACCTGGGGGGAGAGTATAGCTCAAGTGGTAGAGCGCATGCATAGCATGCATGAGGTCCTGGGTTCAATCCCCACTATGTCTTCTAAGAATAAATAAATACTAAATAAACCTAATTATCTCTCTCCACCAAAAAATAAATAAAAACAATAAATAAACTTAAAAAATACTGAGAGACATGGCAGGACTAGAAAAATGCAGAATTGTATTTGGAAACTTCAATACCTCATTCTCAATAATTAGAGCACAGCTAGACAGAAATGTATCCAGGATGATGAGGAACTCAACACTGTCAAACTACATATCTAATCAACATTTATAGAACATGCCACCCACCAGCAGCGGAATACATTTTCTTTCTTTTCAAGTGGTCACAGAACATTTACCAAGATAGATCATACTTGGGCCATAAAACAAGATTCAACAAGTTTAAAATAATTAAAATCATAGAGTATGTTCTCTGACCACAGTGGAATCAAATTAGAAATTGACAGCAGAAAGATAACATGAAAATCTCCAAACACTTGGAAACTAAGCGGAACACTTCTAAATAATCCATGAGTCAAAAGGGAAATCTTGAGGGAAATTTTTTAAATGCATTTAACTAAATGAAAATAAAAATACAGCATATGAAAATACATGATACACAGCTAAAACAGTCCTGAGAGGGAAATTGATAACATAAAATGCATTCATTAGAAAAGAAGCAGCGTGGAAAACAGCATGCAGTTAATAGAACTGTCATATGATTGAGCAATTCCACTTCTGGGTATTTATTCAAAGGAAATAAAACATTAGTTCGAAAAGATATCTGCACCCTCATTTTCACTGCAGCATTATTTACAACAGCCAAGACATGGAAACAACTCAAGTGTTCATCTATGGATGAATAAATAAAGAAAATGTGGTATATACATATATATGAAAATCAAGGGAATATTATTCAACCACATATAAAGAAGAAAATTCTGCCATTTGCTACAATGTAGATGGACTTGGAGGGCATAATGCTAAGTGAAATAAGTCAAACAAAGAAAGACAAATACTCTATGATCTCACTTACATGTGGAATCTAAAACAAACAAACAAAAGGCAAAGTCATGGATACAGAGAACAGATTGGTGGTTGCCAGAGGTGGGGGTTGGAGAGTGGGCAGAATGGTTGAAGGCAGTCAAAAGGTACAGATTTCCAGTTATAAAATAAATAAATCATGGGGATGTAACTTACAGCATGGAGACTCTAGTTAATAATACTGTATTGTGTATTTGGGAGTTGTTAAGAGGGTAGATCTTAAAAGTTCTCATCACACACACAAAAACTGTAACTATGTGTGGTGATTGATGTTGAATAGACTTATTGGGGTGATCATTTTGCAATATCTAGGTGTGTTAAATCATTATGTTGTAGATTTGAAATAAATTTAATATTATATGTCAATTACAATCTCAATTTTTAAAAGCTCATTTATCTAAGCTCTCACCTGAAGAATCTACAGATGTGGGCAGGAGGGTATAGCTCAGTGGTAGAGTGAATGCCTAACATGCTAGAGGTCCTGGGTTTAATCCCCAGTATCTCCATTAAAAAATAAATAAATAAATAAACAAACAAACCAACCTAATTACCCCCTCCTCACCAAAAAACCCCAAAACCCAAACAATGACAAAAAAGAATCTATAAATGGAAGAGCAAAATAAACTGAAAAAAGCAGAAGGAAGGAGATTATAAAGATAAAAAGCAGAAATCAATGAAATTGAAGACAGAAAAATAACACAAAACATCCATAAAACAAAGAGTTTTTTTAAGGTCAGTAAAATTGACAAAACTCTAATAAGACTGACAAAGAGTAAAAGAAAGAAGACGCAAATGACCAATATCAGGAATGAAACAAGAATGTCACTCCAGACTCTGCAGAGAGCAAAAGTGTAATACGGGAACACTATACACAACTCTACACACATGAGTTTCACAACTTGAATTTTACCAGTTCCAAAAAGCACAAACTGCTACAATGCATCCAATATGAAACACATCATTTGGCTAGCCCTACAACTATTAAGGAGATTGAATTTATAATTGAAGATTTCCCAGAAAAGAAATCTCCAGACCCAGAAGATTCTACCAAATGTTTAAAGAAGAACTAACACCAATTCTATGCAATCTCTTCTACGCCATAGAAAAGGAGGGAAGACTTCTCAATTTATTTTATAAAGCTATCAGTATCTTGACACCAAAACCAGACAAAGGCAAGACAAGAAAACTACAGACCAATATATCTCATGAATATAGATGCAAAAGTTCTTAACAGAATATCAGCGAATAGAAATCAACAATACTTAAAAACAATTACACACAAAAACATCATCAAGAGTTTACTCCCAGGGATACAAGGCTGGTTAATACGGGAAACTCCATCAATGTAATTGTAGACAAAGAATGTCACCTGCCACGTCAGCAAACAGAGAAAGTTGCCTGCTATTCCAGTAAACAACAAATGTTGCCCGCCATCAAGCCATCAGCCACTGCAGCTGCCACCTCCCCCTTGGGGCACCCTGAGGGCAATTCAGGGTGAAGAAAAACAAGATCTTGGCTCTAAATTGTTAAGATGCATATCCAAGGAATAATTTCAAAGAGCGCAGACTCTTGCATCTTCCCGTACATAGAAAAGCAATAAAATTGTTAACTGGAGATGTCTGGTTTTTGTGAATAGCAGTAATCTTTTGACGTTCAACTATATGTTTTTGTTTTGTTTTATTCTGTTTCCAGCAAAACTCGTATGTATCCTGGCTCCTCCCTTACCTCTTCAGAGCAGTTCCTCAGAAATATCTAAGAGGCTGTCTCCCAGGCTACAGGCCTCGGTGAGGTCCCTGAATAAAACATAACTTGGAACTTGTAGGTTGTCCGTATTTCCTCAGTCAATATAATCCACAGTCTGGGCAGACTAAAGAATAAAAATCACATGATCATAGCAATTGATGTAGAAAAAGCATTTGATAAAGCCCAACACACATTCGTAATATACAAATTCTCAGAAAAACAGGAATAGAGGGGAACTTAGTTAACTTGACAAAGAGCATCCACAAAAACTTATAGCTAAGATTATACTTAAAGGTAACAAACTGAATGGTTTCTCCCTAAGCCCAGGAGCAAAGTGAGGATGTCCGCTTTCACACATCTTATTCAATACAGTGGTAGAAGTTCTAGCCAGTAAAATCAAGGCAAGAAAAGGAAATAAACAGCGTAGAGATTGGAAAGAAAGAAATAAAACCGCCTCAATTTGGAAATGACAAAATTGTCTATGTAGAAAATCCCAGCAAATATACAAATAAACTCCTAGAACTAATAAGTGAGTTCAGCAAGGTTGTAGAATAAAAGGAAAGCATACAAAGTCAACTGTAGTTCTATATACTAGCAACTAATGTGTGGAAACTGAAATTAAAATACAATACCATTTACAGCTGCTAAAAGACAATAAAATACTTAGATGCGAATCTAACAAGGCATATAGGACTTGTGTGCTGAAAACTCTGCAGTGCTAATGAAACAAATCAAAGGTCAAAATAAATGGAGAGACACTCCATGTTCATGAATTGGAAGACTCAACACAGGTAAAGATGGTAATTCTCCCCAAATTGATATGCAAGTATAATGTAATTCCTATTAAAATCCTAGCAACAATTTTTGTAGGTATAGGTTTTTCAAATTTTTATAGAAAAAGGCAAAGAAACTTAAATAGCCTAAAATTTATGAAAAGGAAGAATAAACCAGGAGGAATCCATCAATGCAATTTTAAGACTTACCATAAAGCGACAACAACCAAGACTGTGTAGTATTAGCAGAAGTCGAGTCACATAGATCAGTGGAACAGAATGGAGAACCCAGAAAAAGACCCACGCTGATATGCCCAACTGGTTTTTGAAGAGGGTGCAGGAGGAATTCAATGGAGAAAAGATGAGCTTTTCAACAAACAGTGCGATGGAAGTCCACAGGCACAAATAAACAAACAAATAAATGAACAAAAATGAACTTGACCTTAGTCTCACACTTTAATGCAAAAATTAATGCATCATGGATCATGGGCATATGTAGAAAATGTAAAACTATGAAACTTTTAGAAAAAAATTTAGGAAGAAATCTACAGGCAAAGAGCCAGCTAAAGTGTTTTTAGACTTGACACTAAAAAGAACGATTCATAACAGGCAAATGTGATAAGTTAGGCTTCATCAAAAGTAAAACTTGCTCCTCAAGAGGGCCCTCTTAAGAGGCATTTTGACAAAAACACATTTAACCATTTCTAGAAGGAAGAAAGGAAAGCTCACTTCAGGTCAACAGAGATTGTCCCTTGGGACCCTTTCATAACAACCAATAATGACTCTCTCTGTGGTCTTGCCATCCAGCCCCCATGCCTCACTTCTGTCTTCATGGTAATTAGAAGGTATTCATCCGGTGCCTTGCTGAAGGCCAGCTACTGCTGTCTAAAGCACTTCTTTGATCCGCCTGTCTAGCGATCCCACCACAAATGGCTCCATTGAGTCTGGCATGTCCCGTGCTTGGTGGGATTGTCTCCACGGTACGCTCATTGAGGGGGACAGGACGAGTGAGCTGATTACTAAGGACAGCTGCATTCAAAGCATTTTGTCCCAGATCCCGTCATCTCCATCGGAAGGAAAATAACGTTTTCTATTTGGGAATCTTTAGATTTAAGTCTTCAGTTTGGAGGTTGGAGAGAATGAAAAAGGGAATTTGTGGCCAAATGTGTGGCTACTTGGTCGAAACCTTTTCCGGTGGTGAAGGTTTATGAACTACTTGTTGTCTGGTGCTCTTCATACTGAAGTGAAAAGCAGTCTGTGATGTCAAGGCGACAGCATCTTCCTACCTCAGAACTCACGTGTGCCATTTATGTTATCAAGGAATCAAGTGCTAATAGTCATGAATACTTTGTTATAGAAACTGCTTTCACCTCTCCTGCCTTTTTTTTTTTTTGCACACTGCTCTAAAAATGTTTCAAAGACAACTGCCTTGGGAATGGTCATGAAATCTTCTCCTTCAACCTGCTTATTAACCTACCAAGCGACAGCTTCAGGATTATGCAGCTGTGATCAGGCCAGATGTGACAGCAGCATTATTGAGACTGGTCTCCTCGGAGACGGAGAAACTCTGCATTGCACATCAGTTTCATTTTTTTTCCTTACTCTCTGCCCAGATAGCCAGCCCCACCCCATGAAAAGGCTGTCTATTCAGTCAGAGAGACACAAAGTTGGCTTGTGCAAACCAGGCATGAAAGACACAAGAGCAATTTATTCTGGTTAATAAGCTGGGAGAAAACATGTAGAGGCCAATTGTATGTGGGCACAAGAGGGATTTCTTGTCTGGCAAGTGGATAATGTTGTCGGCGACACTGTTACTTGTTTGCCTACCCAATAGCCAACCCCCTACACCTTCTTTATTGCTTAGTAAGAAATTGTTTGCTACAGAAATCAGGCAGGTGGCCACGGGGATTTAGGGGAGAATGATTTGCTACCAGCCTTGATGGATGAACATATTACAGTTTCTCTATACAAGTGTTGGGAGGCAGCCTTCGAGATCCTCAGATGAGTCTCACCTCCTGGTACTCACGCCCCGCCCCTGTGTTTGTCTCCTCCATTGAATAGGGCTGATGCGTGACCAACAGGATGCTGTGGAAATGGCAGGGAACGCTGCCTAGCAGAGCTGAGGGCCCCTAGGAACAAAAAGTCTCTGGAAACAAAGTGAAACAACACCTGAATCTGCCGGCCGAGGCCTTCTGGCCTGAGATGAGCTGCCTTTGGACCCACATACACTTTTAGCAAGGAGGGAGAAAAGAGAGGATCGATAGAATGTGTGCTCTGGGTTTATCACTGGGCTAAAGGAATTCGTTGGAGGTCATCTAACTGATCAGCGGCGAGGAAAGAATTTAATTCCAGGTCTTCCTCAGTCCGAAGCCCCAGCTCCTCACACTCTGGATGCTGGGTGCTTATTTCCAAGAAGTCAACATCACAGCAGACCCTTGGCCCATCTAAGAAGAACTAAAGAGCTTCTGGATTAGATAATGCATGTTGCTGATTACTTACTATCAGAGTTCTCTGCTCCCTCTGTAACCCCTTCTCAGCCTCCAGGGCAGCTCCTCTAGGTGCTGGAAAGAGCCTGCAAATAGCTTTGCTCCTACTCAGTGGGAGTAAGTGAGGCCAGCCCTGAAAACTCAGCAACGCCCTGGGACAGTGACTTAAGCCAAAGAGTGCCAATGCTTGACAGCAACCCAGGGATTTCCTGGCCTGTGGTTAGGTCCCCGTGAACAGGAGGTGCATCTGTTCACACACAACTAAGACCAGGAGCCCATCTCGAAGCTGTGCCTGAGATGTGGTCAGTTCAGCAAATGCCACACTTTGGGATGAACTTTTTATGGCAAGATAATAGCATGGTGATTAAGCACCAACTCAGGTTGTCTGTGCTCACATTAGGTTTCCACTAGCTGTGTAATTTGTGGGTGTTTACTTAACCCTGTAAGCCTCGGTCTTCCCATCTATAAAATGGGGATAATAAAGTTGATTATTTGCAATTATATATATATACATCACATGCTTGGCCTACGGAAAGTGTTCAATAAACTTGAGCTGTTTTTGAATTATCATTACTGTGCAGTGATGCAGGTCATGGAAGGAAAAGTGGCAGATTTTCAACAATAAAAGGGAGACACTCCTTAGCATGTCTCTGTATTCCTTGAAGCAGAGCTGGAAAGATAGGCTGGACTTTGCCTCACTGCCCCGGGCCCTTCCTGTTGGAGTGTGACATTCCTCTGCAGGAGCACCCCACCCATGTCCTGAACCATCCCAACCAGGACAGGAGAACATCACAGCCTCAACCCACCAGCTGTACCAGAGTTGAGATGCTTCTTAGGTGACCACGGAATCCCAGGCCACCCCTTCTCTTGTTCTTGTCCATCTGACCTGGTTTCTGACTGGTTTTCTCTGCTGGACACTTGTCTGGGACTGTATCCCCATGTGGATCTTGTGGTCCCCTGCCCAGGGGTTGGGGGAAAGAGGACCCCACTCCCTAAGATGACAGCTGAGCTCAGTCCTCTGTGAGTGCTGACTGTCATAAGAATGATGGCACTATGTTTAATGTGCCAGCTGTCACTGTGACTCCCTCACCCAGATGAGCACTTGTCCCACCCTCGTGGATCACCAGCTGCTTCGAAGAGACGTTCTCCGGTCCTGTGATGATCTAATCTGGCTTCTCAGTTTTCCCCACAATGTGGTATCGCTGAGGTCCCTGTGGGTCTTGCAGATAAACTCACAAAAGACATCCTATACACAAAAGAAACTGCTTGTCATTAAACAGTCCTGTCTTCGGTTCCTAGACCTACTTCACAACAGATTGGCAGCCAGCTGTCTGGTTTACCCACTTAGGTCAAAGGGCTTCAGAAGCTTTCCCACCAATCAGAGCTACCACCTTCCATTCGGTACCACATCCCTTAGTGGATGCACTAAGACACAGTCTCTCCCCGCCCCCTGCTTGCTATACCCCAGGCAAGCCCAGGGCGTGTTCTTGATTTCAGTATTTCTGCTTGTTGTAGGCACATGGGAAATGGAAGCCACATGAGAAACTGAGTTTGATTCTGGAATATTATAAAACCCTTATAATAACTGGTCCTGGGCTTGGGGTTTGTATTGCTAAAGAGAAAATATTCAATAAATAGTTGTTAAAGTGGCAAGACAGCGTTTACTCAAGACACCTGCCACAGGGGAGAGACCGTTTTCTCCTGCAACAGGAGAAGATGACTACACTCAACTCTGAATATAAACTCAACTCTGAGACAAGTGGGGGTTTATAGCCAGTGCAGGGTGAAGGAGAGGATAGAAATTTACTAAGAGGAACTTGGTTAGGGATCAAGGGCTGGGAGGAGGAGGAACTCAACCAGCCCTTGATAAAACATGGAGGAAGAGGAGCTTGATTGGAAATCAAAGGGTGGGGAACGGGGAACTCTTCATAGGATGGCTTAGCAGGATTCTTTGGTGAAAGGAGGTTCATCAGGTCAAGGATGAGACCTAGTCAAGAAGGTCTAGGAAGGGGTCTTTGTCAGTATCAGAATTCTTCAGAGAGACAGAAACAACAGGCTATATGTACTTGGGAAGGAGTGGGAGGGAGCGAGGGAAGGAAAGAAGAAAGAAAGAGATTTATTTTAAGGAATTGACTCACGTCATTGTGGAGGCTGGCCAGTTTGAAATCCATAAAGCAGGTCAGCCAACTGGAAATTCAGACTAAATTTTGATGTTCCAGTCTTGAGGCAGAATGTCTTCTCTGGGAAAACTCAGTTTTTCGCTCTTAATGCCTTTAAGGGATAGGATGAGGCCCATCCGTATTATGGAAGATAATCTGCTTTTCTTAAATTCAATTGATTGTAAATGTTAATCACATCTAGAAAATACTTTCACAGCAACATCTAGACGAGCATTTGACCAGACGACTGGCACCATAGTTTAGGTCACACTGACATGAAATTATCCCTCCCAACATTCATTGAAAGTACGTGGAAGGCCAGCTGGGCGTGTCCAGCCCTCTTTGATTTCTGACGATCCCGTTGTTTTAGAGAAGATGATACAGAGGACCCCTACCCCCCTGCAATGCTTCTCTTTATCGCCTAGAGATTAAAATGAGGCAGGAAATATTTGTGCCTCTACCTCAAGTGGACATCCTATATCTAGAGACCCACTGGATCTGGGAACATCTGTCCCCCTCTGACTGAGCAAGGGGGTTTTGAGGTACTTCATCCAGGTGTATTGCCAAGGAGAACGAACAAACTGTCACTTAACCCTGAAAGTGGGGTCTCCGTCCTAGAGAAGCTGAAGTTTGGCAAAAATGCCAAGAATGCCAATAAAGGCACTCCGATGTTACTTGGTGGTAAGAGCAAGGATTAGGTCACAGACCTAATATTCAGGGGTGACTGAAGTGAAACATCCCACTGCCCGTATGTGCCACTGCCTCCTGACTCTCAAATATGAGCTTTTAGACTTGGCAAAGTAGAGAAAAAAACACCCAGATAGGAACTGCCACCATCCTCCCCCTACAAATAAGAAATTGTCTCAGAGCATCTTACTGCTCTGCTGAATCTTCATAGCAGTGGTCCATGGAGTGAAAGCTGAGCCGCTCAGAACCAAGTTCACGCTGCCGGGGGCTGCTGCTGCTTCACTGAGCCCCTCACTCAGCTCCACTGGGACGGCGTGGCCTCGGTTTCACCGGGAGTCCCTCCTGCCAAAGGTTGTGGGTGGGCTCCAAAGAAGCAGGGAAGTGAATACAGTTTCCTTACTTTCTACGATGCATTTTCTTGGTGTGGTTATAAAGCAGGGTGTTTGTTTGTCTGTAGAAGGACGAGGACAGCTCCCTCAGTTTTACTTACGCATCCTGTTCCCCCAGAACGTGGACATGAAAGGCTGGGCTGAGATGAAGCTGAGAGACGCAGGTCTGGCCTCCTTCCATATAACCGAGTTCCTGATTGGATCAGGTTCACCCTATGGGAATTCGTCCAGTCTCATTCAGTCTCGAGTGCATTTTTAAAATGTACTTTGGGTGCCTGTCACCCGTCATCAGGCACTGCTCTGGATGCTGGGGATTCAGCAGGAACCACACAGCCTCTACCAGCCTGGGGTGCTTCCTGCAAGGAGACCTCTGATCCTGTCACTCTGGTGATCGGACGTGTCCAGACAGGCCTGCTTCTAGTTCAAACTCAGGATGGGCTCTCTAACCCCTGCTGCTATATATTTAAAAAAAATATTTTTAGTGAGTGGGGATGTAGCTCAGTGGTAGAGCACACGCTTGGCGTGCATGAGGTCCTGGGTAGGGAAAACAAACTTATCAAAAATACATTAAAACATTTGTTAAATAACACTTTGTGGTAGGTACAATACTTTAAAATAGGAAAATGCAGAAAAGTACAAAAAAGAAAAGTAAACACTTCCACGCCCACACCCAGAGAGAACACCTGCTAACCTATGATATCATCTTCTGGTTTTTCACCCTCAGTTTATATAAAATTGTAAATATACTACACATCCTCGTAGTAGGAGGAATTGGCCATTATCTCCCTTTCCTCCAGGAGGACTTGGGGGATCAAAGGCCCGTGGCTGGGAACGAAGTGACGGCATTGTTTAGAAGGGTCATTTCATGCCCCTCTGGCCAAGGGAGCCTCCGATGAAGCACCATGTGGCACCTTTATTTTCCAGGCCGGCCCCAAGGAGAGGCAGGAAATAAACCAAACGTGACACAGGCTAACAATGCAGCATCCTGACTCCCAGGAAATAGGGAGGTGCCTCCTAATTAAGGAGCTGTTCAGGGAAGAACACCTTCCTTGTTGTGGGTTTGCACACTGTCCCTGACTAATAGCATCGCTGTTTATCCTTGGGACACGTGGGTGTTGATGGTGGATTTAACAGGTGTGTAATTTGAGGAAACAGAAGAGGCCAAGGTCATGCTGGTAGGAATGTGGCAAAGGAAAGCTCCCATTCACAAGGTCCACCTGGACCATCGGTGTCTGAGGGCCAAAGCCCCTCCCAAACCAGGCTATTCAGGGGACTAGGTTACGGGGTGGGAATTCCTCATCATCCTTCCAAAGCCCGGTGGAGAGGGAGGGGCTGCTGAAAGACTCAGACTTGGGAAAAGGTACTGGGGCCATATGAAGGGGAGGGTGTGAGGAGTGAGATCCTGTTCCTCAGATAAGGGCTGTGTTACTCAAAAGTTAGACGGAGGCATCACCACTGTGGGCAGGTGCAAATTAGGACCTGGGTCATGCCCTGAGAGGCCTCCTCTGTGAGGAGCTCATCTCTTTGGTATGTTTCTCTGGATTCTGCAAAGAAATTCTTCTTTGGGACAAATCCTCTTCCTCCACTGCCCTAGTCAAAGCTCCTGAATGTCACCAGGGCAGCAGGCTCACATCAGAATAAGCAGACAGATGTCACTGGGAGGGGGCTCTGTCTCCTGGGAAAAAAAAAGGCAACTCCATACCTGATACAATGGAGGCCCTGTCTTCATGGTTATTGTTTAACAGAAGGAAATAAAGAAGATTAGACTTCAGGAAAGAAAGACACAAAGAAAGGAAATGTACTCATGATGCAATCCCCAGCTTGACAAAGAACATTGTCAGCACAGACAAAGTAAGGTAGCCTCTGTTTATTGATTTGACCAAATTAGTAATAGAGCTATATTGGGAGCATGGAAGGAGGGGAAGGTGACGTCAGAGAGCTTCATGATCTATACGAAGGAAAGAGAGAATGTCTAAAATGAATAAATTATGATTAAAACTGTGCATTGAAGAGGGGAAGATACAGAAGGTTTAATCTCCAGGACCCCCTCTAAAAATAAATAAACTTAATTACCTCCCCCCTCAAAATAAAAGTAATAAATAAGTAAATAACCTATTTTTTAAAAGTGCTCGTGGAGGAAGAGCTGGGGTGTGGTCAGAGGCGGTACAAGGTATTGCTCCCCCCTCTTCCTCCTCTGCTCCCCCCTCCGCTTCGTACTCTTAGCCATGTTTGTGCATAACTTTTACCAAAAAAATTATTTTACTTTTTGTCATTTTTGACAGGAGCTTTAATTAAGTCTACCACTTAAACATGTGTCTACTGGTCATCGTTTGTTTGAACGAGTCCATTAATTCACATTACTTTATATTTTATTTATGTAATGGTTGCTGCATTTACTAAAGAATCTACAACCTGCATGCAAGTTCTGAAGCTTGAGGATAAAGCTCCTACTCCTGACCTCCTTGCCCTCCCCCCAGTTTCAGAACTAGAGGCTGAAGCGTTCCTCCCTGACCCCATCCCTTCTCTCCTTGAAGGCAGCCACTCCCTGGATGCTGTCTTTCCCTTTCTTTTACTTTTTTTTTAATCTTTTTTTTGGGGGAGGAGGGTAATTAGGTTTATTTATTTATTTATTTTTAATGGAGGTACTGGGGATTGAACCCAGGACCTCGTGCACCCACTCACCACTGAGCTACACCCTCCCCGCTCCTTTTCTTTTAACCAACGATTTTTACCACAGGCATTGGTGCCCCTACACAATGCACTGTGTGATTTTGCTTGGTTCTGAGTGTCATAAAGATGGTTTTTTTCTGATGCAGAATCACCAGTGGCTCATCTTTCACATTCAGCATTATTTCTAAGATTTATCTATGTGTTTGAATTTAGCTGCAGTTCATTCATTCCATTCCCACTGCTGGATCAGGTGAACATACATGATATCTTTAATTCCAACACTTTGTCTACAGTCCGTTTTGGTTTCCTAGGTGGACAGTCAGATCATCTGTGAATAAAGGTGAGTCTTGTCTCCTTGTCTTGCTGCACTGGCTTGGCCCTCCAGCACACTGATAAATAGGAATGATAAAGGTGGTCACCCTGTTTTGGATTTAAAGAAAGTTTTGTCAGTGTTTCATCATAAAGAATAATGTTTTCTGTACCTTTTCGGTAGATGCACTTTACCAGATTAAGGAAGTTACAAAAGTTTTTAAATCTACGAAATTATTTGGGAAATGGAAGTGTGCCTGTTTATATGGCTGGCGTAGGGAGAGAGGGTCTTGGGGACTACAAGAGGGTGGTAGAGGACATCACCATGTGTGTTGTCTTAGAGGATGAGCAGCCACCAGCCATCTAGTAGGTGGTTTCTAGGGAACAGCTCTAGGGCTGAGGATACTCTGCAAGGACCCCTCCTGAGAGATACAGGTTGGACCTTCCCTCTACCTGTGTAAGTGAGAGGAAGCTGGCTTTGAATGGGGAAGTCAGGGTAGACACTGATGTTTCACATAGCTCTGTATCTTGCTTTTTTCACTTCTCTTATGGGGATTTTTTTTTCATGCAATATATATATATATATATGTCCTTTGGAAATTTGGTTGAAATGATATCTAGTCTCATTGTGTGACTATACCAAGTTAGTGGCAAATCCAAAAACAACACTGCTAGTTATGAGTGCAGGTGTACCGGTCCCATCTTCTGGGCTAGAATCCTGACTCTGCCACTCTCCAGCTGTGTGACCTTGGGGACACACAGCTTCAGTTTCCAGCTCTGTAAAATGACCTACTTCACAGGGTAGTTGTGAGATTTAAACAAACGAGCACATGCACAGTGCTGAGAATAGCGTCTGTTACATTAGGAAGCACTCAATAAATTGTAGCCAGTATTCCTTTGCATGTCTGTATTATTCTTTATTAGCACCGATTGCCAATACAACCAGGATTTTATTATTCAAATTGTGTGTGTGTGGCAGAGTAAAAAGTTGGCACAGTCTACTCAGGTGCAGAAGAATATGGCTTTCAAAGTTCTCTGTAACTACCACACGATAGTCTCTATCGTGTAGGGTAAGAACGAAAACTTAGACCTGCCATTTACAAGTTTCGATATCTCGTCTGGGTTGTGTCACTTACTAGAGATAAACTGTCTGTCCTACTTCTGAAATCTGTAGCTGGGTTGACTGGAGCACAGTGCATGGGGATGGGAGGGGACAGGTCCCGGGGCAGACCTTCGAGCTGTCCTCTGGTCCTGAAGTCTAGCATGAAGTCTCCGGGAGCCCCACTTTGCCAGCTGAGCTCCTGACCCCTGACTCCTGCAAATGCTCTGAGTCTAGACACTTTCCATCAGTCTCCTGCCCAGGCTGTCTTCACCAGTGCTTTTTAAACTTTAGTGCACAGAGCAATCACCTGGAAAGCCTGTCAAAACAGATTCCTGGGCACCCAGGTAAGGCAGGTTCAAAGACTAGACTTTGCGCAGCTCTGGTCCACATCTCCACCACAGCCTCTGCTTTGGGGTCACTTTGCTCTCACTGAGGTGGTCCAATGGCTGGCTCACTGGTTCTCAACTCAGCTGCCTACACCACATGTTACTGGGAATTTACGAGGATTTCTGAATTCCTTTCATGTCACGAAAGAAACTGGGGTGGAGTGTGAGAAAGTGTTTCCTCCAGCTCTCCCTTGGATGAAAATTCCATGCCACCACCTCTCCCCTAAAATGATGTGGGAGCTCCCTGAAAGAGGTATCCTTCCAAAGTACCAAATGGGAAGAGAAACCCAAGCTCCCTTTGCTTTAGGTTTTCCATCTGAAGGGGCAATTTTTCTCTATCACCTTTCCCCATTTTAACACTAAGGCCAAATGTGGGGAGGGGTAAACACAAGGACACTGGCATCCGACATCATTTGTATCTCTCTCTCCTCTCCTTTCCTCCCAGAACCAAAAAGGCTTTAAAATTTGTTTCCCCACCTTGTCTGAAAATCACTTCTCCATTGTTAATGCCTCCTTCTTCCTGTGGTGGACATTTGGCTGCCCTCCCTGGGGCCATAATGGCAGTAGCTTCTGGGGAACATGATTTAGAGAATCTTTAAAAATACATAGTTCAATGTTTTCAAAAGATTGTTCCCTGATACATGCAGTAATTGTGTTATCTTTCCCCTTTATTACATTTGCTAGACATTTGTCTATTTGTTTATGCTTCTTTATTTGGTTTGATTTATTAATTCTCCTGTTTTCCTATTTTCAGATGCAATAATTTTACCTTTATGACATTCTTCATTCTTAATTTTTTTTCTTTATTTTTCTTTAACATCTTGAACAGAAAGCTTGGTTTATTTGGGTCCATCCTCTTGAAAGTTAAAAATATATTTCACACACACACACTGTAAATAGGTAATTTTACATAAATGGGATCATGTCACCTGTGGACCCTTCCTCTGTGTCATCCCTTCACATCAGCACCACCCTTTGTCTTTCTCTTCTTCTCTGACAGAACATTTGAGGCTAGAAGTTTCTCTCTTGAAATGGTTTGGCTATATCCTGTTAGTTCAACCAGTGGTATTCTCACCGTCTTTAATTTCTATAGATATTAACATTCTGCTATAGTTTGCCCCAGAAATAATGTGAATTAGGACATAATGCAAATTTAGATCTATTGAGATCAGTGATTTGCTCCTTGCCTCCACTCTGCCCTCTTCTTCCTTTTCAAATGGGGCCAGCTAAAATTTTTCATCTTCCTTAGAGGAAGGGGGATATTAGGAAATGTGAGCTCAGGCAGTGAAATGAAGAGAATATGGCCACCAACTTCCTGAGGTTCTCCTGGCCCGTTGGCCTCAGGTTAATTGGAAAACAATCAGCTAAGAGATCCGGTCCTGGATATTTGCAACAGCCATAGAACCCAGAATCGCCCTCATGAGTATTTGGTTGGGGCAGCCACCTACTAGTACATAGCACAAGTCTCAGTTACCAAGACTTGCCCCTCCTCTTGTCATCTCATTAAACTCACAGTCGCCTAACCATGGACATTTTACAAAACAGAATATTTTGGATCCTTCTGAGTGGATTATGGTGGGGTTTTACTGTGGGACATGTGGACAAAGAAGAACAAAGAGCATTGCTCACCACCCAGCTCTACAAGGGTTAAGCTGAAACCCACGGAGGGACTGCGATTGCCCACCGGCAGTGCAGCCTGGGAAGAGGTCAGGATGAAAACCGGGATGAGGTCCTCTGGGCTTCGGATAAACGGGCCCCTAGACAGTTGGATGCATATCTCAGGAAGAATTTCAGTGACCCCAGATTCTTGCATCTTCCCATATATAAAAAGAAAATTAAAATCATTAACTTGAGATGTCTGTTCTTTGTGACTAGCAGAATCTTTCACCGTGACATATGCTTGTCTGTACTTATTTCCAAGCCAAAAAAAGTCATGTATTAACTGGCTCCTCCCCTGCTTCTTGGGAGCAATTCCTCAGAGCTAACCGAGCAGCTGTTTCTTGGGTTATAGTCCTCAGTAAGACTATAATAAAGTGAGTAAGACTATAATAAGTAAGACTGAATAAAACTTAAACTCACAGCTCTTCTGTTGTGTGTTTTCCCTGAAGTCGACAGACGGAATACACTTGAGTCTGCTCCATCCCCCTGCACCGTGAATGCTCAGCCCCAGAGAATGGCTCCCCGATATTCCTTCACCCATTGTTCTCACTGTGGTCATGGTCCTGGCTTTTCTGCACTTCACACCCTTGGCTCCTAATCCTGCCTGCCATTTTCTCCCTCCAGCCTTCTTGTGCCAACCAATGATTCTGCTACTTTCCTTTTTAGTTGTGTTTTAAAATTCTTTTTATTATTATTTAATTTGTATGTTTTCCCCTATCTTGAATAAATATTTTCTGCATATGGAACAGCACTGAAAAGCCACGCCAGGGTATACAGTTAAAATAAAGTCTCCTTTCATCCCACATCTCTTAAAGGAGTCCCCTTTGCGAAAGCAGCCACTGTTAGCAGCTGCTTGAGTATCTGCTGAGAGATGGCCTCGGAAATTACAAATATTTGTGTATGTACACCCATTTCTTTTTCCCTACACAATTCTAGCATACCACACATACTACTCTGCACCTGGCCTTTTCCTCTGGACATCGTGACTTAAAGGGAACCGGATTTCAGCACACAGAGAGCTCCTGCCATTGCTGGTAATGCCACTACGTTTCTTTGGCTTTGACTTTTGGAAAATTGTCTTGGGTCATTCTGGGAACCTCCCCAAAGCTGCCCTCCAAACTGCAGCTTCCAGTAAGAGGTACCCCGCGCAGCCTGCCCCACCCTCAGGGACAGGCACCATCCCTGCCACTCGCCCTCCCTGGCTTTCCTGCCAGTGGTGGAGAGGAACGAGGCAGTTCTAGCTACAGCATTTTATTTCTCCCACAGAACAGCTGAGCTGAAAAGGGAAATGGCTCTTTCTGGAAGGGAGTCTGTGGACCTTCAACAATGACATGCTGATGCCTGGCAAGGAGCCCAGAGTCACAAAACCTCCCCAGCCATAGCGGACAAACGGCGTTTATACAGGGAGGGCAAGGCTCAAAATTATCAAATCAGCAACCCTTTCTGCTTCATCTGCGTGTTTATCCTGTAAGATAAACAAGAGGTCACTTTCCACAAGGAATAGTCAGCATGCCTTTCAGGGCCCAGGGCCACAGGGCATCTCAGTTTCTTTACTCCTCGATCATGCAGGCTACAGCACGATCACTTCCTAAAATGTTAGCCTTTTTCTCTCCAATTCAACAAATGTTTTTGAACGCTTACTACATTACAGGTTGTATTCTAGGCAGCAAGAACATAACCATACAGGGAGGCATGGTCCCTGTTCTCAGTCCCGTTTTGATTTGTTTTGTTTTTTAATTCTCCAATCTTCCCTCATATATGCTCTAAAACCTGTCAGCCACTTCTTGTATGATGTTTTCCTTGGAGAGTTACTTCGCGGGAAGGATAGAAAATTTTGCTCAATTTTCCTGCTTGCTTTCAGTTCCCATTCCTTCCCCCAAAGGTGTCCACGCATCAGGTGTGTCAAATAGAGCCTCCTGGCTTCCCTAACTTGGTGTTCAGGATAATGTACAGGAGAAAACTGAAGAGAGAAGGAATCAGATACAGTCCTGAAGTCGTCTGTGGCAGGAACTGTCTCTTAAGACACATTTTCCTTTTCTTCATAGGCATAGATTTTATAGCTGGGCACAGAACTGTAGAGAGGAAAGAACACTTCTGTCAGCCTACCTCCAACTAGATGTGGCCATGAACTACATTTTGGCTGAGGAAGTATAAGAGGAAGTGTCCTGGGGCCACTTTTGGAAACCTTCCTTAAGAGACAGCTGGAGGCATGCCTTTCGCTCTTTCTCCATTCCTTTCTCCATCCTGATGCCTAGAACACAGTTGCTGACTTAGACCTTGAAGAGGAGAGCCACACCCTGGGAGTGACAGAGGAGCTTCAAGGGGAACTGATGGAGCCAAGCCCGCATCCTGACCCTGGACTACCTACACCCTGACTATTCCCTGAAGGAAAAAGAAATTTTGGTCTAGCTGAAACCTCTGCCGGGTTGAATTTTGCTGATTTTTTTCCCCCATCCCAACCTTATCCTAAGTAATAAACTACTATCCACTCAAAATTCTCAACAGATATATTATAATGTATATTTTAAAAATCTCTGCTGTTAGTAATGGCAATGGTTAATTCATAGGTGTTGATTCAAAAGCTATCGGCCATTCTCAGCCCCTGCCTTTCCAATCTATACAATAAATGCTTCAGCTGGAAACCTCAGCCCTAATCAGTGGGTGAGCCTAAGAGGAAGATATGGAGCATGTATGTGGAGCAGGACAGGGGAGGACTGAGGCGTTTGGAATTGTTCTTTCAGGAGGTTGGATTCCAATATGCCCAGGTTACCCAGGTGAGATTCTGGACACTCAGTGTTCTGCCGAACATCTGCCTGACCCTTAGTGTCTTGCTTCTCCATCATGAGCAGGTCACTTACTCCTCAAGGATGTACATTCTCTTTTTATGTCTGTTGGAGGAACTATCTACAGGCCAGTGGTCTGGGATGGGGATCCTCTCCATGATTGGTCCCAAGTGCCAGGGAAATTGGAAGCAGAATTGGTATAGGAGCGAGCTGGGAAGAAGGGGAAAAGGCCACAGATCACTAAGTAGATGGTTTCCTATCACTGGTACCACTCACTGTTGGCTGGGGGTGCATGGGCACATTTACTCAGCTTAAAGGTCAAGGGCAATTTGTGTAGTGTCTGATAGAAGCCTCTCTGCGTTGCTGGTGGCTGGCCCCTGCACTCCATCCATCTCTAAACCAGATGGGTCACTTGGAAGTGCTCAGCTGCTGCCAAATGCATGAGAGTGTCCGTATTGCTGGGAGAACCTGCTTCTGGCCTCCATTCACTGTATCAGATTGAGGTGGATGCCAGCTCGTAAGGTAACTCATATCTGCTAAGTGCCCTGCATGATGATTTGGAATCCCTGCCCCCTATATTGGAAGTCCTCTCTACAATGTCCTTAGTGACCTGAACCTTGGGATCAGCCGTCATCCCTTCCCTTCCTGGCCCATTGTTGAGCCAACAGCCCAGGATCACAGACAGATTTCAGAGGCTCTGTTGTGTTTGCCGGAGCTGAGGCGAGGCCGAGTCATCCAGAGAGAGCTACTGAGCCCTGAACAAGCCAAGGGAACGATATCTTCTGCTACCTTACCTGGAGTCTTCTGCCTCAAAGTTTAAGTGAGGGACACTGCTCCAGTGACCAGAGAAAGCAGGAGACATCATGGCTGAGGACCCACACTCTTCCGCAGCACCAATAGGTTTTCACTAAAAGCTATAGCCCTCCCTCCAGGTACTCAGACACCTTCTTAGAGAGAGATGCAGCCATTGAGATATTGGGCCTTTTTACCAAGAAATAATCAAAGACTTCTTAAAAGGTATTCTTTAAAAAAACAGCTATGTCCAAGTTTTAAATAGGTTAATATTTCAGTAATTTTTTTCCTTTAAGAAACAGCTGATAAGGACTCAGGGGAAAAGTCAGATCAGTTATAGTCAAATAAAGGAATTTAAATTTCTCTGCTGTTATAGGCTAAATTTGTGTCCCCCTAAAATTCATATGCTGAAGTCCTTACCCCCAGTATTAAGTGCATTTAGAGATAGAAGTAGTTATGGTAAAATGAAGTCATTACGGTGGGCCCTAATCCAACATGCTGGTGTCCTTATAAGAAGAGGAGATTAGGACTTAGACACAGAGAAGACCATGTAAAGAAACACGGAGGAGATGACTATCTAAAGGCCAAGCTGACAGGCCTTAGAAGAAACGAATCCTGCCAGCACCTTAATCTTGGACTTCCAGCCTCCGGAATGGTGAGAAAATACATATCTGTTGTTTAAGACACACAGTTTTGTACTTTGTTGTGGCAGCCCTAGCAAACTAATATATTTGCATATCTGACTAATAGTGTAAGTAAATTTACGTCTCCCTTACAACTTTGTTTTACATGATTTGAAGCATGTTATAATAATATCTAATTATTTAGTACTTCCTTTGTGTGAGGCATTGTTCTAAGGTCTTACATAAGCTAACTCATTTTATTTTTCTAACAGCCTCATTTAATCTCCATTTACAGGTATAAACACTGAGGGATTGAGAAAGCAACTTGCCCAAAGCCTCACAAAACATGAGTGGCACGTGGCAGAACCAGGATTCAGAGCCAGAAAGTCAGGCTCTGGAGCTGCACACTCCACCAGCACAGGGAAACTTGATTCCTCACGGAAACATAATGCTTCCTGGTAGTTTTCCATGTCAGTACACGTACACCTACTGCATTTGTTTTAAGCGCCACGGGAATTAATGTGTTTTATTCCAGGTTATAAAAATTAAACCTGCATTCATATCTTTGCTGCTTTAGCAAGTAAGCTTTCTGTCCATCTTAAGGAATAGTGACTCATCCAGAAAGAATTAAGGCGTTTCCGTAGGAGCAGAGTGGCCATTGTGTTTATACGGATTGGTGGGCCCTCCTTAACTTAGTAGAGCTCCTTTTTGAGAAGTTTTGCCTGAAAGGAATTTAAGCCATTGTATGACAGAAGGTTTGTAGGAGAGGTACTAGATGGATTTGGAGAGGGCATCCTAAGAAATTCTTGGGAGCAGGGCACAGGAAGAAGTCATTTGGGTCCTGGGGTTCAGTTCTAGCCTAATGCTTGAGTGGTCCCTTCTGTGTATGTAGTCTGGAAAGGGTCAGGTCTAGTGTGAACTGGGGAGAGGAGGGTCTGTTGGATTGGCCAGGGTGGATGTCAGATCAGAGAAGGACTGTCCTGCACCAGAAGTAACTAGCCAGGGCAGGATGCACAGTGGGGAGAGGAAACTGCAGGAGTGGACACTTCCCCTGTCTGGGCGCTGAGACGCTGCCTGCCCAGCTCCCTGGGAGAGTCTATGAAACTCGCCCACAGTGAATCATGTCAGTGAGGGGCTTCCTCTTAATATCCTTGGAATTTGGCACACCTTCATAAGATCCCATTAAATTATTTAATTTCCTATTCTCCATCTCTTTTTCTGTTTTTGTCAATTTCTGGGAGATTTCCTCAATTTGATTTTCCATCCTGTCTATTGAGGTTTTTTCATTGTTGCTTCATCTTTTTCATTTCCAAAGGCTCTTCTGTGTTTTTAGAACATTTCTTTTTTTATGACATCTATTCTTGTTTCATGGAAGCAAGAATATTTCTTATTTCTTTCTTATTTCCTTGAACAGATTATTTGTACTGTTTTTTGTGAGGTGAGCAAATGGGGATAGTTTTTTCCTTCCTGCAGAGTTTCTGGTTCCTTTCAGGTCTTTCTGTTTGGGTCTCTGTCTTCTGTGTAGGAGTTGTCCTCTTGGTCTTGTAGTTTTGGGTTTCTGTTCATTGTTAAGCAAGAACAGGGAACTAATAGATCCTATAAAACTATACTGAATTCTGTACATATAGAAAAGAAAATATTCTTTTTTCTTTTGAATGCACTTCATGAAATTCATGAAAATTATCCAAATATTAGGTCACGAAGAAAATCTCAAGAAATTCCGAAGAATAGAAATATACAAAAAAATTCTCTGATCATAACATAATAAAACTTTTAGAAATTAATAACAAAATTTCTTAAAAATTGAAAATTTCCTTTTTCCTGGTAATTTAAAAACACCATTAAACAACTATTGGATCAAAGGAAAAATAAAAAATAAAATTGCAGAATTTCTTTAAAATAATAGTAATAATGCAAACATGACATAGAATCTCTGTGATACCACTAAAGCAATCATTACAGGAAAACTTACAGCTTTAAGTATCTAGTGCAATAAAAATGAAAACATCAATATAAATAAATTTAACATCCAAAATGGAAAGCTAGGAAAAAAGAAAACTAAAAGAAAGAAGAAAGGAATTAGTAAAGAAAATTATAAATGTTAATATGTAATCAGAAAAGAGTAGAACTAATGAGTCCAAAAGCTGGTTGTTTGAAAAACACAACAAAATACACAAACCACTAGCTAACTTAAGCTTTAAAAAAAAAAAAGGGAGAACTCAAAAATATAAGCAGGAAATAGCATAAAAAGGGATAAATCATTATCTAACTTTTGCTTAAAAAAGGGAGAAATCACACTAAAAAGGCTAAATAGCATAAAAACAGGAAATTTTTAAGAAGAAAATATTTTATACAACTCTATGCAAATAAATGTGAAAACCTAGAAGAAATAGGTATGTTTCCAGGTAAACACAAGTTGTCAAAATTGATCCTAATAGAGACAGAAAGTCTAAACAAACTAATTATTATAAAATAAATGAAAAGGCTAAAGAATTATGTCACAAAAATTAATACACAAAGAATCACTAAGCCAAACAATTTCACAAAGGAATTCTACATAATCTTTAAAGATCAGATAATTTCATTGCTACTTAAACTATTTCAGGTCATTTCCTTGTAGGAAGCACATATAATATCAATCTCCGAACCTGATAAAGATGGCCAGGTTTTTATTCCAACACATTTCAACTTTATTTGGAGTAAATTCTAACGATTTTTATTCCAATAAAAGGAAACCATATAACATTCTCATTTAAGAATTTCAACCCAAGGAACTTAAAATAGACTCTAATAGCAAATTTAAGAGATACATTGTGATCAAGTGGGGTTTATTTCAAGAACACAAAAAAATGCAGTATTAGAAAATCCATTAATATTTAATCATCTCCACAGATGTAGAAAAACCATTTGACAGGGTTCAACATCTACTTGTTTTTTTTTAAGTCAAAAAACTCAATAAACTAGAAATTGATTTAAAAGATGTCCTTAACATGATAATATATATATACTGTAGCCCAAAATCAGCATCTTACTAGCTTGTCTGCTAAAGAAATAAACAAAACAACGATGCTGTCTGTTATGCCTTCTACTGTGTAATATAGAGTTGGAGGCATTAACCAGAGCTATTTACAGAGAACAAATTCTATATCTAGAAAATCTCAAAGAATTAATGGGAACTCTGGTGCAAACAAGCAAATTTAGTAAAGTAACAAGATTTTTAAAAAATCAAATTAAAACATGAAACTCAAAGACCTTTATATGCAAACAAGAAACAGAAGACATTAATGGAAAAGAAGTCCCCATTTGTTTCAGTACACAAATACTAAGGCATAAATACAATGTCCAAAAAAGGAAACTGTAAAATAATTCTGAAATCACAAAATTGAATTTGAAAAAAAATGGAAAGACATATCAAGTTGCTGGATAGGAAGATTCAAACTCATAGAGATATCAGTTCTCTCTAAATTAATTTATAAATTCAGAGCAATTCCAATAAAAATACTATCTGATTTTTTTTATACCAGATAAATTGATTATAAAATTTATTTGAAAGAACAGAGGAGCAAAAATAGCCAGGAAATCCCTAAGAAAAAGAGAGTAACAGAGAAGCTCAAAGGAAACCTTACCAGACATTAGATTATATTATACAGCTTCCATATTTAAAATATTTTGGTAATGGCCCATCAATGTAGAGAAAGATCAATGGAACAGAACTTAAAAATCCAGAAATAGAACTGATTGCATCTGAAAGGTAACATCAAATCAGTGAGGAAATAATGGACTTTAAAAAATACTTTTTAAAGTTAGAGGTATAATTATATAAAATGCATAGCTTTTATTCATATAGTCAATGATTTTTGACAAATTTACCAATAAAGTCACAATACCAATCAAAACATGTAATATTTCCAGAAACCCTGAAAGTTTTCTTCTGCCACTTTCCATTCAGCATCACTCCACCCGCTCAACCCTCAAGGCAGCCACTATTGTTTTGATGCCCAGTTCTGGCATATATAAGTGAAACCACACAGTATGTGCTCTTTTGTTTCTGGTTTCTTTTGCACGTATCAGTAGTTCATTCCTTTTTAATGCTGACCTAGTATTCCATTTATAAATACACCACAATTTGTTTATCCATTTACCTGTTCATAAATATGTGATTATTTCCAGTTTTGGGCCTTTTATAACATTCTTGCTGAAGTCGTTTTGTGGCTATGTTTTCATTTCTTTGGAGTAAATACCTAAAAGGGAAGTTGCTTGGTTATAGGGCAGGGGTATGTTTAACTTTATGAGAAAATGACAGATGAACTTCAAAATAGTAATATCATTTTAAATTCTCATCAGCAGTGTATGAGAGTTCCAGCTGCTCTATATTCTTTCCCTGCATTTGGGGTTGTCAGTCTTTGACAACTTTTAGCCATTATAGTGGGTGTGAAGTGATATCTCATTGGATTTTAATTTTCACTTCCTTGGTGACTAATGATGTTAAAGCACCTTTTCGTGTGCTCATTAACATACATTCTGTGGAGTCTACTCAAGACTGTTGCCCATTTTTAATTTTGAGTCATTTATCTTCCTATTATTGATTTAAGTGAGTTCTTTTAGTATTCTCAATACAAGTTATTTTTCAGATTCACAGATTCTTCAGATTCGCAATTTTCTTGTGAATACTGTGAATACTATCTCCCACTCTGGTTTGCCTATTCGGTTTCTTAATTACGTCTTTTGATGAACAGAGATTCTTGATTTTGCTGAAGTCTAATTTACTAATTTATTTCTTTATGTCTACTGTTTTCTGGATTCTGCCTGAGAGATACTTGCTTCTCCCAAAATTGCAAACGTCATCTGTGTTTTCTTCTACAATAAGCTTTGACATTTTAATTTTTACATTGAATTTTTGTGTAGATGTCAAGGTTGATTTTTCAGTCCATGTGAATATTCTGTTGTTCCAGTACCATTTGCTGAAAAAGATGTACATTTTAACAAATGGTGTTGCGATAACTGGACAGCCATATGAAAAGAGAAAATCGCATTTATTCCTTACTCTGAGCAACAGGAGATTTAATCTGGGGTGACCCATTTCAGGCTTCTGACCTTCAGAATTTTAGGATAATAATAAATTTTTATTCCCCTCCCCAGCTTTAAAGAGATATAATTGATACATAACATTGCGTATGTTTAAGGTATACAATGTGATGATCTGATACACTTACGTACATATTGCTAAGTGGTTACCACAGTAAGGTTAGTTAACATATTGTTTACATAATTACCATTTTGTTGTTGTTTTTATGGTGAGAACACTAAAATGTTACTCTCAAAGCAATTGTCAGATATACAATATATTGTTGTTAACTATAGTCATCATGCTGTATATTGGATCCTCAGAATGTAAGTGAAGTTTGAACACTTTGACCATATTCCCCACCTCTAGGCTCCTGGCAACCACCATTTACTCTCTGTTTCAATTTCTGTGAGTTTAGCTGTTTTAGATTCCACGTGTAAGTGAGATCATATAGTATTTGTCTTTCTCTGTCTGATTTACTTTACTTAGCATAATACCCTCAAGCTCCATCCATGTTGTCATAAATGACAGAATTTCCTTCTTTTTTATGGCTGAATAATATTCACATCTTTCTTATCCATTCATCTGTTGATGGACACTTAGGTTGTTCCATATCTTGGTTATTGTGAATTATACTGCAATTAACATCGAGGTTCAGATATAGCTTCGATATATTGCTTTATTTCCTTCAAAGATACACCCAGAAGTGGGTTTGCTGGGTCATATGGTAGATCTGTTTTTAATTTTTTGAGGCCTTCTGTAGTGTTTTCCATACTGGCTGTGCCAATTTACATTCCCACCAATAGGGCATGAGTGTTCTCTTTTCTCCACATCTTTGCCAGCACTTTTTTCTCTCTTGTCTTTTTGACAATAGCCATTCTAAGAAGTGTGAGGTGATATCTCTTTGTGGTTTTGATTTGCATTTCACTGATGATTAGTGATGTCGAGCATCTTTTCAAAGATAATAAACATGTGTTATTTAAGCGATAAGTAAATAAATGCAGAAAGTCCCTAGAAATATTAACTCCAAACAAGTAAAACATGTTAGGGATGTCTATAAAATAAAGAAAATACGCTGAAATATTATTGTGATTGTAGTAAGTGTGCTTGTTTGAGAATTATGAGAAAAGTCTTTTCCTTGTTTTTCTATTATGATTCTATGGTGTATATTTTAAAAAATCTAATAAAAAATGCATAGTGCAAATGTGTAAACATTCCTTCTGAATCTTCTCTAGACTCAAACCCATATAAACATCTGTAAGTCAACTTACCCCCAAGGCATTCTGTGCTATCATACTGTATTTCTTAATAAGCAAGTTCCAGCCTGCGATCCCCAAAAGATCATCTGATTTCCAGTTTCTGTGCCCTGACACCACTAGGCCCAACCAAAAAACACAGGGAAGTTTTGCCAAACCAATATTCCCACCACAGCATATTATACATCTTCCCTTGACTCTTCATCTTCTGTTCTACGCCCCCAGCTCATGGTGCTGGGGTCATGCCCTGGCCTTCTCAGCTGTTCTCTGCTGCCTAGCCCGTGCTGAAAGCTGCCACAGTTGTGATATTTATCCACATGATAATACATAACACTTAGACCTCTGTCTCCCATCAGTTATTCAAGGGTTCCTGGGAGATGGTCATCTACCTGATTAGGATGATTGTAGCATAGATTGTTGAAGAGGTAAGTTTAGTGCAATGCTCTAAAGGTGAGGTCCCTGGGCATTATTTCCTGGGGAACTTATTAGAAGTACAGATTCTTGGGTACCACCCTAGGCCTCCTGACTCAGAAACTCTAGGGGTGATGCCCAGCAATCTGTGCTTTGCTAAGCTCTGCAGGTGATACCGTTACATGCTTAAATTTGTGAATAACTGCTCATCTTGATCTGCCTTTTTACCCTTAACCTCACTGATGAGAAGACTTCTAAGGATATATATATATAATATATATATAAATATATAAACATACAATTTTAGTTATATTTAATATATATATTTATATTTAATATTAAAAGCTTTTTTTATACAGCTTGACAAGCTTGATAGAATTAATGTGACATGATAATGACCAGAGAAATGAGGAAATTGGGACAAAGACTAAATAGCAATAAGAAAAATTAGAGGAAGCTGGGAACTATTCACACAAAGTAAGCACCTAGTAACCTTTGTAGAGGAGGAGAGGAATGGTGACAGTACTCAAAAGCTGCCAAAGAAAAGAGAAAACATGACCACCTTAAGTCTTCAGGGAATCACAAGATAGCAGCCTAGCAGTTTGGAGAAGCATAGCTCTCTCTGGTTTTGGGACCCGAGAGATGTTCCTTGCCCAGATCCTCATATGCCGGCTGTCAAACATGTAGCATCTTCCCCAATTCCCCTATACAAACTGTAAGGAGACATTTCTTGTACCACCTCGTAATTTAGCTGATGGCATAAACTCCAAAGTACAGTTAGTAACTGCATTTCTTAAGGGATGTTCTTGAGAGATATGTTCAAGTGTTCAGTCTGGTATTTGCCTTTCTAATGACCTGACTTAATCCAAAGATAAATTGTAGTGTCTGGATCTAGTCTTTCTCAATACTTTAAATATAAACTTTATTATCCAAGAAATTCAGTCTTTAATTTTAGGAGTTGATATAAAGAACGACTCTTTATTTTCCAAATATAAAGTATATTATTAAGAGAAATGTGGTTCTACAAATCAGGCATGTCCCCTCTTGTCAGTCTGGTAATTTCCACTCTTTTTCCCCTCGGATTATCAATGATCTGGAGACATGGAGGAAATGGATATCTTTCAAGAAATTCTCCTTTAGTATAGTTTACTGCAGTGGAGCTGTTGATAAGTGCGGCCCACAAGGATTTCAGATAACAGCTAGTCTATTGCCACATTAAGAGCTGCTCCAGCCAGACCCAAGAGGCCTCCAAGGTAAGGGCATTCAACAGGCCCAGCCTTCGGGGAAAAGTAGGCCTGTGGGTGATGGAAGCCCCAAAGAGAAGGAGGACCTGGTTCCCGGCCAAAGAAATCCAGATTGATGGTGTCACATAGTTGTTCTCATTCTCAGAACTCGAGGGGTGCCCCTTCCTTCCCCTCAGTCTCAGCAAGATCCCGTGTTTTGGTGTGGTAAGCAGGGTAAGTGGTTTAGGCATGCCCCAGAACAAGCACGGGAGGGCAGGGAACAGGGATAGACTGCAAACACAGAATGTTGGAGGTGTCCACTTTACCGAAAGGTGGGAGGGGAGCTCATGTCACTCCCAAATCTCAGACTACAACTAACTTTTCGGGGTCGGGTTGGGAGGCGATGACAGGTTTGGCCGTGGTCAAGCGACAAATGTTGGTTCAGGAGGCCGACGAAAGGTGGGTAAGCCACCAAGGATGGCGTCACAGGTTGGGCTGAGCAAAAAGCCTGAGTCAGGGGGCAGAGAGGCAAGGTCAGCGGGGGGGGGCGTGTCCCGAAGTGGGGGCGGAGCCTGGGAAAGGCTGGCGAGAGAGCGGGGGCGGCGCCAGAGGTGGGCTGAGGCCGGAATCAGGCGGCGGGGGCGGGCCCGAAGGCGGGGCCTAGCTCTGAGAGGCTCGCGCCTGCGCATGGGCGCCCCGGGGGGCGGGGCTGCGCGCGCGCAGTGCGCCGGCCCTGGAGGGCGGAGTCCCAGTCGCCGGCCGAGGGAGGGGGCGCGGTGGCTCTGGAGTCCGGCGCTCCCTCAGGCCGTGGACCCGATGCTCGCTGCTGCGGATCGGGCGGCGGGGCCGGCGGGGATGTGATGGACGGCCCCTCGCCTCACCTGCCGTCCTTGGGCCTGTAGGTCTCTGGGCGACCCGCAGCCGGGCCGCGGCCAAGGAGACAGCGCGACCTCCGCACGGTGAGAGCTGGGGTCCGGGCGGGAGCCGGGGCCGGAGTCCGGGCGGGGCGAGCGCCAGCTGCAGCCCCAGGCGGGGGGCGCGGTCCGGGGCCCAGGCCCAGGTTCCTGGGATAAGGCCGTGACGCCCTCCGGCCTCCTGCCCCCCGGGGCGGCTCTCTCGGGACCCCGGGAGCCGCCTGAGGCAGGGCCACCGTGGAGCCTGGAGGCTGGACGCCCCCCGCCCCAGGGGCTGTGACAGGCGCAAGGGAGCCTTGGGCCGCTGGGGCTGCGGCCCTTCTCTAGGGAGAAATCAGGGCGAGGCAGAGATACCCCGTGATTTCAGAGCCAGGATGCTTGTGAGGGTTGGTAAGGGAAAGTACCTGGGTGCCCCGAATGACTGTTTTTTTTTTTTTAATTTTAAATTACTGGGCCCAAACAAAGACACACCCTAAGACACATCCTGAGAGAAAACTTTGGTGGACCACACCGTTGCTGTAGGTTCAAATGCTTCTCTCTCCTTTTTAGACGTCTGCTGTTTTTATGCATATATATATATTTATTATTATTATTATTATTTTAATGCATCTACTTTTTTTGTCGGGTAAAAAGAATGACTTTTTTGAGAGAGCATTTGACAGCTAAGCTTGAGGTTGGATTTCAATAATTGCAAATTCATCTTCGTAGGCTACCCAGCCAATTAGGCTTGCTGTGCCTAGTCTAGGCCTGAACAGTGTGGAAATTACTGGTGCAGGGACTCTCGGTAATCCCGGATCGCAGTGTGAACGTTTCACTCCCTTGGTGGGGTAAATGGAGCTTAGGTTTTTCAAAATAGCCCTTTGAAAGGCATTCCTTTTCTCCTTTTTTTCTTGAGCATTAAAATATTAATGGAACCTAGTAATTTTGCCCGATTTTTATTTTCTTTTTAAAGCATCGTCTGTTAGTTTAAAGAGAATTTGGTGGTGGTACCTCTTCTTTAACCAGAAGGAATTTGAGATACTCGCCTTCTAATGATAGTCACAAAACCCATGTCTTATCTGTAATCGATGCATTATAAGGATTTAAACATTCCTGAATGTTTTGCTTGAAATCAGTCTTCTCAGGTGTTGGTACTGTTTACCTCTCTTCGTTTATTACTTAGCATTTTCTTATTTGTTTGTTTTTCTTAGTGTTCTCAACAACACTCATGTCAAATAATTTTTAGGTAAACACACACTTTCTTGACCCCTTTAGCTGTAATTCATACTGTTTTAACTTAAGCGTAGTATTATTATGCCATAGTAAGAAACTGCTACACGCCATCCTGAACAGCAAGAACTCTTCATTGTAAAAAAACACAGCAAAAAATTTATTCTGCCTCTCCACATCCAGACCTGCATTTTGTTTGCTGTCTTGACTGAACTTCTTTGGTGGAAGAAGGGGACTTTGATTCCGTGTTTAAAAGTCCATCAGTGACTCTTCATAATCTGTATTTGATAGAAGTCGAAGTCCTTCACAATTTCTGGTCCTTATCTGTCTGTCTGTCTGTCTGTTTTCTTTCTTTTTTTAACAGAGGTACTGGGGATTGAACCCAGGACCTCGTGCATGCTAACCACACACTCTACCACTGAGCTATAGCCTTCCCTCGTCCGTTTCTAATTTTATCTTCTGCCATTTTTTTGCCTGTCTTCTCCATACAAAGACTACTTAGATTTCTCTGAAGATGACATCTTCCTTTGTGGTTTTACACTATTGCCTCTTTAGAGAATTCTTCTCTATCTAGTAAACAACTTGCCCTTCAGAACCTGACCAAAATATCACCTCTGATTCTTTTCCAGGCATCTTAACCTCCTTGTCTCCACTGATCCATTAGTACCTTGTACATTCTGCAGTTAGCATTTGTCAATTGGTAGTTAATGATTTGTTAATACGTCTGTCTCCACCAGACTTTTGGGCTTCTTAAGGGAAGGGACCTTTGCAACTCTAACACATAGTATTGTACAGCACAGGTGCTCACAAACTGTTTATTGACTACATTTTTGAGGAATGCTCCTAATCTTGAATAGAGCTTTAAGATAGGTAGAGTACTACCTCTTCCCATGTTAGAAAACTTAGAAGAGAAAATTGCACAAGGTACTTCAAAATTTCCAAGAATGAAGTGAAAATTGTTGCTGATTAGGGATGAAACCCCACTTACAGCAGGAAAAAACAATGTTTTATGACACCAGATTAAAAAGGGTATGACCAGTAAGGATTGCTGCTGCTTTAGTCTTAGGATTTTTTTGAGACAAAGAAATTTGCCCAGAGTTGTGTAGGTAGAAAGGGACAGAGCTAGGATACAGTCCGGGTCTTTTGCTATCTGTGCCCTTGCCCCCAGTTTCCTGAGTCTTGTTTTACAGTCTGAATGGGGGATTTTTGAGAGAGTTGGACCTACCATTGGTTAAAGTGGTCTACTAATAGAATACTGAACTTGAAAGAATTAACAGATTATTTGGTGCAACTTCAAAAATTTTACCCATCAAATGACTAAAGCCTTAAAGGGCGAGTAACTTGCTTGAGGTTGCTTTGAGTCACCTGGTTCCCACATCTCCTATGTCATGCTTGTGTATTTTTCATTATTCCGTGGTGCTTTGGGGGAAAATGAAGAGGTTGCCAATTTTCAGAGGAAGAGGATCAGCTTCCACTTCAAACCTCCTTGACTGCTTTGCTGCCTGCCACTCCAGGATCATAGAGCCCTGGAGTGGCTAAGAAACATGATGATTCATTTGGGGATACAGGAGAAACCCAAGCTTCACTATCCCACTTGTCGGGAGAGCTTTTGACAGTGCTTGGGGCACGCTGTCCAGATGTCCCATAATAAGTGGCTTCTGCTCACCATATGGAGACCCCACATACAGTTACATTTTGATGGTAAAATGAGAGTTTTTTTTAATAAAATAAGGTTACAGCTAGCTAATAGCATGGCTGAAATTACATGTATGGCTAGTCTGTATGTGAGAAGAACCTATCTGATTTCTCCTATGTGATAGATTTTTGGGGAAAGAAAAATTGTGGTTTTATGCCTCTGAAAAGTTAGTTTTGAAATGTGTACTTACTGTGGTAGGCCTGGTCAATTCCAGCAGTCAACTTAGTAGTCAAAGAAATAAGAAAAAAAAATCAAAATAAAATTTTTTCTTATTTATTTCTTGTCATAGATACCTGATTTTGTCCTGCAATCAAAGCATAAATAAAATGTTTAATATTTGCTTTCATATTTAATGTTTTCTTATTGCTATAGTTTTTATACATTTAAATTATTATACAGTGTTACAGTGAGTTGATTTACTTATTTTTAGTAATTGGATATCCAAACTGCTTCCCATTTTTAGGGGATGCAGTTAACATGTAGATGTCCTTGGTTTTGCTCCCGTCATTTAGGCTAAAGTCCCAGAAGGGGGATTAGAAGGTCAAAACTTACGAAAATTTTTGTCACTTCTGAAAAATATTGTCAGATTATTTCTGAAAGGTAGTATTGATTTACATTTGCTTCCAGCACTTTGGTTGACCAGTTTTATTTTTAACTTTTACAGGCTTTTCCTATTAAGTGTCCCCTCCACCCCCAAATGGATATAAGGGTACCTGCTATCTAAGATCGCTATTCACAATAGAAAAGGAAATGCAGTATTTTTCTAATTTTATTTTCTCCTTTGTATAACTTGTTTGTCCTTTGCCCATAAATATACTGAAATCTTACCAATTTTTGTTAGCACCTAACACCAGAAATATATTTATCTCTTGAAATATGTTTGTGATC
Organism: Vicugna pacos; assembly: GCF_048564905.1. Taxonomy (NCBI): domain Eukaryota; kingdom Metazoa; phylum Chordata; class Mammalia; order Artiodactyla; family Camelidae; genus Vicugna; species Vicugna pacos. Next base: position 41,513,275 of record NC_132997.1, on the reverse strand, counting down.
TGTTTTATTTTTATTTTTATTGTTGTAGACTTTACAGTTTACAATTTTTTTAAATCACTGACTTAAAATTTTTTTCTGATTTCATTTTTTGATTGTGAGGTCCAAGAACAAACATTACTCCACCATCTGATGCATATTTTTATTTTCTTAAGCTTCTAGAGCTCATTTTGTTATATGTCTGAATCTTTAACAAATAACATATAGTTGAGATTGGGTTTAATTTATGTGGATTTTATACTATAGAGACACATTCTTATGAATGTCTAAGTGAGTTTCAGTTGTTAAACTGCTGCCTCTTTTCTTCCTGAACTTGAATAGAAAACAAAACAAAATGAAACTAACCTGGTAATTTTTTTTTTTTTTATAAACGGGCACTTGTCTTTTAAATAAATTATAGTAAATTTAGACAAACGAAAAAGTTTCATGAAAGCAATATGTTGGCTAATTGAAGTTTTTGTTGGTTCAGGATTAACTAGACTATCATTTCTGATTTAACTTACTGTTAACTATTCTAAAATATGTGAAAACAAACCCTTCGTTATCTGCTTCCTTTGGGGAGTGAGACATTCTAGATAGATGAGACAGTCCCCGGGGGTAATAGTGAATATTGATTGAATGTTGGGTGTTTTGCTGGTATTTGGATGGAATTTCTAACTTAATCCTCATAACAACCCTAGGAGTAGGTTCTTTGCATGTCCTCATTTTGCAAATAAGAGAAACCTTAGAGAGGTAAAGCGACCCGCCAAAAGTAACACAGCTAGTAGCACTGGAGCTAGAACTCAGTCTGCCTGCTTTTAAAGGGCTCTATTTGAAAAGAATATTACATTATCTTATTTTCCCTGCCAAGGATTTGAACTTTATCTCTTAGGTACTAGAAAAATGTTAGATGTTTCAAAGCAGAGGAATGATAGAGTATCTTATATCTTTTAGGCAGATGGCTGATGTGGCAATGTGGAAATATATTGCATTGTGTTTCTGATGAGAAGTGGTTGAAATAAGTCTAATGAGAAACGAAGCCTGAACTGCAAAGTGAAAGTGGAGATCAGAGGGTATTATGAAAAGATACAGGGCTTAGAAACTGGTAGGAGAGTGGGAAGCTGGACTGTTGACTTGGAAGTTATAGAATGGAGTAATGACAGGTGAATATGCGCTCACAGCACTTCATAGCACTGACTGTGATTTATTGTACCTAATTCAGTGACACATCTACCTCCCCCACTGGATTATGTGCTTGCCAAGGGCAGGGGCTTAGAAGAAGGCATGAGCTAATACGGGAAGATGGCAAGAGACTGAACTGGGGGTGGGAAACACCAAATCACCAAAATCAGAGTGGCTGGAGGAGGAGCAGCTCTAGAGACTGACAGCTGGCAAGGAGAAGGGTGATCCATCAGTGCAGGATTTGAGGAGTGTTAAGGACAGGGAAGCATTAGCACAAAAGTAAACAGAGAATGCCACTTCAGGCTACAGTTTTGGTTGGTGTACCCCAGTGTGATTTGCTGATGGCCAGTGGCTGTATAGAGTTAAATAGCCTTTCATTTTTACTGACACCCCTCCCTCCCCACACCAGTACCTTTCTCAAAGTATCCTGTGGCCTCTTTTAGCTTCCAACACCTGCTTGCTACAGGTGCTGATGCTGGGGTGTGACTCAGCCCATTGAGAGCAACCAATCAGAATGCTTCTTTCTTTTTTAAGTGAATTGACCAATCAAGAGCATGATAGGTGTAATCTCTTGAGTTTTCAGCTCTTCTCTGCTGAGTTCATTGCTCTTGAATACTCCTGTGCTGTGGGAGTTACTTCTCTGACTTTCAAGACTTCTAATTGGTTATTTTGAGATTTGGACTCATTGGGAAGCCAGAGGATTCTTAAAGGCTGCTTCCCTGAAAGCTGAAGTTTTTCACCTTTTCCAGGTTGATCAGTAAGTTAGTTTGAAAATACTTGGATCATGTTTAAGGATTGTTGATCTTAAAATTACCCCAGGACCATCATTCCAAATAATTTAGAATGTCTGTTCTCTTTGTATAATTCCATAGTTATCTAAGGTGTGGAGACTTGTTTTAAATTGCCTTGGTCAGTTCCTGACTCACTTCATTATCTCTGTTTTTCAAAGTGTCACTTAGGAAGCTTGTGCTTGATTTCTTCTGCTATCATTTGCTTCAGCACATCCTTATCCTTCACTGTCTGTCTTCTCTTTCCTAGTATGCATGTGCCCTGTTTCTGTGCTTGGTAAGTAGAGTGGGAAGAGAAAAAAGAGAAAAAACATGGGTAATTATTCCCCTCTTCCCCTCCTTTCCACGGTTGTTACCACTGTCCTCTCCCCCATTACTGCGCCCAGCTGTCTACTTTGGCATGGTCTCCTGCCCTGCATCTTCAGTTCTGTGTGTGGTAATGGGAGATGCAAGACAGCTCTTTAGCTGAGGATTGCTGGATATCTCAGGGTTTCGGTCCTGCAATCTCTATTCTGGTGTCATGTTGAAGAGCCCAGGTGACCTCTGGTATCTTAACAGATGCTTTCTATTCCCTGGCAATCTACCTCCTCTTTAAAATGAAAGGAAAAAAAAAAATCCAGGTCCTGTTTCTTTGAATATTCTCTCCCTCCCTCTCTCTCTCTGTCTCTCTCTCTCTCTCTCTCTCTCTCTCACACGCACACACGCACACATGCACATACCCCCCCATACGAAGATACCATAATCGTTGATGACTAAGCCCCTAGGGAATGCACTAGAGTTAATGGAGATAGGCAGATACCGTAAGGTACTTTGAATTGTTGTCATCATATTAATGATATTTGGTTGCAGCCTGAGTGCTTTGGGGAAATTTGAGAGCTTTCTCTGACCATTATGTCTTGGCAGCCAGTGTTAGGGTTGGGAGTTACAATGTTCTCAGAAGACCATTGCTTAGAAAAGCAGGGATTATTCATAATAGCTATTTAAATGTGTAGAATGGGTCTAGTGATATTTTGGTCTGACTTGGTAGGCCAGCTTACAGGAAACATATCCAGGTGATACTTCTTTACAAGTAATAAGGAAGCAGGGATGGCCATTTTTTCTTCTTTCCTTTGTTTAATTTTTTTTCTCAAGCTTATTTTATTTATTTTAGAATAGTCTGGACTTGTCATCAGCTAGAGTTGTAGACTTGGCCATTGTTGTGGCCACTTTTGCAGTTGACATTTTTTTAGGACTTGAGAATTTCTACCCTGTAAGTTTCTTCAACCTAGGCTTTGAGACCAGATCCTGAGCCTGGATTTTCCTCATTCATGCCATCTATCCATTCAACACATACCTGCTGAGCATTTGCTAGTAATGATGCAGCAAAGAAAACAAATTTTCTGACCTTGTGGAACTTACATTCTAATAATAAGATACAGAAAATAAATAAGTATAGATGTAATATATCACCTGTTACAGTGCTGTGGGAAAAAAGCAGAATGAGGTGGAAAGAACATGCAAGGGGGATGCTGCTGCTTTATACAGGACTGCTAGAGAGGACTGAGTGATGAGTGGTATTTGAGCAGAGATGTGGAAGAAATGAGACTGTGGTCTAATTTACGCAGATATTAGGGAAGAGAGCATTTGAGGAAGATGGAAGAAGAGTGCATATGACTTTTGTCTGAAGCATTCTTGTCCTGTTTGAGGAGTAGTAGGTAGGTCAGTGGAGGCATTGAGGGGAGTGGTTGGTGGAAGATGAGATCAGAGAGGTGAGGGAGGGGATGGGGGTTGGTGGAGAGTGCATACTAGATCATATATGGCTTTGCTGGCTAATAGAACTCTGGCTTTTCCAAAGGTGGGAAGCCATCGAAGGATTTTGACTTGTTTTAAATAGACCTCTCAACTGCTGTGTAGAGAATGTCAGAGGTGGGGCATAATGAGATAATTCAGCAGGTTCCAGCAATAATCTGAGGTAAGAGATGATGGTGATTTTAGGCAGGGTTGGGAGAAGTGCTCACATTCTGAATACATTTTGAAGGCACAGCCAGCGGAATTTGATGGTTGATTGTACGTGGGCTATAGGTTTTGGCCTGAACAATTGAAAGAATGGATATGCCATTTGCCGAGATGAGGAAGACTGGGGAAGAAGCAGGTTTTAGGCGGAAGGAATGAGTTCAGTTTTGGCTATGTTAAGTTAGCAGTCCAAGTGAAGATACTGCCCAAACATCTGGCTATACATGAGTCTGCAAGTCAGGTCAGAGGTGGGGCTGGAGATACAAATTTTCAGTCATTGACATAGAGATAGTATTTAATACCGTTGGAGCTGACTAAGGTACTCTAGGGAGTGAGTGCAACTGGAGAAGAAGTTCAGATACTTTGCTTGGGGTTCTGTAATGCTAGCACACAGAGAGAGACCGGAAGATGGAGAATTAGAGCTAGAGCTAGCAAAGGAGGGTAAGACGCGCCCTCCGAAGGAGGAGAATTAAGAGTAAGTGGTATCCCTGAAGCCAAGTGAAATATTTTAAGGAGGAAATCAGCTGCTGTTAGATTGAGGACTAAGATGTGACTTAGATTTAACAGTATGAAAATCATTGGTGACCTTAACTTATTCATGGTGGACTAATGGAGATGACAACTTGGTTGGAAAAGGTTTTAAGAGAGAACTGTAGGAGAGGCATCAGAGACAGCCAATGCTTTTAAGGAGTTTACTATAAAATGAAACTGAGAAAAACAGGGTGATAGCTAAAGGGGATGTGGAGTCAAGGAATTTTTATTTTTTTAAAGATGGGTCTTTTCCAGTACATTTGTATAAATAAAAAGTATTTGTAGCTGATAGAATGATCCAGTAGAGAGAGGAGAAAAATATTACAAGACGTTTCTTTGAAAAATAAATGAAATTAACTTTATCCTAATCTGTGACCCCAAGGACTAACATTATTATTGTTATGTCAATATGTATTGACTTTTTCTTTCAAAAGAGGGCAGTGGCTAGTGGAGAGAGGTGTTAAAGAACATCCCCTCTCCCCAACTTGGTGAATTTTCATCAGTTTAAAATGGTAGTTTTTATATGTGGGTAACAAAATCTGTTTATGAATTACTAGGAATCTGTTAAATGGTCTTTTGTTTGTTGTTGTTGTTGTTAACCTATTTTTCTCTGGTAACTTTTCCCTGGTTATCGTTCTCAGCAGTAACCATGTGATAGGTTCTGAATTTTGATTCGATAGTCTCTGCCCGCTATATTATGAAGTACTTTTTTAAAAAAGAAAAAAAAAATAGGAAAAAACCTTTCAAGTTAAATGGAATAAATGGAATACTTCTAAGGAGAAAACTCGATGGCCTCTCTTTTTCCCTTTCTTTTTTCTAATGTCCCTGACTGCACTTTTACTGTAATTGCTTCTAATTATTGAGTTGTTATCTGAGATGAGTTCTGAAACTCATGTTGAAAGCCCATATTACAGTTATTATAGCACTTTATGTGCTTCTTTCTGTGGTTCACTTACGTTTGAGTAAGTATTTGTCAATATTGAGTGCTAGAGCATTATTGCAGTCACTTCTTAATCTTCATTGGTTTTCCTCTAGATTTTCTTCCCTTAGTCACTCATCCATGCTACTGATTACTGGATACCCGAAACAGATTCTGTTATTATTTTAAAACCTTCTGTGGCTCCTTGTCGATGGAAGTTAGTTCCCCCTCTTCTTTTCCGCCTCCTGTCTGCACTTGCACTCTTGCTTTAGGGGATTTGGAGTGCTCCCTAGGGGAGTCTAATGCACATCTGATGTTTCTGAGCACAGGACTACAGGATAAGGGTCAGATTTCTTATCAGTGCACAGAAAGTCCTCCATGAGCTGTGGCCCTCATCTTATTTCATGGTTCCACGAAGATGAGATGAGCATCTCTTTGACATCTCCATGCCTTTGTACATGCTATTAGTTTCTTTCAGAAAACCATTCAACTTCTTAGCTATCTTGTTAAAACACTTCAACTTTTAAAAAGCTCAGCATAGATGTCTCCTCTTCCAGGACAGCTTCTAGGCGTATTTTCATCATCTAACCATTCTCCATTTTATCTCTGTTCTCTGTTACCTGTCTTCCTTTACCTTTTGCAGTTATTTTGCTGTAGTATTTGCTGTATTTTACTTTATTTGCTTTGTGTTTGGTCCTCCTTGCTCCAAATCAAACTGATAGTCACTCAATAAATTGTTGAATGAATGATCAAGTAAAGCAAATAATTATTCAGTATTGCCTCAGTTTTGATTGACCTATTTGGTTGGGCTTTTACATCAATTTAACTTATACAGAATATGCAAATAAGCAATTCAGATAGCGTTCTCAAAGACAGAGTCATACCCCTAAAATGTCTTAGGAAATTGGTATTTTATTAAGTGTTTGTTCTTAGGAGTCAATAATAAGATTTGTTGATGATTTCATTATCTCAAATTTCTCTTTGTCTGAATATCTGAATGCACTTTACCTTTGAGCAACTGTGTTTGAACTGTGTGGGTCCACTTATGCATGGATTTTTTTTTTCAGTAGTAGATACTATAGTACTGCATGATTGTGATTGGTAAAATTTGTGGATACAGAGGGACTAAGTACAGGGAGAACTGACTATAACTTATACTCTGGTTTTTGGCTGCGTAGAAGGTCAGTGCCTCTAACACCTGCATTTTTTTCTTTAGTGGTTTTATTTTTTTCTCTTTGATATTTCTATTTGGATGTTGTCCTTAGACATACCCCCCTCAACTCCAAACATATCTTAAACTCATTCCCTACACTCCATCTTGATTTCTCCATTAGTGTTTTCTGTATCACCGTCTTATAAGTCACTTAGGTTTTTCTGCCATAACTAAATTTAAGTCTCACTTCTGTATCATTACTGAGTTCTATTGTAAGTCAATGAAAAAATTTTTGGCCACTTCCCATGTTCCTGTTTTGTTAGTACTAGTAATGAGAGGCCGAATGAGAGAAGATCTCAGTCCATGAATGATTATGATGCAATGTGATGAGTAGAATAATATAGTAATAGTAGAATATCTAGGGCACCCTGGGATTAGAGAGTATCTCTTTCATGTTCCCTGTAATTCTTACTTTGTCTACTGCCAGCCTCTTTCAGGCCCTCATTACTATGTTTAAATAATTATAAGAGTGCTTAATAGCTTGTTCTGCCGTAACTCTCTTGTCATTCTGGTTCTTCATGGATGTTGTCACTAGAGTAGTTGTCTCAAAGAGGAAAAAAAAAAAAGATTACTGGGCTTAACTTCTTTCTCACAGAATGAAATCTAAACTAGAACAAAAATCTGGAATGCGAAGCCTTTGGCCCAGACTTTCTTTCTTGCCTTCTTCTATGTGAAACCTTCCATTCCAGCAAAACTCTTTTACGTTCTGTTCCAAATATACTTCACGCTCGTCCTTTTTTTGTTTCCCCTGGCCCAAGACAGTGTTTTCACTCTTGCTTCCTCTGCTTATTGAAATTGTATCTGTCCTTGAACATAGTTCCTAATTGTTAAATCCTGCGTGTGAACCGTTCAGATGATCGTGCACATGTTCCTGACACCCTCATTTCCTTCGCTTTCCATGGTAACACTCTCTCATCTTTCTCATTCTTACCTCTTCTTTCTCACCTGTCATAACTAATGTCCATATTTCCTGGGGTTTCAGCTTGCTCTCTTTTTTCTTCATTCTGTTATGCTCTCTTGAACACGTTACTTTTCATGATCTCATGTCTGTGTTCATGTTTGCAACCCAGTTTCTTTCTTGAGCATTCCAGTCCTTAAGTTTGCTATTTAGAACGCCCATATGATCGTTTAGTGAAAAACCTGAAACTTAAAACATCAAAAATTAAGGACATGGTCTTCTCCAGATTAATGCATTCACTCCATTTCCTGTCTTGGTTAGTGATGCTGTCAGTCACTCAGTTACCAAAATTATAAACCTGGAAATTATCTTTCTATCCTCCTATCCCTCATTTCCTTTAGCTGTCAAATTTTGCTGATAGAGCTGTTTGCTCCCTCTCCTTTCCCTTTACTGTTTCCTTGGGCCAGACTCTGATATCCTGAGTGGACCATTGTAAAAAGCCCCTTTGAAAGTAAGTCTTCTGCTTGGTCCTGGATATTCTGTAGGAAATGCATGTTGGTTGTGTCTTATAGGAATGCCAAAGGTGAAATAGTTTTGGGTCTGCCACCCTAGAATAGTGCTTGAACCATAGACTAAACCTTGTGTATCCATTAAAGGTCAGTTTGCTAAATATCTCTGTTAGGCAGCCTTATTAGGAAATTTACGCTTTTTACAAGAAATTTGTTTAAGGGTCAAAAATACGATTTGTAAGGAGTAGTGAGGAAAGCAAGAAAAGATAAGTGCAAGAAATACTCTTGTAGGATATTTCCTTAATGAGCTAGGAAAGAGATGAAAAGTTTGACAGCAACACTTGATGCTTTGTGTCCAAAAGCGAGTTAAGGAGCAGTTAAGTATAGGAAGGTCTTGAAACAGAACAGATGACAATGGGAGCTTTAGTGTGGGGAATTGTAAGCTGATATATTTGAGTAGTACTTTGAAGAGATACTGTTTAACTGCCAATTGATACCCAGGAGAGGCTCCTGATAACCATTGTTACATGTTCCCGGAAGATGCCAGCTTAATATGCTGATGGTGCAGATGTGGTAACGTAATCACTTTACCTCTACGTCCTCTAATATGTTTCATAAGCACAGGTCATTAAGTATTGAATCATTATTTTTCTGAACCCAAATATAGTCACAGAAGAACTCTTTAGTTTCTTGAATTTCTTTTCTTGGTTTGCTCACAGATTTTAAAATTTGTCTTGCTTGTAACATTTAAAGAAGTCCAAATTTGCAGAAAAAAGCACTTTAAAACGTGAGCCCCTGATATTCTGGATGATTTAGCACATATTTCAGAATATTGAGTTTTACATGTTGTGAATATTTTGCAGGAGTGTCAAGTGTATTTTTGTTAGTCTTTGTTGTTGCTGCATTGTTGATCTTTATCTACATTCTGATAAGTTTAGGGTTTATGAGGCTGGCACTAGATTCTCACTTGGAAATTACCTTGGAAAATCTATATGAGCATTCTGTATTGTAGCCTTTTGAAGTTTAGAGAGGGGTGTGTGTATCATTTTGGCTTATATTGTCCTGCCTAGGGAGCTCTTTTGTGGAGGAGGTAAGAAAGGAAGAAAAAAGTCTTCAGAGGGTGTTCTCAGGGTAGACCAACGTGGTGAGTGGGCATTTTGAGCAGAGAGCTGTCATGTAGCAGCCTTTAGGACATAGGGCGTAGGACATTCCAGAGAGCAGAAATGTAGATATACTTCATGGGAGATTGCAAATTGCAAGAAGCTTGTTGTCATAGTCCTCACCTCTTGTTACACCATCTCTTTGTAGAGCTGATGTGTTTGATTGTCTCCCTGGTGGGGACACTGCTCTGAGTGATGGAAAAGACAAGATGGCTGCTTGGGGGGAAATATATATGAGATGGGTTGAAAAGAATTGGAATTATTAGCACGAATAAAAGAAATCTAGGACTGACGGCTTAAAAAACATTTTTAATAGGAAATAATTTCATATTCAGAAAAATGGCGAGAATAAGAATAGTACAAAGAATATCTAAATAATCTTTATCCAGATTCACCTAAGCTTATCATTTGCTCTCTCGCACATGTACATATATATGTATATGTGTACATAATTGTCTGTATGTACATATGTTCTTACATATGCGCACACACACGTGCCAAGCATTGGAGAGTAAGTTGTATACACTGTGAAGCTTTACCCCTAAATACTGTGACGTGTATTTTCTAAGAATAGGGATTAGGGGGGTGCGTTTTTTTCTTTTAAATTGAAGTATAGTCAGTTTACAATGTTGTGTCAATTTCTGGTGTGCAGCATAATGTTTCAGTGATACATATACATACATGTATTCATTTTCATATTCTTTTTCATTATAGGTTACTACAAGGTATTGTATAGTTCCCTGTGCTGTACAGTATAAACTTGTTATTTATCTATTTTATATATAGTAGTTAGTATCTGCAAATTTCAAACTCCCTGGTTATCCCTTCCTGTTTAATGCATCAAGTGCTATAGCTCCTGTCTTCCCCATTCATCTTGAGCTCTTCTATTCCTTTCTGTCCATCGACTTCAGCCTACCTGTCCATCATCATATCTCATCTGGATTCCTTTCTGCCTAGCTTCTTAACTGATGCCCCTGCTTCCTTGTTTTCTCCCTTTCAATTCATTCTCACATAACAGCCAGAGTGATCTATGAAATCACATCATGTCACTCTCCTACTTATAACCTTCAGTGGCTTTTCATTGCTCCAGAGTACTCTTTGCATTGCTAGCTCCTGTTCCTTAAGGTTTTGATTTATAAGTGGAGTGAAAATAAACAAGAGGATTTTTTTTTCTCCGAAATAGTAACTGGGGAAGAATTTTGAGAAGACAGAAAGAGAGATGGATAAATACTTTGTTTTTAAGTTTGTGTGTAAGATTGTGCTGTCCATTATGGTAGCGTCTAGCCATGTGTAGCTATTTAAAGTTAAATGAGTTAAAATTAAATAAAAATTCAGTTCCTTAGTCACCATAGTCACATTCTAAGGCTCAAGAGCTGGTGGCTGCTGTACTGGACAGGGCAGATGTCAAACATTTTCATTACTGCAGAAAATTTTACGGTTAGTGCTAGAATAAGAGATTGTATGGGGTGGGATTACTTATGAGAGTGAAGACAGACAAACTGGTGACTTGTGTGCACACATTCCTTTTCAGGGTGAAGAGGCTAAATCTTGAATGTGAGGTGAGGGAGAGGATGTGAGTGAACGGGGCCCCAAGATATACAGTTCTGTATACTGGCCATCAGGTGACCGTGTCTACTCAGGTCAGCTGGTTATGGGGGAGAAGCACTGGGGAAAGGGGAAGAATTAGGGGAGCAGCCCTCTGGATGAGTGGCAGTCAGGGTATAAGGTTTTCTGTAAATACGAAAGTGTGTTGGTAAGGTCTTTACATTTTAAGGAAAACCTGTGCAGGAAAAGTTCTTAGACATTGCAATAAAATGTTTTATCCTTGTGTATTTTGAAACTTACAATGTTCAGAATGTTTTACATGCTGCACACACATACACATAACTGAAACTAAAGGGTCATGAAATACCTTCACTATGTATAATGCCTTCTGATGTTTTCTATTCTGTTCTGGGTAGCAAGGGTATTGATGCATTGTTAAGTAGGAAACAACTTCTTTACGATATTACTACAATAAATCTAATTTCCAAAGTATACTATACAGTGACTGTGAAATGTTGCAAAATTAATTTTAAAAATCCAGCTGAACATTATAAAAACTGCTAAACCTATACCCATCTTAGGTTCTACATTGGTTTTCCTTGTATGAGACACTTACAAAACCAGAAATGTTTACATAAAATAGTTATGTTTTATAGTACCATTTCAGGTTTTAAAAAATATTGCAGGCAAATTTCTTACTCTGTCCCTAAGTCCACTGAATGTGATTCCCTTTGTTCCTTTGATCTGACAAGTAAGACCATTACTACACGCAGATGAAATCACTCCACATGAAGAGACTGAGTGTGTCACTGTTTTACAACCTTTAAGCTACCTTAATCTTTCATCGACAGCTTGATTATAGAATTCAGACAAAGCCTTTTGAGGTTATCTACAACTTTTATCCTCTTTTGCTGGCGTTCTTCCTTATGGTGGTCATTCCAGTATTATTTTGTAATTTATCCCAAATCACATCACTCTTTTTCACCTGTAGACAGTTTGGGTTTTGATTTCTCAGTTACATCAATCAGAATTTCCACTTGGTGTTTTTCGTCTTTGGATAGTCAATGCCCACATGTATTTCCAACATCTCTTTGCTTTCTATTTGTTCTATAGTAAGTTTTAGATTTCCCTGAACTTCACCTCCTACCTCTACAAAAATACCAGTCTTCCTTCATCTGTCCTCTTGTCTCATTGAAAATTTCCCAGCTGTCATTTTACAGTTTCATTTTTCCTTATTTGTTCCTTAACTTCCTTTTGATGATGAAACTGACTGGCTTCCAGTTCAGTATCTCCCTTTGCACTTAAGATTTCTTCCCCAAACTGCTTTTCAAAACTTCTCTCTGCATCATCTGAATCAGACAGTTCTGCTTGCAGTGCTATTATGTCATCTTCTTGTTTAGAGCTTGCTCTTCACTTTCCTTTGTTGATTTCTTATCCACTTCTAATTTCTTTAGGTGGTGAGAAGTAGGTTCGTTGACTTACGTTCTTTTTCGGTTGTAGTAGTTGTCTCATTCACATTCAGTGTCCCATTTTCTTGGCCTTAGCTATGTTTGCATAGAGGGTTATTTTAAGATTCAGTTCCTATCCATATTATAATTCATTGTTAAAGAGTGAGTTTTTTTTCTTACTGTGATATTCTTGAGAAAAGCCGCAACTTATTTATTCTCGGTTCTTCAGGAGGCTCTGGTAATTGTTTTGTTCCCCTCTGGCTACATTTTTATCTCTTATTAGAGTTAAATTGAGCATCTTTTTCAGCTTTCTGTTTTCATCCCCCCAATCCTTTCCCTCACGTTCTTGTTAAAGTTTTCCTGAAGTATTAATTTCTTCTAAAAATAGATTATTCCTTGGGTTTTTTCATTGAAATTGACTTTACTGTTACTTTGAATAATTCTTAAACATTTTTCTCTCATCTGTTCTACACAACTTTTTACACTTACAGAAGAAGAAACAGATTTTATGATTTGTGCTCCATGAATAAGTAAGTTTTCACGTATTTTTCTCTTCGAACCCGTTCACTGTCCTTGTTTAATTAATAACAATTTCCTGACTGTGCCGTACTGGTTCTGTGCTTTTGTTTATGCTCTTTACTTAGGCTGTATTGCTTCTCACATGCAGCGTCTTTATTGTTATTTGCCATTCATCATTTGAGACCCAGCTCAAGCACTGCCTCCTCTATGAAGCTATTTATGAAACCCCCTTTTCCCAATTAAGCCATTGTTGTTTGTGCCCACATGCGCTACCCCATACTTTTCTATAGCAATTACAGTACTTCACTGTCCTCTCCTTGTCTCTGTGTCTTTTCCTCTGTATTGGAGTGTCTGTTGTATCCACAGCCTCTAGCACAGAGCCTGATTTGTAATAAATCTTTTAATAGATGTCTTCAAAAAGGCTTTCAATAAATATTTGATGACTGAATTAATGTATTCTAAGTCATTACCACAATGAAAACATGACTGCTTTTGCCAGATCATAAACTTCTCCTAGCAGGCATTGTATCTTACTTTGTTTTATTTTAGGATCTTGTCTCAGATGCTTAGTAAAAAAGGTGTAGTAATCTGAGGTAGAGGTGTGCAGTGAATTAGGTGGGGCTTCCCTCCAGAGGAACAAATTGGATTGTGTTAGTCCTAAAAACAGTAAGATTGCTCTTAAATTAAATGGTCCTCATGCCTTACATCATGATCAATTTACAGATATTGTATCTAACTTTAATCACTTTGATTTTTGTCAAATCAAGGAGATTCTCAGTGTCAGTACCTCTTAGGATTGATTGAATACCATTAACTAGTTTGAGGATTTTTTTGCTTTTTAAAAATGTTGAAGTATGGGTGTCCTACTTCTGTTAAAAGTTGCAGAGTAATTATCTAAAATACTTGGTAATTAAATCACACAAAGAGCCAGCATTTAAAGAGCACAATCAGGCAGACTCATTGTGTTATGTCCTATTTCTTTTGTAATTTAGTTTTTTTTTTTAAATAATGTTTTATGCCAAAAGTTTTAGTTCCTTGAAAAAAAAAAAAACTAAAGAGTTAGGTGTCATGGATGTGGGATTGAGATTCCAAATTAGAATAAATTTTTAAGCAAGAAGGAAGCCATCAGGAAAGAGATTGGCTCCTTCATTGGGCTTACCCAGTGCAGTTTGTGGAAGGCTGGGAAAAAATCAGCGTCATAAACTTGGGTACCTGTTCTACCTAGGAAAATAGGAGATCATAAACAGAAGCTTATAAGCCAGTTCTGTAGGACCTCAGATATTAGTTGAAATATACTGCCTATTTTCTGCCTGGCTGTGTTAATGCTTTATATGTATAAATGTTTATATTGTAGATTTGAGGTAAAACTAACAAAATTCTCAGAAAGTCACTGTTAAGGGATATTCTGTTCTTGCTTTCAACCTACATTCGCAAAATGCCAGTTATGTGCCAGCCCATGTCCAGTGAGGAAACAGGTGAGTGAAAGACATAGTTTGTATTCTCAAAGAACTTGGTCTCCAGTGAAGGGAGCATAAATCTGGAGTGGTCTGAGGAGCACTTACTGGTGTGCTGACAAGAAATAGGAGTCCCCATTCATTCGAGAGCCCTATGGAGTTATTGAGTTTTACCTGAATTAAATAATAAAGTTTGGAGAGAGAGCGTTTATAGTTTGACCAGGGGAGCTTCTGGTTCCTCTTTACCTGCCAGTACTGTCCTTGTCCCTCAAAGTTTCAGAAAGTAATGTACATTCAATCTATGTTTAATAATATCGTTTAATGTTCCTAAGCCCCAAAGTCATTATGAGCCCATCTTTCACAAGTTACTTCGGTCCCTGTCTGCCTGAGTGGCTAGAGGACAAAAAAGGTCAGCTTGATCCAATAATAGGGTTTGTGTTGAGCTTGGTGTGCACTCTAAAACCATGAAGAATCTGGAATGAAGTTGCATTGTTTTAAAGTTTTACTTTTATTTATGTTTGGTTTTGGTTTGGGGGAGGTAATTAGGTTTATTTATTTACCTGTTTATTTTAATGGAGGTACTGGAGACTGAATCCAAGACCTCATGCATGCATGCACTCTCTCACTGAGCTATATACCCTTTCCCCTAAATCTTTACTTTTGAAGGTGTCATTTTGCTTATTTAATTGCTATAATCAAGCCTTTGAATCAGCTTGACACAGATGACAGCCAGAAAAAACATGGGAGAAGGGGATATGGGAGAAGTGCTTGAGTAACATAAAGTTAAAAAAAAATGTAGTTATCTTTAAAAATGACTGATAGGGGCATATAGTCATGAGCATTGTTGTTCAGTTCATTGCTCTTGGACTCTGGTGAATTTATGCCTATGTAAAAATCCCTAAAATGCATGCAATTCATACTTTCTAAAAAGCTACTTGAAAAACTAAAAAAAGAATGTAAGTGGGTGGTTGCTCAGATGATAAAGTAATGAATATGAAAGGAGGCTGAAAAAGTGTAAGTTTTTACTTGTTCCTCTGCAAAAACTTCTTTAATCAATACCTAGGTTCTTCACAGTCTTCAGTCTTCTTTTCGAACCTTAGCTATCCAGTTCCTTCCTTCACTCTTGTCCCTAGCTTATCAGTAAACCTCTCAGAATATTTCATTACTTTGTCAGGAGGACAGTCTTCATGGATCCCAAAACGAGGTAGATTTGAACCTGAATTCTCTTCAGTAGTTTATGAACTTGTGACATTATTGGCAGATAGCAAGACCCTTAAATTAGGAGGCCCACCAAAGTGTGGGTCCTTGCCTGCCAGCTGGAAAGAATTCACAGCTGTGGCAGAGGGACAGAGTGAAAACTGCTTTTATTTCTCAAAGGAGGAAAAGGAAGGAAAGTGCTCTAGCAGGGAGAAGGAAGTAAAGCGCTCAAGTGAGGAAAAGGCACTTGTGTGGGGAGCCGCAGCCAAGATGGCCAGTAGGGGCAGCTACGACCTGTGGATTTTTATGGGAAGCTTTTGCCATCATGTCCTCCTACCTGGTGTGATGGAGCCAGTCAGTCCGCCTTTGAGCTTTTCAGTCCTTGTACAGGCTTTTCCGGTTATTGTCCTGGCATTCGTCAGCTGTCATGATACTGGTGGGTGTGTCATTTAGCATGTTAATACACTACAATGAGTGTATGATGAAGCCTGAGATCCGCTGGAAGTCAAATACTCCACCATCTTGGGCTCCACAGGTTCTAACCAGTCTTGTTTCTGTCTGTAGCTGCCCCCTGATACTTAGATAAGAGTAATTGGTTTCTGTTTGAGGGAGGGGCAAGGGTATGATCCTGGGGGCAACAGATTTGGTAACAAAAAGGAAAGTTGCTTTTAATCAAAATGCCTGCAATCTGGTAGATCCAGCATCTCCTCCACCCCCACCATAAACTATCTCCAAAAGTTCTGTTCAGCCATGAATGTTTTAAAGGGAAATGAAGGAATTATCTCAGTTAATCTTTGAGATAGGTAGTCAGAGTCCTTGCCATCCCCCGGTGCCTGCAGGCTTGTCCTAATCAATGGCTTGAGCCTGCTCTTCTGTGACTCAGGGAGGCCTGGGAGACTTCAGCTTTTCTATAAACAAGAGGCAAGGATGGGGGTGGGGGTGGGTGGCGCCAACAGGGTCCTGCTCGGTATCAACATTGAACAAGTATTTTAGCCTTTCTGAATCCTGATTTATCTGTTTAAAGTGGGATGAAATCTACCACCTTATTATGTTAGGAAGATTAAACAGTTAACAAGGATAAAGTGGTAAGCATGGTACGAGTCATGTAAGTGCTTACTAATATTTGTGCCTTTTGCTTTCTTATCCAATTGTAGATTCCTTTTCAGACAAAACATTTTGATTTACAATTTTTTAAAAAAGGAATTTGTAAGTAGTTTTCAAAATTCTTTCAAATGTGAACCACCATACTTTAAATGTGCTTTACTTAAAAAAAATTATTCTTACAGAAGGTAACTTAGAAAATTTCAGACATTTCTAAGCCTTGTACCAGGTGTTATTCTTAGTTCAGCATTAAATTAAAGCTCACAGACAATGTTGAAGTATTTTAGAGATTATATCGTTAGATGATGTAGCCAACATCTACTTTTTCAAGTTGTTATGACTGCATTTTTTAATTGCTTAACTGAGTGCATATCAGGTAAAGTGCATCAAAGACAGCATAACTACTAAAATAAAGCAGACTCACAATGTCTGTTTCATTTCATTTCAAAGCGATAAGCAAGTGTAGGAGAACGTTTTCATGAATGTTTAAAGACAAAAGGCAGCTCATCAACAAATGAAGTGACAATATTCATCATATAAGCAGCTTTGGAAACTTTGCAGTTGAGCTGTCAGAATAGCTTAGTCTTAAGACCACAGTCCAAGATGATAGATATCATTTATGTTGCAATTATTTGTGTGTTTAGAAATCAATAAATATTCTTGACAGGAAATAGCGCATTCATATTCTAATCTTTTTTTCCCCCAAGTGATAGAACCCCAAACACGTCGTAGTAACACTGTGTCTTTCTTCTGGGCATATCTTGTGCCTCTGAGTTATTAATACTTAAGATGTTCTTGGGAGATAACATATATTACTCTCATTTTAGACAGTCAGGTAGAAGTACAAAGAAGTGAAAGAACAGAATGTTCCATTTTACTTGTGGCTGGCAGGAAAATGTTAAAGCCCTTCTGACTCACAGACTGACTCACCAGAGGGCAGAATCTTCGATACGTGTTATTTAGTGATTTGCAGAATGACCCTTACATCTAATATCATTACCAGCTTTCTTAGGGTCATCCTGAAAGTATTTGTAGGTGCGGAGTTTTGCGGTAAAGGTCATTATCAGAAAATGGGGGTGGCAGTCATCTGGCGTGGATAAGCTGCCATGGCAGGTATTGCTGTTCGGTCGTGGTTCTTTTCTGCAGAGTCTAGATTGCACCTCAGAATCCTTTCCAACATATTGCTCAGCTACTAACAATTAAGCACAGGCCCACAAAATGCAATTACTTTTCAGGCTTGACTTACTACTTACTAAATTAATTTGCACTAAGAGATTATGAATTTACTTAAAAGTTGAGAGTCTGTCATATTCGTGGTCCTATCAGACCCCAAAGTATATGGGCTTCAGTTTATGCTCTCATACTTTCTTATGGGTCAAATAGACATGCACACGATTGTAAGACAGATTACCTGTATTATTGGTATGAAGGGAATAGAGAGGGATGCAAGATTAATTTTAGCTGGGAAGATTTGTGAGTGTAGTGATTTTGGATTTTGAGGGTAGGACCTTCAAGGTAGTCCTTACAGCTTTAGCAAAAGCATAGAAAGTAGAAAGTACAGGATGGATTTTGGGGAATGGCAGTATATCTTGGCTTGAATGTATAGTAACTCTGCAGTGATAGGGTAGAAACGAATAGAGAAACTTGATCTCTGTGCAGTGGATTTTGGGTTTTATTTTATTGTTCGTAGGCTACGCATGGTTTTTAATCATAGAATGACATGATCAGATCTGTGCTTTGAGAGTGGCTGTCGACAGTTTGACTAGAAGTAGAGTCAGAATCTTGATAACATAGCAAGCCTTTGTAGTAATGCAAAAGAGATGGTGAGGGTAAGAACTAGAATTATGGAATGGAAATGGTGAATTTAATAAAATTTTAACAATAAAATTGATAGTGAAACATTAAATTGAGATTGAAGTCGAGAAATTTAAATGATAATTTATGAAAAAATAATGTCTATTGACTAAAAAAAAATCACTTTTCCCCCAAACATCCATTTTTATGTTTTTTAAGTATATTTTATATAATATTTAACAGAATTTTAAATAACTTTTTGGCTAGAGTGAGCCTTTTTGTTAAGAGTCTTGTTTGATACTGAATAAATTTTTTTTAAATGCAGTTTTTTAGTTAAAACTTTTTAAACAGCAATAGTATGAGCATATTTAAAATATTTAAACAGTAATTATTTAAAGGTGAAAAGAAGTCTTCCCTTCACCTAATTCTCACTTCCCTAATGGTAATCACCATTAACAGTTTGTTAAATATATACGTGCACACATATCTCTGTGTGATCTTTTTCTTTCTTTCTTTCTTTCTTTCTTTCTTTCTCTCTCTCTCTTTCTTTCTTTCTTTCTTTCTTTCTTTCTTTCTTTCTTTCTTTCTTTCTTTCTTTCTTTCTCTCTCTCTCTCTCTCTCTCTCTCTTTCTCTCTTTCTCTCTTTCTCTCTTTCTTTCTTTCTTTCTTTCTACCTACCTACCTACCTACCTACCTACCATGTTACTTTTATAAAAATGGGATCCAGTGTACAAGATCTCGAAGTAGCAAAAATGAACATGTTCATTTACTTGTCCTGAAGGTCGTCTTTCTGTAGTATACAATAACAAAAAGCAAAAGCATATAAACTTGAAATTTTGCGTAGTAATCAAAATTTTAGTATTCTATCTTACTTAGGAATGATCTAGCAAGCCAATGATTATCTGTTAATTAATTCAGTTTAATATTAGTCTAAGGTTTTCAATTGCCTTAAAGTTCTTTGAAGTTATCTGTAAACTGGTATACTATATAAAGCATAATTACTGTTAAAATAAAAAATTTGTCAGAATAATCATTCAGTTTGAATACAGTTTTACATTTTCATAATCTGAAACATGGTGTATGAGTAATATTGGCTTATTTGATCAGTAAGCCTATATACATTTTACAAAGTTACTCTAATGGAATCAAAATGTATGCTTATACTTAACTGATAAAAGAAGCAAAAGATAAACATATTTTATTAACTAGTTTTGTTCGCCATTTACCTTAATTTTATGAACTTGGCTCTTAAAACCTTTCTGAGTTAATTTCTATAAGAATAATTATAAAAAGTATAACACATTTAAAATATTAGAATATCAGTTTCGTTGTTTTCTTGGAATTTTGGTAATGTTCAGTTTATATAAATAGTGCATTTTATCTCTATAAGCCAGTCAGAACGGAGCTGCTTTTAGAGATGTATAATCCAATTTATTAATACCCTTTCTGAGTAGGAAAGCATTATGTACTCACAATGAGAGGTAAAGACCTTTTTAAATTAATAGACATATAGCCTTATAGACACTGAGAGAGCTTATCTTTTCTAATACTACAATTTTACCCTGGCTGCAGAGTCAATTCAGAAACCCGAACCTTGATCTTTCCAGACACCAAAGAGCTATTCTCCTTCCTAGTTGGCATGAAATTCTTAATTGATTTGAGCTCAAGATAGGTAAACAAGAGAGCTAAATGAACAAATAACTAATGAAACAGATTCTCCTTTTTCTCTCACCCAACACAGAGTAGATATGTGTATACCGTTAATTTATTTACAGATCACTGAATGGCAGTCCATAAAATCAAATTCTCTATCATTATTGTCACCAATGGGGAATAACTTATTTACCGCAAATAAACTGAAACGAAAACAAAACAAAATTTACAAAGTGGAAAGTTAAAGTAGGAAGCAAAATTAGCAAAGTTCTATTGCTCTTAATTCACTTCTGGGAGACAAGAAAAAAATATACCCATGAGGTGTGCTGTTCTGGCAAAGAAATTACCTAGCTCTGTCAGGTGAATCTACTGAGTATCTTGGTGCAATTTCCAAAACTATTAAGGAATAAGCTTTAGAAGAGAATTAAATCATAACCCCCATTTCGTTATAAAATGAACACATATTGAAGATTTAATTTATCTTATTATTAATGAGGGAGTCAGAGGTATGTTATAGCTGGTTCAAAGGAGAATGTAAGTAAAGAATAGGTACATTTACTGATCGGGAATATTGAAGTGAATTTGCAAATGGATGCAAAACTGACTTTTTCCGCCATGGTGGAAGCCAACTGAAATGGGCAGAATTGATTTGTATTGTCTGTAGACAAGAATTGTTTGCTTTCCCATTAGTTTTCTACATGTTAACCTCCATCTTTACAGAATTGTAAAATAGCCCAATGACAATTCCTGTAGGTTTTAATTATCTCTAGAGGCTGCAGCATTTCATTGGAAGGATCTTTTTTGTTTATTTTAAAGTCTTAACATTTTCTTTACAAAGTAAATTTTTTTCAGTCTGTATTCCTGTAGAATTATTTCTTTATCCTTGATATTTTATTAGTTTAATTTGGATATGTATTTGGACCTATGGTTTAGTGTATTTTTCTTTCCCTTCTGTAGATTTTTTTTTCCACCTTTCTTTTAGGGATATTTTCTATTACGTCTGCCTGCTTTTTCTCTTCTATTTGCTTAGTTATTCTGCTTCAGGAATACTAATTATCTTTCAGTCTCTGTCCTACATATTTTATCTAATTGCCTTGGTATCGTTGTCCTTTTTTCTCCTCAATACTTAGGTTGTCTTAGATTTTCCCCTTTGCCATTTATTTGTTTTCAGTCTTTGGTTCTTTTTCTTGCTTTTTTTCAGATTCATTGTTCTTCCTGATTGATTCCCTTAGCTCCATAACTTTTCTTTTCGATGTACCTGTTTTGTCTTTTAATCTTTGAGCTTTTGATTTTAAATGTATGTTTTTACTAGGTTGTTCTGTTACAGAGAATTCACTGGGGATTCCCTTATTTTCTTGTGTTATGTTTTCTTTCAGATGAGGTTCTTCTGTGTGCTGTAGTCATTATTTGTCTCTCTCCTTTCACCCTCTTGACTTGGATGGCGAAGTCAAGACTCTGTATCTCCCCTAACGTGGATGAATTCTCCTTGACACCTTTCCCAGCTTAGCCGTGACTTTGTCTCCTCCTTTGACTGCACCCCCCCAATACACACTTTGGGCGGATTGTGTTATTCTCTGTCTGCGTCTCTGCAGTTGAAGGGTATAAGGTGGCATTGGCAGGAGAGCTCTCCTGGGGCCCCAGGCTCTCCCGTCTCCTTAGATTTTGTTAAGTGTCCTGTACTGGCCCTGTTCCATCCTGCGGAGGGTGTAGGTCATTTCTAGAGGTTTCAGTCCCTTCCCTCAACTCAGAAGAGTACCTTGGAAGTCGACAGACTCTGGTAGCCACACTGCCTCAGCTGACGTTTCAGAGCTTCTGTGCTAAAGGTATTCTGGGCTTTTCTAGGGCATGCCTTGTTGGGTATTTCTTTCCAAACTGGAAAGTATTTATTAAAATTTTCACGTTTTATTAACTCACCAAATTTTTATCATTACTGCTTCTAGGTAGTATAATCAGACTAGGAGCCAGACCACACTGTACAGAATCTTTTTCTGGCCACTACTTTGTAAAATTTAGAGGTTCTTAGTTTAAGCATCTTCTTGTTTGATGGAAAAATTTTTAGGCTGAAAAATTACACACTCACACACACAAGTGTGTGTATATTCTGTCCTTTTTTATAGTTATTGGGGTAGGAAGTTCTGTAATTCTGTTTCACTCCACTGTCTTTACTTGAAAGTCTGTATGGTTTTCTGAATGTTTACTTCAGACATAATTAATGATGTATGTATTCTAGAAAGCCTCTAATTCTTAAGGTCAGGGACAACTTGAAATCGATTTTTTTAAATTAAAAAAACAAAACCAACAAATTAAAGACCATGTTTTAAGATCTATATATATGTATCTAAAAAAATCAACGACCCCAAGGCATGCATTTTTCTTTTATTTGAATTTTGCTCTTGTGTGTGGTCTTACAAAATTTTTGTATAACTGCAGTGAGCGTGTAGTGACCGTATTATATTCCTGTTAATATTAGGACATTTTAATGTTTTTATCTCATCTTTGTAATCTCATCATGTGATATAATTTATTAAGTAATTACTCAAACAGAAGACATTGGTTTCTAGTTTTATGCTCTCGTTTGTTCATTGAATCTTTTTGTGTTTGTTGTTTTTTATTGTCTCTAAAATAAAATTGAGAGGTTAGATTAATGGACTAATCAATGTTTATTAACTCACTGTACTTCTTACCCTGGCACTAACTGTAGTGCATGTTTATATTGCTGGATAGAAATTCTTTTGAGGTAGTTGCTTAAAATGACAGCTGATAATGTCAGCTCTTAATACCAAAAGACTCTTTTTGGTGCTGTTCTGTTCTTTACCTACATCCTTCTCATAAATTTAAAAATGAAAGTTTTAAAATGTATCCCAGTTTTTATAAGCTCATGTGTGCTTTAAAAACAACAACAACAAATCACAAGTTTTTATTTTTAAAGGAGATAATATTACCCAAAGTGAAAAAATAATTTGGATTGGAAATTGGAAGATGTGCTATAGAAGTTTTTTTAATACAGATTTGGTAGTCTAATTTTATTATTTCTTGATTTTGCTATCATCATTCATAGCCCAAGTTTATAAAAGTGTTTACAAAAATGTTCTTTGTTTTCTTCTAACATAAAGTTGTTAATTCGTGCATTCAGTATTTATTGAGTTCTGTAGGAATCATGAGTAGCTTATGGCCTTTGGTGCATTTAATTATGTAAGAATATGCATTCATACTGTGCAATAATCCATGTAATTATCCTTATTTAGGAATGTTTAATCTACTTTTTTGTCTCCTCAGATTCTGTCAAATTTTAAGAACAAATGCACCTTATAGCTCATGGAAGAAAAAACACAAATCAAGACTTTTTTGGGTTCCAAGTTGCCAAAGTATGGAGCAAAATCTGTGAGAAGTACACTGCAGCCAATGCCAAATGGGAAACCTGTTAATTTATTGGGAACTTCCAAGAGTAGCAACGCCAAAAGTTACATCAAAAGTAATGGCTCTGATTGTTCGTCATCCCATTCATTTAATTGGAGAGCGGCAAATAAATACCAGTTCAGTGCGCAAAGTCCCGAAGAGCCTAGCAGTACTCAGAGTTCACATGATAGCGTAACTGATCCTGAAAAACATGCACCTGCTCAAGGAATGTTTGATAGAAATGGGATAAAAGGAGGTCTGAAAAGTATTTCTTTACTTACATCAAAGTTAGTAAAGCCACCCACTATGTTTGTGTCATCTACAGAGGAGTTAAACCAAAAGTCTTTGTCTGGACCATCTAATTTGGGTAAATTCACCAAAGGCACATTATTAGGAAGGACTTCATATGCTTCGGTCAGTGCTCCAAAGTCACAGTTGAATGGCTTTTATGGAAACCGGTCAGCTGGTAGCATCCAAAGGCCTAGAGCAAACTCCTGTGCCACCCGCAACAGTTCTGGAGAAAGCTTAGCACAATCCCTAGACAATATTAAATCTCTTGCTTGTGAAAAAATGGTAAGGTCACAAAGTTTTTCACATTCCATTCAGAATTCATTCCTTCCACCTTCATCTATAACCAGATCACATTCCTTCAATAGAGCTGCAGATCTTACAAAGCCTTATCAGAGCCAACAATTACCCATTAGAGTGCCTCTGAGGTCAAGTATGCTAACCAGAAATTCCCGGCCGTCAGAAGTACTCAATGGGAACGAACATTTAGGGTATGGGTTTAACAGGCCTTATGCTGCTGGTGGAAAGAAGCTGGCTTTACCGAATGGTCCGGGTGTGACTTCCACTTTGGGTTATAGGATGATTCATCCCTCTCTACTGAAATCAAGCCGACCTCCATTTTCTGGGACTATCACAGTTGATGGCAATAAAAATTCACCTGCTGGCGCGTGTATAGAGGAAGATGCTGCCCTTGTGGCTAAAGACAGAGCTACTGAAAAAAACCAAGAACGAATTGAAAATGCTAATTATAGAACAGAAAATGACCAGACCATGAAGCACGATGCTAAAATTAGATACCTGAGTGATGATGTGGATGACATTTCCTTGTCTTCTCTGTCATCTTCTGATAAAAATGATTTAAGTGAAGACTTTAGTGATGATTTTATAGACATAGAAGACTCCAACAGAACTAGAATAACTCCAGAAGAAATTTCTCTCAAAGAAGAAAAGCATGAAACTGTACCACCAAAGGATATACTTGATACCCCCAAGGAAAATGAAAAATCCTTCAGTAAAACTGATGAATGGATTGATATAAGTGTCTCTGGTAAATATTAATGTCCTAATTTTTTTTTTTTTTGCTCTCCTCCTAGATAATATAACTGAATTTACACTTAGGATTCTCTTTTGATTGATTCCAAGATACTAACATCCCCCTGGAGGGATGGATCTAGATAAAATTGGAATGGGGCAATGTTTGCCTTCCTTGTGACTTTCGTTCCTGTTTTTCACTCTAAAACAATATCTATAAAAACAGCCTTCCCTAAAGTATCTTACTTTTGTTCTTCTTTGACTATCATACACATCCTACCTGCTTCAAAATTGTTTTTTTCTGCTTCCTCCAGTCAATAGCAAGCCATTTTAAAGCATCTCCTCCCTTCACTGCTATTTGTTCAGAATAAAGCTGTACCAAAGGGTAAATGAACTTTTATATCCAATCTAATTAATTTTTTTAATCTTAGGCAATGTTCATTTTATTTGAAGGAAGACATAGATTTTTTGCTTAGCAAACTTACTAGTTATACATTCAGAGGAGCTTTATTTATTTTTTTATTTGAGGAAAGTGATATAACACCTGCTACACATTTCCTCTTATACTTGGTTATCCTGGTGCTAAAGCTGGGAAAAAATGTGTGTGCATATCTAGCCTGAGAAAAGAACAAACTGAGGGATTGACTGTAGGCAAGCAGTCTGGTCAAAGGACTAGGCAGGCCCTCCCCAAAGACATGCATAAACTCTTTACTGTGGGAAAGTCTTCTAGTTAGGAGTGACTGCTGGAGCAAGTAATTTCCTTATAAGGAGGCAGCAGTTAAATGATAATACAGAGTAAGGAGTTTCCTGAGCAGTCCTTAAAAATAAATATCTTAGGAAATATTAAAAACATATGAGGCTTACATTTCTAGAAATATGACAGAAGTGAAAGATGGCTCTGAATTTTCTTTATGTCTATTGGGAAACAGGTTATTTTTAAGATTTTGTGTCTTGACTTTTTTTATCTCGATTTAGAAAATACTAGTTACGTAGGCTTTTTTTGGGCTACTTTTTGCTGTAACATATCAGATTATTAGAGCTTGTATTTTCTGAACCTGAGAAATAATTATATTTTTGTGAATTAATAACCTTTTTTTTTCTGTCTCTCTTAAAAAATCAATTGAAGACAGGAGTGAATGTTCAAAACATACATCTGGGAATAACTTGGTTTCACCAGATACAGATTACAGAGCTGGTTCTTCGTTTGAACTCTCTCCATCTGATAGCTCTGATGGGACGTACATGTGGGATGAAGAGGGCTTGGAGCCCATTGGAAATATCCACCCAGTTGGGAGCTATGAGTCCTCCGAGATGAACAGCATAGTATGTATGGATTTATATACCCTTTTGGAACGTTTTGTTTGCCTTCCTATTGAGAGACTTGGGATATTGATTGGAATTTTTAAGTTTATGAATTAACTCCTAGTTTGAGAAAATGGGAGTTCTTATCTGTTAAGGGCTTATGAAACATTTGGTCTTAATACTGAATAAAGCATATTTTCATATACACATATTTCTAATATAGTTGACCCTTGAACAACATGGGTTTGAACTGCGTGGATCCACTTATGTGAATTTTTTTCAGTAAATAGTGCAGCACTACACGATCCATGGTTGGTTGAATGTGTGGATGCAGAGCTGTGGATACAGAGGGACTGTGGGTGTGGAGGGCTGACTGTAAGTTACACGCAGATTTTCTGCTCTGGGTGGGGTCGGTACTCTAACTCTCTATGTTGTTCAAGGATCAACTGTACATAGATAAATGCACACACGCGCACACACACACACACACACACAGACGCACTGTACCATTCAGATTTAGCTAGGCTAGTGGTTCTCAAAGTAGGGGAAGGCAATGTTTGGAGACATTTTTGGTTGTCACACTGAGGGGTGCTCCTGGCAACTAATAAGTAGACACTGGGGTTGCTACCTGTGTCCTGTAATGCACAAGGCAGCACCTACAACAAAGAATCACGCAGCCCAAGATGTCAGTAGTGCTGCTGTTGAGAAACCCTGGTCGAGGCTGTGCTGACGTCGCATTCTCAGTGCCAGCTCTTAGTGGCTTAACACAATAAAAGCTTATTTTTTACTCTTGAAAAGTCTGTGGTGGAGCTGGACAACTCTCTAGGGCAACAGCCTTCAGCGTTCTAAGCTGCTTTGATGTTGGGGGCTTCACCAACTCCTTTTGAGGCCCCTTGTCACTGGTAGTGAGTGGCGGAGGGTCTCACACCTGCAGTTACTGGCTTTGGCCTGCAGGTGGCATATGGCACTTTTATTCACAACATATTGACCCAAACTGATCTTACGTACGGAATGGGCAGGAAGTGTAATTTTACTGTGTGCCTGGAAGGTGAGGCAACCAGATATGGATGAGACTTGCCACATATTTATACATGCATATATTAAGAAACATTGCAAGTAATGTGGACTATATGCCATATGAGTGAAGTGTGGTCAATGTGATTAAAGTTACTTCCTGTTATTGCTCAGTATATAAAATATGATTTTCCAGTAGTAGTATGGGAAGTTTGGTAGTCTTTGTGTGTATATTAAATTACAGATGGATGTCAGATGATGTAATTTTCTGCACTCATAAACCTGTGACTTGGAAAATACAAATATTGTTACCCAAGACTCGTTAAGTTGCGCAAACATGGAGAGGACACATGCTTAATTCAGAGTCAGCATTTCTGTCTCATTAGATAAAGGAAGTTCATAAAAGACTGCAGTTTAGGGCCTTATATGCTTTCTTCCTAGGACTTTTTAAGTTAATATGATTGAAGTGGAAATGAGCATTGTGTCCAGCAGATGGCAGCAGTAAGCCACTCAGTACCTGATATTTTTCGGGTAGTTCACTGTTCCTGTAACTTAAATGATGAAATAGCTTCTAAAAGATTTCAGGACACACCTGGATTGCCCATTAGTCTCGAAGATACGTGAAGTTCCTCCGTGATCATTTGGCTTGTGTATTTGGAATGGGAAGCAACAAAAGTTCTTTCTGTGCTTTGGAACAAAACAGTGTCTCTGTGTCATTCTGTTCAGAGCTAAGAGGAAAACTGAGAAAGGATGGAGAATTGATGGCAAAAGTTGAAAAGAGTGTGTTGAGATGTACTATGATGATGGATTTACCATTTTTGCTCTGAAGTGCTATCATTTTCTGCTTTTTATATTTTAAGTTAATGTTGTTAGGTATGTAGCTATGCAGAATTGTTTCCTTGGTGAATTGGACTTTTAGTCACTGTTTATCCTCTCTAATCCTCATTAGGCTTTTTGTCTTAAGGCCTCTTTTTTTCAGAATTTTACCAGTTTTATTTATATATTTTCCAACCTGTTACTATCAGCCTTATTGATGTATAACTAATAGACTATTATTTTAAAACAGTACAATCTGTCTTTGTCTTTTTCTTTTAACCAGTGAGTTCAATTCTTTGTTTGCATTTATTGAAATACTTGGATTCACTCTGTCATCTTATATTTTTATTAAAATTGTCTTTTTCTGTTTCTTCTTTCTCTCTCTTTTTTTTCTAAAATAGTTTATCTGACTTAACACCAGAAGAACTTTAGCACATTCTCATTTTTCTTTGTCTCTTCATTGCCTCTCACCAGTCATTTCCTGATCTCATGTCCTCCCCCGACCAGCGCCACCATGGCTGTTCCTTGCAGCAGTGCTCATTCCAGTCCAGGTCCAGATAAGGAGCTTTCACTAGAGTGTTAGTAAACCATGTCTACTGCTGAAACAGTGTAGTTCAAACCCATTATTTAGTTCAGCTGACTTTCTCTTTGAAGAAAGCAGTGTCTTGATATACAGTCTGATACAAGCTCCTTATCTTGTCACAGACCCTAACAAATAGTTTGCATAGCACTTATCTAGAATCAAGACTATTTTTTGTTTTGTTTTGTTTAAATACTATCAGTGGTTTGTTGAGGTATCATTTAAATATAATACAGTGCACAAGTCTTTAGTATACAGCTAGGGAATTTTGAAAATGTTTAACAATCAGCCACATTTAGGATATAGAGTATTTTCATCTCACCCGAATATTTCCTGTGCTCTTTGGTCATTCTCTTACCCAGCCCCAACCCTGCCCCAGGTGCAACTACTGTGCTGATTTCTATCGTTATAGATTAGTTTTGCCTATTCTTGAATCCAATGTAAGTAGAGTTACAGACATGTGCTTTTTATGTCTGGCTTCTTCCAATCAATGTTGTGTGCATATTTATTAGTTGTAGTTTGCTCATTCTTTTTGTTACATAATATTCCATTGTGTGAATATACTACAACTTATTTTATCATACTGTTGGTAGACATTTAGGTTGTGTCTGGTTTTTGGCTATTGCTCCTACTCTGAAGATTTTGCATTATGTTTTTTGGTGAACATTTATGCATTTCTGTTTGTAAAATATGTGGGAGAGGAATCCCTGGATTATAGGTTATACTTATGTCCGTATCTCTAGATGCTTTTAGTTTTCCGAAGTGGTTGTAACCAGTTCACACTCCCACTAGCAGTAAGTGAGCCTTCCAGAAATTCCACTTCCTAGTCTATACCTGGTGTTGTCTGTCTTTTTGTAGTTTTGCTCTTCTGGTGGGGTATAGTAGTATTGCATTGAGATTTTTGTCTTGTGTTTTGTAATAACTGCTTGACTATTTGCCATTAGGATACCCTCTTTTGTGAAGTGCCTTCTGTTGGGCTGTATGTATTTTTTAACTGACTTGTAAAAATCCTTCATATATTTGGATATCAATTTTTCATGTACATACGTATACCCATGTATGTGTATACAGTTTATATATGTGGATTGCTTTTACATCTTGTAACAGTACCTTATGAAGAATAGAAGTTAACAATTTACCATTTTTTCCTTTATTATTAATACTTTTTGAACTGTAAGAATTTTTTGTCTACCCTAAGGTCATGAAGATGTATTCCAATGTTTATTTTTAAAAGCTTTGTTTTTTAACCTTTCATGTTTAGATTTACAAGCTATCTGGGAGTTATTTTTGTGCATGATGTGAGGCAGAGGTCAAGATTAATTTTTTTTCTTTTTGGAAACATCATCTTTTCCCTACTCTACTGCAGGGTTATCTTTGTTATAATTCAGTAACTATATATATATTTTGGCTCACTTTTAGTACATTGGTCTCTTTGTTTATCTTGTGTCAATGCTACACTGCTTAATTATTGTAGTTTTAAAATAAGTATTGACTGCTGGTAGTGTAAATCTTACAACTTTGTTCTTTTCCAGGGTTTCTCTAGTTGGCTTTTTGTAATCTATTTAAATGTTAAAAGGAATTTCTCAATTTCTACAAAGAAGCTGCAGGGATTTTGAATGGGATTGCATTGAATTTATAGATCAATTTGGGGGAGAAATGACATTTACTATAGTGAGTCTTTCACTTTATGAATTAGGTCTGTTCCTCCATTTATTTGGAACTTTGAGAAGTATTTATTGCTAATGTTGTATACTTTTCTGTAAAATTTTATATGTATATGCCTTATTTATAGCTATTTTATTTTGTTGTTATAAATGGTACCACTTTAGAAGTTTTATTTTCTAAGTTTTTGGTTTGTATGTAAGTATACTTGATTTTTGTATTTTGAACCAGTTTTTCAGAAACCTTGGTAAATTCACTTATTTGTTTTAATAATTTGCCTGTGGATGCTTTTGGAATTTCTACATATACTATATAATGATTCCATTTGCAAAGACTCTGTCCCCCATCGCTATCCTTTTTGTTCTGGTTAGGACCTCCAACAAACGTAATGTTGAATTGAAATGGTGATTCAGGAAATGGATGGAGAATGTAGAATTTCAGGAAAGTTTTAATAGTTCACCATTAAAATTTCTGTGTGTGTGTGTGTTGAGGGGCAAGGTTGTAGATTCTTTCATCAGATTAAGGAAGTTCCCCTTTAATTTATTTGCTGAATTTTTGTTGTGAGTGAATGTTAATTTTTACCAAATATTTTCTCTACATCTATTGAAATGGTCAAGTTATTATTAATTTTTCTATTAGTGTGGTAGATTGAATTTCTTGATTTTCAAATATTAAACCACCTTTCCATTTCTGGAACAAATTCATTTGGCATTTGGTTGTGATGTATTGTCCTTTTAAATGCTGTCAATTTGATCTCCTAATAATTTATTTTGGTTTTTTGCATTTATATTCATAAGCATGATTGCTGTATAATTTTCCTCTTTTTTGGGGAGTGGTGGTATTGTCATATTTTGGTATCAGGATTATATTGGCTTTATAAATGAGCTGAAAAATGTTACCTTTTTGAACACTTTGAAAGCGTTTATTTTATATACAGTTGATGTAACTTCTTCCTTAAATATTTAAAAGAATTCACCAATGAAACCTTTTGAACCTGGAGATTTCTTTGTGAAAAGGATTTTAATAACATTTAAGTTTTAAAATAGATATTGGTCCATTAAAATTTATGTCTATTTCTTTTTTGTTGGTTTTTGAGAATTTGTCCATTTCATTTAAGGTGTCATTTGTTGGTGAAAGTTGTTCAGGATTATCCTATTTTTTTAAATCCTCATGGTCTTATAGTGAGTACTAACTCACCTTTTTATTCCTGATATTGGTAATTGCTGTTGCCTCTTTTTCTTCATTTCAAAGAACCAAATTTGGGATTTGCTGATTTTTCTCTATTGTTTACTTTTTTCTGTTTTATTGATTTTTGACTTATATCTGTATTTCCTCCCTTCCACTTTCTTTTAGTTTAATTTTGTTTTTCTTTTCCAAAATTCTTGACATGGAAAACTTGAGCATTGATTTTCAGTCCTTTCTTTCCCATAATATATACATGGGTTCTCTTAAAGAGAAGGCTTTATTAATGTAGTAGATAATTCATTTATTAGCATCTTAGTAGTAAACAGAACAGTGAGTTTCTTCTAAACAATGAGTTCTAAGCCACGTTGAGAGGCAAAATATAGCACAATGATTAAGAGGCACGGCTCTGGGAAAAGCTAGATTACAACTCCCTTCTCTGTCATGTACTAGCTGCATATCTTTGGATTCTCTGTTTCTTTCTTTTACTTTTTTAAAAATAAAATGGAGATAGTAACAGTACCTAACCTCCAAAGCTGATATTGGAAAATACATGCCTGAATGTTGTAACAGCCATGTGATAATGGTTGTTGAGTATTTTCAGTATCATCTCAGACTACCCCATGGGATTGTTGTGAGCATTAAATAAGGTCATACATGTAAAATGCTTAATGCCAGGGATATAGCAAGAGCTCATTGTTTTCATTTTTTGTTTTTTTACATTTAAGACTTTAATCCATCTGAAGTTTCCTCTTTATTCATCATTTTTTATATTTTTGTAATAATCCTTTAAAGTAGCTATGGACTAGTTACTAGCTCCTATTTCAGATCTGGGTGAATTTCAGATGAGTTGAGTTAGTTGATATTGATAGATTGGGAACTAGTTTACTGTTATACTCTTAGTCTGATATTCTTGATTTTCAGCTTTATATCTACTGAGGATAACTGAGCATTTAAAAATAGTCTGTTTATTTTTTACTTATTTATTTATTAAAAAATATTTTTTTAGGGGAGGAGGTAATTAGGTTTATTTATTTACTTATTTTTTAAGTGGAGGTACTGGGGGTTGAACCCAGGACCTTGTGCATGCTAGGCAGGCACTCTACCACTGACCTATCCCCTCCCCTGAACATTTTAAAACTCAGTAAACTTTTAATTGGTATTTAACTTTTTTGAAGGTGAAATACAGCATTTTTTGGCTGGCAGATATTGTCAGAATCATATTTTATGGGCACAATTTTAGGCAAAAACATTTTCCACTGTCATAAGCAGTGAATGATACTCAGAATCTTCTTTGGTACAATGCTGTGATGAGTGTAAGACTTCTCATTGTAGAAGAGTTGAGTTACAGTGTCATGATGACGGATTTCCTAACACTAAAATATTTAGGGATTGATAATTTTAAGTCATCACATGGAGTGCTCTTATTTTGGGAAAGGATTTTTATAGAAAGCGAAAGAAGCAAAGTTGAACAGGATAATCCCTGTGTCTAGCTTTATTTTCCTGTTTTATGAGCCTTGACTTATCTTCACGTAGTAAGCAGGTTTAGCCTCTTTATCATTTAAATAGAATCTTTTTATATCCAGTTATTAATTGTGCTGGACTTTACCAAAATGAACTTTCCATTAGAAACTTCAGCTACCCAAAGTCAACTGGAAGACAGTCTCATTAAGGAAAATGAATAACGGCAATTAATAAGGGTAATGGCAGCTTCTCCTTACTGAGTACCATTTTATGTCAGGTAGAGTGTACCTACTCTGATGATTCCCTTCACCCTATCTGAAAATTGGGTACCAGTGCCTGTTTGATCATTAGACAGTTTTTTAAGTGCAAAGCTTGTTTCTGAACTATTTTTAAATTGGGTTATAACATGAGGTTAAAAAACCAAAAAACCCTCTCCTTTGAGTGCTTTTCACATACCAGTAAATAGTTATGCCCATGATGCTAACTAACACATTTTATTACACATTTCTTTACCTGTATTTTATTAAGGAACAACTGGCTAGATTTGGGTTTCTGCCTTGGTGACTGACATTGGTAGACTTTTTTGAGACTTAAGTGTATGTTGAATGTTGTAGTATTCTAGGCAGTAATTTATATGAGAATAGAAGTCCCCTAGGTTTTTTTGCACTGACGTTTGGAATTTCCTGTAGTCCAAACATGTAGCAGAGGAATATCAGAATATCGAATTTGGTTTGCATTTGTCATATTTGGTTGTATGTTGAATTTTAGAGGCGATCCGATGAAGTTTTAATTATTCTCTAATTTTGTATCCGTGATCTTACGCTCATGTAATTTAGCTTGGGTTATTTTGCTTTAAGGGAGAGACTGGGCATGCTTTAATCTTTTTGAAGTGTATTCACATATATTATCTCCTGTTTTCCACCCCATTCAACAGCCTTTCATACCACTTTCAAAACCATTTTTGTTAAACTCTAGTGAGATCATGCTGCTATTGCTTTAAATCTTTGTGTTCAGGGACCCTTTATCGTTCTGCTTCGGCCTTACCTGCATCTCCACATAAAGACTATCATGATTTTATTTCTCCAAATGCACCCATGCTGTGCCTTTGCCTGTGCTCATGCTCTCTTCCATGGTTCCTCTGCCTGTCACATTTATTCATCCTCTAAGGCTATATTCAGACTGTTGCTCTCTCCCCTCCTGCTAAGGGTTAACTGTTCAATGATGAGACCTCAGAAAACTTGTAAAGCACACCTTGGTTTTCTGCTTGTCTTCTTCCTGCTAGATATTGAAAACTGCTGCTTTTCATCTTTTTTTTTTTTTGCACTAATAGTGACTTAGTAAGTAGTCAGTGAATCGTTCTTTTGAGTTATGATCACTCCCTCCTCTGTTTCCAATCATACTGCTTCCTCCTGGTTTTAGCACTTTGTTTTGCCTTGTGGTGTACCACTTTGTATTGGCCTCTCCACCTACGCTGGGATACTTTTGAAGGCAAGAACTTCTGTGTCTTATTTATCTTTCTACCTGTCCCAGGGTAGAACCTGCTTACAATTTGAAGTGAAATTAGGAACCTGGATAAGTAAAGGACCAGTGATGTGAATTATATTTAAAATTTTTCACTTACTTTGTAAAATTCTCATTTTATGATGTTTAATGTCACCCTTCCCTCAGGTTTTACCATAGATCTTGAATCAGTATTAAGTTCCATGTTATTTATGTTTAACTAGTATTATTTCATTTTAGAAAAAAGTCTCAAATTTTGGTCTGTGGTCCATAAGGCTACTTTCATGGCTGAACTTTTGACTGTCATGGTATCACACTATTTGTGTTCACGTAACTTGTTTTACTTAATGATGGCCCCAAGGCCCAAGAGGAGTGATGTTGGCAGTTTGGAAATGCCAAAGAGAAGCTGAAAAGTGCTTTCTTAAATGAAATGGTGAACGTTCTTGACATAATAAGGAAAGGAAAAATATTGTATGCCGAGGATGCTACAATCTAGGTAACGATGAATCTTCTGTCTGTGAAGTTGTGAAGAAAGAAAAAGAAATGTGTGCTAGTTTTGTTCTCATACCTCAAACTGGCCAAGAGTTAGGGCCGCAGTGGGTGATAAGTACTTAGTTAATATGGAAAAGGCATTAAATTTATACAATAAGTTACTTTGGGAGAGAGAGAGACTATATTCACATAACTTTTATTATAGTATGTTGTTATAATTGTTCTATTTTATTATTAGTTATTGTTGTTAATCTCTTACTGAGCCTAATTTATAAATTAAACTTTATCATAGGTGCGTATGTACAGGAAAAAATAGCATATATAGGATTTGATGCTATCTGTGGTTTCAGGTATGCACTGAGAATCTTGGAAAACATACTCCTTGGATAAGGGTGGATCACTGTATCTGTTTGCTTTGTCCTCTGGTTTTCTGTTTGTTATCAGATGTCAGCCTTTGGGGAAATGGTTCATATGCAGTCTTACTGAAGAATATCTATTTTTGAAAATCAAAACAAAGCACTCAGATCATCTGCTTCCTCTCTTATTCATCTCTACGCTGAACTGTAGTAGACTGGGGGAAAGATAGGGAAAAGGGCTAAATATATAGCCTCTATATATTTCTTCTTTTTGATTCATTTTTTATTTGTTCAGCATATATTTTTTAATTTCCGCTGTGTGCTACTGCTAGTTACTGAGAAATGCATATGAAGAAAGAGACTGTTGGCTACCTTGGCAGAAACTCATGATCCAGGTTAAGAGAGGAGACACACTTGTGACCATTAAAGGAAGGTGCCATGTGTTTACTGAATAACAGTATATACCAACCCATTTTGAGTTCAGAGTTTGGGGAAGTTTGTATGGTATTTCAAGAAAAGCTTCTTTATGAGTTTAAAATGATGATTTTTTTTTTTTTGGCTTTGTTTGATTTCTGTCTCCTGTTTCCTTGGGATATATTAACAGGGGCCAGCAAGCTACAACTTTGAGGCTGCCTACCTACTTTTGTAAATAAATT
Source organism: Vicugna pacos (assembly GCF_048564905.1). NCBI lineage: Eukaryota > Metazoa > Chordata > Mammalia > Artiodactyla > Camelidae > Vicugna > Vicugna pacos. Next base: position 41,477,656 of record NC_132997.1, on the reverse strand, counting down.
TTTGTATCTGTAAAGTTTAACTTGTAGTCTGTGGCTGCTTTCATGCTACTGTGGCAATGCTGGGTAGTTTCAACAGAGACTGTATATTGCACATAAACCTAAAATATTTACTACCTGGCCTTTAAGAAGTTTGCTGACCCCTACATCAGAACACTGCAGAAAATTTTAAAGATTCAGTAATTAACTTTTTAAACCAAGTCTGTGGAAACCCTGTAGACATTCAGTTTTCTCTCTGTTATCATTATGATGCCATTCTTCGTCTGGCCCCCAGTGGAAGGCATCCATCAATTCACTGAACATATTTGAGTGAACATTATGTGCAAAGTACTGAGGATAACAGTGGTCAAGACAGCTCCAGGCTGTTTTAGTGTTTATCTTCTGTTGAGGCACATGTAGTTGAAATATTTAGCTAACTCATTAACTGTCTTCTATTGATAAGTGGGGAGAGTGCTGCAAAGGAGAATTACAAACTGAAAGTAAATTATTGAAAAAACCTGGTTTGGTATGGGTGTTAGGTAAGGCTTTTTCAAGAAATGATGTTTAGGCTAAGTTGGCCCAGGGATGCAGTAGGTAAAAAGGGTGTATGTAAATTGGAAGAACATTAGGTGTTTTTGGTAAATGGCCTGTGGAAATGCTTTGAGGTAGGACAGGATCATGGAGTGTTTGAGGAACTATGAGAAGGCCGGTACAGCCTGAGCACTGACAGAAAGGGGAGGAGTGGCAGGAGCGAGGAGGCTATTTGAATAGAGCTTTTATGGGGTTCAAAGGGTGTGGCTCTTTCTCCTAAGAATTGAAGGGAAGCTGTTGGAGGATTTTAAGCTGAAAAGGGACATAGTTCAATTTATATTTTTAAAATATGCTCTGTATAAAGATTGAATTAAAAGGAGGTCAACAGTATGCTAAGCTGTCATTAAAGTGAGGGATAGTAGCTGCTTGGGCTGAAGTGGTGGCAGAGTGGAGAGGTAGAGGGGCCATCAATTTGGAAAATAGGTTTCGAGAGTACAACTGATGAAGTTCCCTATTGACTGTAGGGGAGAAAAGTGTCACCGCCTCACTTTTAGAAGTTATGATTAGTACTGGTGCTCTAATTCATTCTGCCAAAATCTTCCTAAATTGCCAGTTGGACTTGTTTATTTTCTTACTGGTTTTTCCATTCTTTATAATGTCAGATCTAAACTCCTTGACCTGCTCTCCATGGTCTATTCTCACTTTATACAGATCTATCTAGTTGCTTTTAATCTCCAGTTCCTACTATGTGTCTTGAATTTAGTTGATATTTCATATTCTCTCATCATTCTTTCAGGTTTCTGGCACTAAATAAGGACTTAATGTATACTTGTTGAAATGGGTGCCATGATGACATACCATTTAATTCAAGATAAGTAGAAGCACTTAAACTAAGTATAATGTTCAATATTCAATATTTTTTCCATACACATTGTGACATAATTTACTAAGTAAGTTTCTAAGGTACCACGTGTCATAATAGCAAGCAGGTAACTAAAAATGTGACGGTAGCATACATGTGATAGTGGAGGGGCAGCTTATGGAAAGTTGAGACCGTCCTAATATAGGTAAATGAAAATCTCAAACTGATGTTAATACTTTCAGTATGCTCTGATACAGAATACAGAACTCAAAGGCATAGAAGGGATCTAACCAAGCTCGTTTATTTTATAGTTCAGGGAACAGAATGAGAAGAGGAAACTAAATTTTTCTTAATTTCACACTTTTTTTGGCCAGACTAGTGAATCTTCCATGTGTATTTAATTATTAGCATAGCTTCTTTTTGGCCAGTTAATGTAACTTTTGGGTTTAAAAAAAGTTTAAATTTGTCATATATATTTGTTGTGACCCTTCAAACATAATATTTTTCTTCACTGTATGTTGTTTCATGTAGGTCAAATCTATTTAATATGACATTCAATTCAGTACTTACTTATTAAGCTTTTGCTACATCTCAGGCTTACTGTTAACTGAAGTTACTGAATATACACAAGGCTGTCTTTGTCCTTAATGAATTCAAAATGTAGGATGATAGGCAAATATAAATAGATAATCATGGTATAGTTTTATGAGTGATACCATGTATGCTGTGTTAGGGTATGCTTGGTATGCTAAGAGGAAGTGACATCGAAGCTGAGTTTTGAAGAATGGATACAAAGTTGACCAATTGGTCTAGGAAAGGAGAGAATACGCATTTTAGGCATATGAAGTAGTGTGTACAGTGACATGGAGGGATGACAAAATCATGATGTACAAGGGGAATATCAGCATTGCAAAGAGTATAAAGTATGAAGTAGAGAGTGGTTAGAGACAAAGCTGTGGAATTCAGAAGGTGAAAAGAAAGAAGAATCTTGTATCTCAATACAAGAAGACAAATGGTTTTTATAAATCAGATTCTAGAATAGTATAAGACAAATATAAATATTTTATCAGTATCTGTATTCCATATCTTTATGCATCCTTCCTGTCTGTGTTGGGACCATGAGCAAAGTGTTCTGAGCATTTTTTCTTTTTCATTTTTTTTAATAAAAAAGGAATTATTGGATTATCTAAACTCCTTCTGGGTCAAAGCCTGTGTTTCAGAGAAAAAGTGACTTTGAAAGTAGTTTGTTTGAAAAAAAAGTAATTTTTTCACTATCAAGACCCTTTCACCTAGCATACTTGCCATAGAGTTGATGCATAATTAGTAATATTTATGAAGAAAATACTGAATTCTGTGAGCCGGATCAGATAGCATTATAAACTAGTTATGGTTAGTGAGGACACTGAGGCTGAGGAGTTAAATGCTTTTCATTAATTGGATGAATTTCAGGAGTTATTGAAGTTGCTGTTCTATCCTGAATGAGTAAATATATTTCAACTCAGGCAATTTTGTTTTATTGTCCTGTGGTAGTTAGAACAAAAGCCAGAATGTACTGCCTTTAGGCTCTTCAATTTTTCGTGACATTTAGGTGATATTCCTCCAATCTTTTTTTATCCCTTCCCCAGTTTTAAGAGTCAGGAAGCCTATATTTGCAGAGGCTGCTAACTTGATAGTTCAAGTTGGGTTGCGTGGAAGCGCAGATGGAAAGTTGGTCTGTGGAATCTACCTTTTAGTATATGGTGAAGTAGAAAACAGCACGAGAACATTAGACCAACCATCAGGAAGACCTAGCTATAAAATTAGTGTTTCATACGGCATAATTTACCAGTGTTCGTCATTGTAAGAGATTGCGTCAAGTGATATGAGACTTTTCCGTTTTGAAAGTCTAATTTTTTTCTTCCATCTGGCATTTCTTGCCCCTTTTCTTACTTGTAGTGCTGGAAGAAATGGGAATATTTATTTTGAAAATTCTCTCTGCTGGAAAATTTTTAATTTCCTAAATATACCTATTTGGTTTGAGATTTCTTTATTAGTAGTGAAAGGACTTCCTGGCTAATTTGAAGGTGACCAATAAGAATGTTTTACCTTCCCACAGGTGGGATATATGATATAGCTTGATTTTTATAGAGAAATTTTTTTTAAATACAAGAAGTTCCTGTGTACCCTTTCTTACTTATCATCTCCTTATGTTAACATATTATATAACCGTAGTTCAATTGTGAAAATCAGGAAATTAAGTTTAATACAGTATTAACTACCCTGAAGATCTTACTTGAAATTTGCCAGTTTTTCCACTAATGTCTTTTTTGTCTGATCTAGAATTTAATGCAGGATCCCACCTTGGGTTCAGTTGTCCGGTCTCTTTAGGCTCCCCCATTTTGACAGTCCTCTGTTTTTCTTGCTTTCATAATATCAATACTTTTGAAGAATACTGATCATTTGTAAAACAACCTTTAGTGTGGGGTTGTTTTCTCATTATTACATTGTGATTAGGCATTTTTCATAAGAATGCCACAAAAGTGATGTACCCTTCTTTTTAGTACATCATATCAGGGAGTACATGATTTCAATATATGTTATTACTGATGATGTTTAATTTTTTTATTGAGTTATAGTCAGTTTACAATGTTGTGTCAATTTCTGGTGTACAGCACAGTGTTTTAGTCATACATGAATATACGTATATTTGTTTTCATATTCTGTTTTCACTATGAGCTACTATAAGATCTTGAGTATATTTCCCTGTGCTATACAGTATAAACTTGTTTATCTATTCTATATATACCTGTCAGTATCTATAAATCTCGAACTCCTAGTCTGTCCCTACCCACCCACCTCCCCCTGGCAACCACAAGTTTGCACTCTATGTCTGTGAGTCTATTTCTGTTTTATATTTAAGTTCATTTGTCTTCTTTTTTCTTTTTTTAGATTCCACATATGAGCGATATCATATGGTATTTTTCTTTCTCTTTCTGGCTAACTTCACTTAGAATGACATTCTCCAGGGACATCCATGTTGCTGCAAATGGCGTTATGTTGTCATTTTTATGGCTGAATGGTATTCCATTGTATAAATATACCACCTCTTTTTTATCCAGTCATCTGTTGATGGGCATTTAGGCTGTTTCCATGTCTTGGCTATTGAAAACAGTGCTGCTATGAACATTGGGGTGCAGGTGTTCTTTTTGAATTGGGGTTCCTTCTGGATATATGCCTAGGAGTGGGATTGCTGGGTCATATGATAAGACTATTTTTAGTCTTTTGAGGAATCTCCATACTGTTTTCCACAATGGCTGCACCAAACTGCATTCCCACTAACTGTAGGAGGGTTCTCTTTTCTCCATGATGATGTTTATGATTTTGATCACTTGACTAAGGTGCTATCTGCCAGGTTTCTCTACTGCAAAGTCACTGTATTTCCCTTTATAATTAATAAGTGTCTTGTGGACAGATACTTTATGCAAACATCCTATTTTTAAAGCAGTTTTGCCCATTAATTTTTATATCTGTCGATTCCTTATTAATTGGAATTCTATAAGGGAGAGCTGTCTGTTTTCTGTATTTATTTGTTGGTTTATTTAAAATGATTTATATCAGTGTGGGCTCATGGATATTTATTTTACTGTACATGTATAATCCATTATTGTCATTATTTTGTTCAAAGTGTTCCAAATTTGACCATTGGGAGCCCCTTCAGGTTGATTCCTGTGTCCTGGTATGCCATTATTTTTTGTGCATTTCTTATTTTCTGGCAGTACAAGATTTCCAGACTCATCTTGTATTTTCCCTCTTCCAGCCCGGGAATCACCATTTCTCCAAGGAGGAATTTTATTGAACATGGTATTTTGAAATCAAGATCTAGGGGCTAGGTATGCTAGTTGCTAGTGGGGTATAATAGTTTTTAGGCATTGAAACAGAGCTAGGAATTCTATGTATATACACATCTATATTTATTTCTGTATCCATCTATTAATATATTAAAGAACAAGAGTTCATACTGATACCTTTGCTTCCAGTCTGATACCATAGAATTCAGTCTGCCCTTTTTCCCTTTCCTTATTTTTAGCACTTTTCTGGGAAAGTGAGAAATTTGGGTCTTATTAATAATATATTTACTTAATTACTTAATCCTAGTATATGTATGTATGTATATGTATAAATATTATATCTATTAATCTATATATATATAAAACTTATATATATAACTATTATATCTATATATCTATAACACACAGTTTCAGAATTGCTAACCCATACCCCATGAAAAATAAATTTACTGACTTGCAATATTTATGTACCTTTTTTTTTTTAATTGAAGTAGTTGATTTACAGTGTGTTAGTTTCTGGTGCACAGCGCAGTGATTCAGATATATATTCATATCTATCTATCTACCTATTCCATTCTGTTTTAACTTTAGCCTTATAGTAGGGTCAAAATACTGTTCTCCACATTTTCTTAGGTTTAGTTCTTTTAGTTCTTCTTCCCTTCAGTGTGGTTGTGTTACTTATTTGTAATCTTGTTAGGTTCATTTGTTGCTGTTTGTATTTGGGAAAATACCAGAGTGCAGTTGCTCGATGACATGGTAAGACTGTTGAGCTGTGTAAGAAACTGCCAAACTGTTGTGCAAAGTATCTGTACCATTTGGCATTCCCATGGGCAGTAAGAGAGAGTTCCAGTTGTTCTGTGTCCACACCAGCAATTGGTATTGCCAGTGTTTTGGATTTTAGACATTCTCATAGGGGTACAGTGATATCTCATTATTGTTTTAAACTTGCAATTCCTAATGACAGTTGATGTTGAGCACCTTTTCATATGCTTGTCATCTGTATATCTTAAATGTCAGTTTAGATCTGTTTTCCCCTTTTAGTTGATTTCTTACTGTTTAGTTTTCAGAGTTCTTTGTGTATTTTGGATTTAAGTCTTTTATTGGATATGTGTTTTGCAAGTATTTTCTCCCAGTTTGTTCGTTGTCTTTTCATTCTCTTAAAAGTGTCTTTCACAGAGCAAATGTTATAATAAATTTCAACTTAACGATTTTTTTTCTGTCACAGATCATGCTGTAGGTAGTGTGAGTTAATTTGTTTATAACACCTATTATTTTGGGTTAATTTTTTTGCATTTACTTTTGTCTAATAAGAGTTGCAGCACTGTTTGTTGAGGAGACTATCTTTTCTGTGTTAAATTGTCTTTCCTTTTTTGTCAGAATCAGTTGAGTATACATGTGTGGGTGTACTTTTGAGCTCTCTGTTCTATTTTGTTGATCTATGTGTGTGTTCTTTTCCCTGTAGCATTTTGTCTTGATTATTGTCCTGTTATGTCTTAGAGTAAGTCTTGTGTTGTATAATAGAGAATTCAGTGGGCTTTTGTTCCCAGTTCCTGCGTGGGAGCCTCTACATCTTTGGAATTTCCCAAATGTTAGGAATTTCCCTAATGGTTTATGCTAACAAGGTGGCTCATGGTAGGAGTAGGCCATGCAAGAAAAACCAAGCATGTCATTAGAAGGTTGGGGTGTTGAGCCCTGTGTTATTAGTCTAACCTCTGGGGAGCCAGAGAAGTAGGTTGGAGGTTGGGTTTAGTCATGTGTCCAGTGATTTAATCATGCATGCCTTTGTAATGAAACTTCAATAGAAACTCTGGACATTGAATCTCAGGTGAGCATCCCTGGGTAACTATACTCTCTGCACATTACTCAGTGTGCTGAGGAGGTGACCTGTTTTGACTCCATGGGGAGAGAACACAGAAGCTTCATGTTTGGGGCCATCCCAGATTTTGCCCTGTGTGTCTCTTCTTTTGGCTGGTCATGTACCTCTTCTTTCTGCTATAGTAAAACTGTAAACATAAAGTTTAGTGCTTTCCTGAATTCTGTGAGTTGTTCTAGTGAATTAACCTGAGGAAGAAGCAGGAATCTCTAAATTCGTAGGCAGTTAGCCAGACGTACGGGGCCTGGGAACCCCTGAGCTTTTTGGCCAGTCGTGTCTGAATTAATGTCACTCTTGTGGAAGAAAAAGTGGAATATGCTAAATCAACCTTGACTCACTGGAACATGTGATTTGGGAAGAGAAAGGATGAAAGGACTGGGGATGAAGAATTTTTGATTCTTAGATGGCCGTCTAGTCACTCATGATACGGAACTGCAGCTGTGCTGTGATCCATTACTAAAGGCCAAAGTTATGGAGCAGAATTTAGAAATGGTGGGAGACACAACCCCCAGTGAGATGGCCCACTGGATACAGAAGGAAGTGCAGAATAGTAAGAAACAAACAATGTACCACCCGTTGGTTACTGTTACTTGTAGTAGCTAAAATGAAAGTAATACAGAGTCCTGGGGCTGATCCTGATGCTGGGCCAAGCTAAGATTTCAGTCAGTCTGATCTGTGATCAATAGCCTTAAAGCTACTCCCAATGGGATTATTCTAGGGCAACCGGCAGTACTGTTATAACCTCTGGTTACCAGAAAGATAGTCCAGTTAGGGAGAGGACAAAACCAAGAAACTACTGAAACCAGGGTTTATAGTGCCAAGTCTTATTGTGTGGATCTGTGTCATCAGCTTCCTGAAGAGTGTTTACTAAAATGAATTGCGAGAATGACTTATTTAGGGGCAGTATCTTTGGTTTAGAATGCTACAGAGTGGAAGAGAATGTTTGGATTGGTAGAGGACCCACAGCTCACTGTAGAACAATCACAGATGGCTGTCCATAGCAGGGTACCTGAGGGAGCAGGTAGCCTGATGGACTGCATGAAATGTGATGTAAAGTCTGTTTGCCTGAGAAGAGAGACTGTCTTTCTCCTGTAAATGCCAAGCGGAACACCATGGATGAAGATGTTGTACGCTTTATGGCAAGCCATGCTGATTGACGTTTTGATGATTGGGTTATTCATCTACTGAATATGCCTCATAAACGGATGATGATAACTGTTGTTACTAAGGGGCCTCGATACATGGACACTATATCATATAACTATACTGTTGTAAAACCAAGCAGCTGTCTGAGAAACCTTATCAGATTTGCTGTCTCAGTTTCCCTTCTCCGTATTAGAGATACTAAAAAAAAAAAAAGGAAAGAAAGAAAAGAAAAAGAGTCATTAACAAGAAAAGAGGGGAAAACAGAAGAGGAGAGCCAAGGGATTTTCTCCATCACAGGTAGATGTTTATTAAGGAACGAGATGAATGCATTGGACTTAATGAGGTTGAAACAGAGGTGTTAATGCAGCCCTGTTGAAGACTCAGTGTACCAGTGGGAGCCAGCACTGGTTCTGCGATTTTGAAGGGGCCTTGACAACACCACTCTGTTTATCCCAGTTTGGAGAACTTTTAAAAGCTGAAAAGCAAAGATGAAAATGAGAAAACTGACCTCGAATCACCTGGGTCAGTGGTTTGGTAGTTCACTCTAAGATTGACAGAAAAGACAGGGTCCGTTGGCTCTTACCTCTTCTCCTCTGGGGACCTAAGGCCTTATGTATATGAGTGAGTAAGAGGGTCGCCAGGTGTAGAAGAGAACTTTCTGGGACTCCTTGACATAAGAATAGCATATTACAGAGGCTAAGCTGAGGAAGGAGTATGAAAATAGAGATATTTGTTCAATATTTTAAAGTTAGTTTTTATTGCTCCATTTTTTAAGAAAAAGCAAATATGTATGTATTTACCACCCTCAGCTTCTAAGCATGTACATTGTGCTTTTGCTATTGCAAATAATTTTTTAATAAAGAGCTTTGTCTTTGTATATTACGAGAATAGATATATAGACTTGTGATATTGGATCTCAGGTTAAATGTACAAGTAATTTTCTTAGGTATTTGAGCAACATTTTTTAATTTTCAAAAGCTTTTTTTTTATTCTTGAGTAAAATTAATCTAAGATAAAATTAATCATTTTAAGGTGAACATTTCAGGGACACTATATTTGCAATATTATATAACCATTACCTCTGTCTAGTTCCAAAACATTTCATAACCGCTAAGTAAACCTAGTATCCATTAATTAAGTAGTTCCTCCCCAACCTCTGGAAACCATCAGTCTGCTTTCTGCCCATATGAATTTACCTATTTTGGGTTTTTCATACATGGAATCACACAATATGTAACTTTTTGTTTCTGGATTTTTGACTTACCATAATATTTTTAAGGTTCATGTGCATTTTTATAGCATATATCGGGAGCCCATTCCTTTTTAAAGCTGAATAATATTCTATCATGTGTACATTCCATTCATCCATTGATGGACGTAGGACAGGGTGGGCTGTCTGTACCTTTTGGCTGTTACGAATAGTACTGCTATGAACAGGCATACACGTGTATTGTTTAAATACCTGCTTTAAATTTTCGAGGGGGTATATGTCTTGGAGTGAATTGCTGGGTTATGTAATAATTCTGTATTTAACTTTTGAGGAGCTGCTAAACTTTTTTTTTTTTTTAACAGTAGCTGCACCATTTTACATTCCTCCCTGCAATGTATAAGTCTTCCCGTTTATTCTACATACTTGATGACATTTGCTTTCTGGTTTTTGTTTTTCTTTTTTAATTATAGTTAACCTACTGAATATAAGTTGTATTTCATTTTATTTTTTTGATTTACATTTCCCAAATAAGTAATGATGTTGAGCATCTTTTCATGTGCTTCTTAGATATTTGTGTATCTTTTTCAGATAAAGTCTATTCAAGTCCTTTGCTCATTTAAAAAATTGGATTGTTTGTGTTTTTATATATCCTGGATACTAGACTCTTATCAGATATGATTTGCAAGTATTTTCTCTCACTCCTGTTGTCTTTTCACTGTATTGATAATGTGTACAAAAGTTTTTAATTTTGATGAATCCAGTGTAATTTTTCCTTCATTTCTTCTGCCCCGACGTCATCCAAGAGTTCATTGCCAAATGCAAAGTCATAAAGATTTAGCCCTGAATTTCTTCTAAAATATATATGGTTTTAGTTTTGTATTTAGGCCATTGATTCATTTTGCTTTGGCTACCGTATATGTTGTAAAGTAATGGTCCAACTTGGTTCTTTTGCGTGTAGATATCCAATTCTCTCAGCACCATTTGAAGAAGAGATGATTCTTTATTGAATAATCCTGGCATCCTTGTCAAAAATCAGTTGGATGTTGTTGTATATATATTTCTGTTCTCTCAATACTGTTCCACTGATTGATATGTCTTCTGCCAGTAGCACACTGTTTTGATTACTATAATAATCTGTAATCATGTAGTTTTGATTGCTTGACAATAAAGGTAAGTTTTGAAATCAAGAAGTGAGCCCTCTAGTTATTTATGAAGAACAAAGAAATGTTTATTTTTGTTTCTTTGTTCCCAATTAATGTAGGTAAATCTTCAAATGCATTAAAATAATGGTAAAGAAATTTTTTTAAAAAGTGAGCCCTTCTCTAAATTTGTTGTTTTTCCTCAAAACTGTTTTTGGTATTTGGTGCCCCTTACACGTCCGTGTGGACTTTAGGATTTACTCTTCCATTTCTGCAATAAGAGCCATTTGAATTTTGAAAGATATTGCATTGAAAATACAGTCCACTTTATGTAGTAACCATCTTAACAATATTAATTCTTTCAATTCATGAACACAAAATGTCTTTCAATTTACTTAGGTCTTTAGCCTTTCAGCAGTGTTTTGTAGTTTTCAGTGTACAAGTCTTACCTCCTTACTTAAAATTTATTGTAGGTATTCTTTTGGATGCAATTGTAAATGGAAATTTTCTTTTTGGATTGTTCCTTTTGGTGTATAGAAAACAATCCTGATTTTTTAAAAATTGTTTTGTAATTGACTTAAAGTATTATATTAGTTTCAGGTGTATAGTGTAGTGACTTGATGTTTTTATACATTACAAAATGCTTACCACGGTAAGTCTAGTTACCATCTTCACCATACAGAGTTATTACAATATTACTGACTGTATTCCCTATGCTGTACGTTATGTCCCATGGTTTGTTTATTTCATAATTAGAAGCTTATACCTCTTAACCTTCCCTACCTGTTTCACTCAACCCTCCCACCCACCAAGTCCTTTTTCCCTCTGGCACCCACCAGTTTGTTCTGTTTTGTTGTTAGTTCATTTGTTTTCTTTTTTAGATTCCACATATAAGGGAAATCATAAAGGTATATGTCTATCTCTGACTTATTCCAACCACATTATCACAAATGACAAGATTTCATTCATTTTTATGGCTAGTATTTTAACACACACACACACACACACACACACCCCTTCTTAAAACATTCCTCTATATGAATAGGTACTTAGGTTGCTTCCCTGTCTCGGCTATTGTGAATAACGCTGCAGTGAACAAAGGTGTGATTTTGTTTTCTTTGGAAAAATACCCCAAAATGGAATTTCTGGATTGTGTGGTAGTTGTATTTAAATTTTTGAGGAGCTTCCATACTATTGCCCATAGTGTCTGTACCAGTTTACATTCCTACCAACAGTGCATGAGGGTTACTTTTCCTACACATTCTTGCCAACACTTGTTATTTGTTGACTTTTTGATAATAACCATTTTGACAAGTGTGAAATTTGATTTGCATTTCCATGATGATTAGTGATGTTAAGTATCTTGTCATGCATCTGTTGGCCATCACATGTATGTCTTCTTTGGGAAAATGTTCAGGTCCTCAGCCCATTTTTTAATTGGGTTTTTTTTTGGATGTTGAATTATATGAGTTCTTTTTGTGTTTTAGATATTAACCTGTTATCAGATGTATCATTTGCATATATTTTCTTCAATTCAGTAGGCTGACTTTTTGTTTTATTGAGAGTTTTCCTCTATGTGCAAAAGCTTTTTAGTTTGATGTAGTCCTGTTTGTTTATTTTTGCTAATGTTTACCTTGCCTGAGGAGACGTATCTAAAAAAATATTGCTAAGACTAATGTGAAACAGAGCACTGTCTATGTTTTCTTCTTCTATGGTTTCAGGCCTTTCGTTTATCTCTGGTGATTAATGGTGATTAATACAAACTCTAGTGATGGTATCATTCATTGTCAAAAACATTTAGGCTTTCTCCAGTTTATTAGTGGAGAAACTTGTTGAAGGAAGCACTAGTCCACCATCTCATAGTTCACCCTTTTTGAATGGAAAAGCATTCTCAGAGGCCAAGGAAGTTCTGTGGCACTTCTGCTAATGTGCTCAGTCAGGGTTTTAATTCCAGAGAGGCTTGTGGGAAGCCTCTGGAAGCCAGAGAGCATACAAATTTAGGTTTTCACACTCACACTCCCAGGTAGTGGTTTTGCTAGATGGTCTCCCAACTAAAACAGGTGTATGTGGATGTTGGCTCCCAAGGAATGCAGGCTTGCCAGTGAGAGAAAGAGCCTGCCATCACAAACATGAAACAGCAACTCTTTCCCACGTTAGGCAATCTCCATGCTTACATGGCTTCCTTTCTTCCTATAATAGTGCCTTTCTTAGTCTGTGCAGATGACAGATTTGTAAACTGGTGAAGAAAAATTATAATAGATTAATTTTTTCTTATCTCTTTGCCTGAACCGTTACTGAAAGATCTAATAATGTATCTGATACAACTCTTCTCAAAGTCTAATGTTGGAGAAATAGAGACCTTCTATAAAAATGAATGCTGTGTCAGACAGATATTAGAATCTAGTCTTCTCACTCAGCACTGCCTCTCTTGTCAAACCGGGGGCATGTGCTTTTATTGTTAGGGTCCATAGCTGGAGTGCTTTGAGGCTCCTGAGCTAAGACCTGATTGGTCAACTCAAACCAAAAAGTGCAGGGTTTTGGTAAGCTCCGCGGGGGTCTTATCTAACGTTGTGCAAGGGGAAGGCCCTGGGAGGCAGGAGAGAGACTTGTTCGCAAGACCTGCTGGAGAAGTCATATTAGGAACTTGGATTTGCTTGTGATTCTGGGGCTGTTGTCCAGGGCATGTGCTTGTGGGAGGGGCTAGTTTCAGTTCAAGGCTCCTGCTGACTGCTTGGCCACACAAAATGGATGCCAGGGCAACCATATCATGAAGTAGTTCAGCTAAACTCTCAAGAAAGATCAGGATTGTCTTTTTACATGCCTATAGCTCGTGTCCAGAATTGTGCCTCGCATATATTGGTCTTTGTTTGTGTTGAATTTTTGAAAGTGTGTCTTACGGTTGCCACCCAGAAGGGCAGGATCAATTCCCCTCCCCCCAAATTTGTTCAGGTGTCCAGAAAGATGGTGCCACACATGTACCAAGAGAATGTGAGAAGATTTATTACTCATGTAATGAGACTCTCTGGGAACACCAGGACAGGCACCCAAACTGGTGCAGAATGGCTGGAGTGAAGAGGGAAGGGGTAGGCAGCTCTGGTTATCATTGTGGTTAAGGGACGGGCTGGATTGAGGATTCCCACATGCAGGCTAAGTTTGTGCGGTTTGAACGTCCCTGCTGTTGCCAAGGGAGGTAGACATTTTTTCAGCATGAAGCTTTAATTATTATAAAAGTGGTGCATCCTTATTATAAAATAAAAAAGAAGTGTAAAAAATCAAAATAAAAAAGAATACAAAGAGCCTAAGCACATTATCTCACACAATGGAAAATAATAATTCTTTGCTTTATCATCATCAAATACTTAAATGTATTTTACAGCATTAAAGATGGAATTATATTGTGCATATATAATTGGTTCCTCCCCACCATTTTGCAGAGCATCCTTTCATGTGTCTAGATAAATTTCTGAAACATCGTATGTAATGATTTATTGATGAGCATTAACTTGGAGCATAAATATGGATGGTTTTCCCTCCCTGTAACTAATGCTAACTCTGTTCCCCTTCCTTTTCCTCTGAGCTTTCTTAGTAACTTCTCAAAATGATATCATAATTTTTTCCACCCCTTTTGCATTCATTAGAGCAGGCTCATTCCCATTCTCTAAGACTGTGTTTTTAAATCTTTCATTATAAAGTGAAACCTGCAGAAAACCACGCAAAACAAATGTTGAGTTTAGTTAGTTGTTTAAAAAGTTGAGCACCTTTTTGGAAGTCACGGCAGTACTTCTTGTGCTGACTCGTACTTCTCAGGAAGCCCTACTTTGGATTTAGAAAATGAGGTTCTATTGCCTTTGATTCTTTACTGTGTCTTTAGTTGTTGGATTTGGCCTAGGGTACCCAGCATCACCTTGTTTCACACATACGTACGAATAGCTGAATGTTTTTATAGAGGATGTGATTTTGCGGGGTAAATTATATAAATCATAATGCTTATTGCAGAAAATGAAAAAATACAAAAACTCAAATAAAAAAAGACAGGAAAAAACCCATAATCCTAAAATAGTTAACCTATGTTTTGATTTTCTTCCAAGTTTTTTCCTATGTGTATTATGCAGTTTTTCCCATAAAATGGGTAATTCTGTACATGCTATTTTAGAGTCTTAATTTTTTTTTAAAGTTAACATCTAGGCCTTTTCAGTGGAAGAAATGTATTTTTTCTTTTAAGATGAAAAAATCTTGTGTTCATACTGATATTTCCCATTTACATTCAAGAACATAGCACAGAATTATTTAATTTCATTGTTTTTTACATCTTTATTTTCTTTTTCTTAAGATGAGAATCCATTTTTTTGGCAAACACCAGTATAACTCATTTATACCCATGTATATACAACAACCTCAGAATATTCTCCATTTTACCATCTGTAGTATAATTACTGAAAATGGTTTGAGGAATTTTTTTCCCACTTGAAATAGTCTGACTGTTATGCCATCAACTTGATATGTAGATTTATTTCAATTTAATGTTGATATATAGGGATTCACTGGAACATTATTTAAAGAGCAAAAGATTAGAAACAAACTAGTTTGTATTTTTCCCCAATTAACATCTTTCCATGTCTAATAATATTTTTATTATCTTTTTAAGGACTGCATAATATTCTGTTGTATGACTATATTTCCTGTTTAACTATTTTTCTGTTGTTGAGCATTTAGCCTATTTCTAGTTTTTGCCATTCTGTACAATGCTATGATAACCATGCTTATACATAATAGTTTTTGCATTCATCTGTTTCTAAGGGATACATTCTTAGGAGGGAAGAATTTGCCTTTTAAGAAAAGGTTTTAGCTAAATTTTAGCCAGTTGGCCTCCAGAAGGTTTGTATGAATCTAATCCTATCTGGAGTATAGATGAGTTTTAGATTCCTCTAAATCATGATAGCGCCACATTTGTGTGTTAATAGTCTTTCCTACATCATATTTATTGGTTGTTTATTTTATTTTTATTTTGTGAATTGTTCATTATGGCCTTTGCCAGTTTTTTTTTTCATATTCATTTTTTTCTCTTGATTTTTTTAGGAAGACTATATTAAGGACAGCAAATATTTCTTGATGGAAAGAAGTTCTGCAAAATACTTTTTTCTTATGCCGTAGTTAAATAATTATGCAGTTATTAGCTTGTTTTAAATAATAATAATTATTCCAATTACTCTTAGTTCTCAGTGGATCCTGGAGGGAAGGCCCAAAAACACAAAATTGGAAAGATTTGTATGGAATATCCAGTATAGGAGCACTTCTAATTTTATTCACATTGTCTGTAATAAAGTATATACTCCCTTTCTTTAAGAGTTTTTCAAGACTGTAATCTCTCAGTCCCATTTAAAGGTTTGTGGATTTGTGATCTTTCTACTTACATACACTAAGGCAAGGTCTTGCAGTATTGGATCAGTTCTTAGATTGGAGAGATTCACTAGTGGGCTATAGGTTAAACTGAGTTCATTACCTTAAACTTAGTTTTCGTTCATTTCATTATTTAGACTTCAGAATAAGAGTCTTCAAAAGCAAAACACTACCTTTCTAAGGATAGGTGATAACTAACAAGATTGCAAATAGAAGCCAGGAGGGACTCGTTACCAGGGAAGTTGTTAAAGCACAGGCTTAGGAGACCTCCTGTGTTCACATCCTGTTCTGGCCAGGGATTAGATTTTCTGTGCATTAGTTTATCTGTAATATGGAGATTGCACAAGTCACTAAATCATAGGGAAGTCTGAAGAAATCAATTAATACCTGTAAAGTGCTTAGAACAATATCTTGCAGATAGTGAGCAATGTGTAAGTTTTTAAAAATAAAAAGTAAAATCTACTGGTGGGGAAGAAGACACAGAAAAGGATGCTATTTAAATAGCTTAACCAGGTAAACCAGTTGAACCTGGTTTGTTTTTTTTTTTTTCATTAAAAAATTCTTATCTTTAAAATCTGTACTTAACCACACAAACATTGAGTAAAATCAGATTCTCATGTAGTGATGTTCAAATCTAATGATAACATTGAGTTAGGTTATAGCATTTTTTTTTGCTTTTGTTCACAGGATATCCTGAATAATCTTGAATCATGTGACCTTGAGGATGATGACCTTATGCTTGATGTGGATCTACCTGAGGATGCACCTCTCGAAAATGGTTAGTGGGGACAGTATTGAACTTGTGAAAGTGTATAGCTGAGCTACTTGACTGTATCCTATTTGATATTTGTTATTTACAGACTTCCTAATGTCCATGGAGGTAGCCTTTTCAGACTCAGAATCAATATTAAGTGATGTTAAATAAGTTCATTTGTAAACTTATTTAAATGTAAAAACCCTGACTTTATAGGTCTTAGATAGAATTCTGTATGACCCAATATTATATACCTATATCATACAGTAAGTGGTAGATAGGATTTATCCTTTTTCTTCTTTTGTGTATGTCTAATTTTTCCTCCTTTTGTCTCATTTTGATTTTAAGAAAAAATACATTTAGAGAAACAGAGATATCATTTGACTTACGAAAGAGCAGTGGGAATCATTAAGTTAATAAATATTAAAAAAAATCAGTTCTGGGAAAATGATAACCTGAATGAATCATTATGTCCTTTTTATTCCCAAACCCAGTCTGTTTTCCTCTCTGGATCCCAGTAAGTGCTGGAGTGGGGCTTTAGGTAATCCATGTGCAAGGGGGTCCTGGGTGCTCTTGCCCCCACTGCCATAGCATCTGTAGGATTTTCTGTCTTAAAGGCTGATCAGGAACCAGCAACCAGCCTAGAAAGCCCCTGGGGCAAGGGTTGAAATGGGGATCTCCCTGGGAAGAAGCGTCTCAGAGAGCTGTGGATCCTGTCAGTCAACATTTGCTGGATTTCCACGGGCCAGGGGTAAAGTGAAGAGAGTGGTGAAGTCCTTTTTACAGATGATGCTAGAAAAATGCAAAAGATATTTCAGAGAGGCTGGTTGGTTGTTGTAGTGCTTCACTGAGGTTTTAGGAGCCTGCTTACTGCTCACATTTGTCATGTTAGTCAGGTTTTTTTTCCCCCCATTTTTTCCCGTTGCCAGGATGCTATGTAATAGTCACTCTCAGTAGCTTTCAAAATACACATTTTTTTTTCTCATTTATGGATCTTTGAATTAGCTGGGACAGCTCAGGCTTTGGGACTGACTTCAGGTCTATTCCATGCTCATGGCAGATGGCAGAAGGACAACAGGGTGAGCAGAAACATGCTTATGATATCTCTTGACATCTTCACTTAGAACCAGCACACTGTTACTTCTCCCACATTCTCTTGGCCAAAGCAAGTTATAGGCCAAGCCTGTCACCATTGGGACTGGGAAGTATACTCTATTCACTGTAAGAAGCTCTGCGGCTAAAGACATTGGATGTATAATTGTATTGAAGGACAGAGTGTAGAGCTGAGAACAATGTCTGTTCTACCGCAGGGATAGAGACCATTGCACCTTCTTGTGGTTCTGCTGTCACTTGGGATACTTTAGCAAATCAGTGCTGAGTTCTAGTCAACTGAGAAAGAAAAATCACAGCCAATACCTAGGAAAAGAGCAGAACTCTCAGGACCAGAGGGATTAGAATGGCCCAAAGAGGTAATATTGAGAACACTTAGATTCAGTTGCAGCACAGTGCTTTGTGGAGCTTATTATAAAAGATTTCCCAACAGAACAGTTCAATAGATGACAGGAAACATAGCTGGTGTTGAAATCTGAATTAGTGGCCTGGAAGATCAAATGGAAAAATATTACAGACCACAGAGGAAAAGCATAAACCATTAACGATTATAGGGGAAAAATAATGAGACTTGATGATCCAGGAGATTTAATGTGAAGTTTTAAGGGCTGATAATGAGAAGTGAGGGATTTACCTCCTTGGAGTAAATTACATCCTAGATAATGCATTTCACTTTGACACAGCTATAACAAATTCTCTTTGGAAACCTTATACCCTTTCTGAGCTAAAACAGGAAGTAGAGAGACGGAATTGGTCTTCGAGCCCTGCCTCATCTTTAGAGCACACAAAAAAAAGTTATCTATGTATTAGGTAAAAGAATCAAAAGGAAATTGAAAGTTTTTGAGGTCTTGGGGACTTGTAAAACGTAGGCAGGAACTCCTGAGGTAGAACGTCTCATATATATTAGAGATCTTCCTAGGAGAAAGCAAACAATTACTGACTATTGTGAGCTAATGGAACACTGAAGAAAGCAGAACCTGCATCTGAAATAGGTAGCCTTCAGAGGCACCAAAGATAAAACAGTATTTAGATTTGGTCCTAATGGGAAGGAGGGAGTGAATCTTCTCTTTATAGATCTGAGGTCCTGAATGACTGTGCCCACTTCTGCTGAGTTTTTTGATTGAGAGGATAAGAATGTCAGAAAGACTGGTACAAGGCTGAAGGTGTCTTCTAATATACTTTGACTATTGGTTTTGGTTCCCTTCAGCTTCTGGTTTTTGAGGCCATTATGCAAGTTTGGGTAGAGTTTTGGAGGGATCACTCTGGATTTGGTGGGTTCAGCCCCACTAATTCTGCCAGTATCAGTGGAATTTTTGTTAACAAGAAGACTGGCACTTGTAGAGATCTTCAGTTTGGGTTTGATTTGGACACAAGTTTGCTGTGACTTCATTATGAATAGGAGAGGGGGATTTCAAGGAAGAGGCAATGAGGAGAATATTTATCTGGCAGTTGCATTTGTGTAGTCAGTCATTACTTATTAAGGTAGCATATGTGGTAGCACAGATGAGGAAAGAATGTTTGTTGGTCAAATGTTTCTTGGGCAGTTTTGGGCTAGGATTTGGAAACTGAGTTATTGGAGATAATCTACAATCCGATAACTCCAACTGGGTTATTGGTGATACTGAGGGGAGGATATGTAATAATCACAGGGTTTAAAGTTGATATTTTAATGCCTATATCAAGAATATATTACAATGCTGAGAAAAAATTATCTTTGAGTTTAAGGGTAAAACCAGAAATTAGGTGCTTGATTTCCCCCTAAGAACACTTTGATTAACCACCTACTTTATGTTTTCTCTTTTATTTCTTAGGCAATGTAAGATACTTATTTTTTCAATGCCCCACTATTTATAGTAACTATGAGAGTATTAAGAGACTCCTTCCTCCAGTCTTTAATCTACCAGGATCGAGGCATCTACTTGTTATATGTGAAGGACATCATTTTATTCTGAGTCTTATTCTTCCTTTTTCTAAGACTCTTTCCAAGCACTGGAAGTCTGGCAATGAGGCTGTTTACCCAATTTCTGCCTTAAAATCTTTCACAGAAAGTGAGGAGAGTGATGAGGTCACATCTCTTTCAGAGTCTATTCCTTAATGCTATCTAAACGTGTTAGTATATCCTGGAAGTCTGTAGTGGATTTATTCTTTCTTTGCTTACAGAACTGAGCGACAGCCAATCTGAATTCACAGAAAAGACTTTGTTGATAGCCTCTGAAAGGCCTTTCTAACTTCTGATTTCCTTTGCTGCTGAAGGAGTTTGAGAAAATGGCAGAAGCAGGAGAGTCGCGCTTGACTTCCTCCTCTTCTCACCCATCTTCCCTGAAACAGGTCATAAAACCTTCATGTGAGAGATGCCTTCCTCATACTAGAGGAAAGAAGCATCCTTATCTCTGAAGACAGAGTGAGATCAAGAAGATCCTAACAGACCTTGCCAAGTTTCCCCCAGTTTACCACACTCTTCTCATACTCCTTAACCTGTCATGTTCCTCCTCGACTGTCCACTCTTTATCAAACCTAGCGTAAAAATACACAGGTCTACCTGTTTCTTTGGTCTTCATTTCCTCATGAAGGCCTCCATGTCACATATTATGTTAAATAAATTTGTATACTTTTCTGCCATTAATCTGTTGCCAGTTTTATTTTTAGACTCTAAGAAAATTGAGAAAAACTTTCTTCCTCTACACAGTCATGGGTTCTTAAGTCAACTTTAAGTTTTATACACTGTGCTTTTTCCATTCTGTTTTTTTGCACCTAGAGTTTCCTCTAATGTATGAACTAATTGGTATAGGTCTTGGGGCCTGGATCATCAAAACTACTCTAAATTCCTCAGCATAACTTCCTAAAACTATTCTAAATTCCTCTACAAATTTCTCCCAGTCTTGTTTAGACCTTAGAAAGTATGTAACTATGGATCTCATCTCAGAATGAGACCAGATCTGAAAATCAACCTTCAGGGGATTTTCCCTTCTTCTGAAGGAAAGTTAACTTTAAGAAGTATAGAGCTTTTAAAGTTTCTGGCCAGTTTGAGGGGTAGGAGAGGAGGTCAAAGGGAGAGTGGGGACAGAGGGAAATGGAGCATAGAATGAGGGAAGAGGAATAAAAGGAGAAAGTACTTTAGATTTGAATTGTGATTTGGGAGAATCTAAAAAGAGAGATCATTTTCTTTTTTATTTTTCTTTTACCTTGGTCAAGGAATCTCTTAAGGATACAATTGTGGAATCTGGATTTCTTTTTAGCAGACCAGTGAGTATTTGAGATTTGCTCCCTTCTTGTCCTAAAATGTCTCTCGAATAAACAGTTTTGTTGTATCAAAGGCATAGCTGTATTGCTTTATTGTCTTGCTCAAGAACTTCTAATGGTCACTCATTGCCTATAGATTAAAGTCTAGCATTTGACACATTCATAGTGTCACCATCAGGGTTTATGAAAATTCCATAGTGTATATTTTCTTAGATGTGCTCTTTCATCTGCTTGTTCTGTTTTAAACTTTTCTCTGCTGAGAAAGATGTCTTTATAATTACTTCCTGAATCCTACTCCACCCAGTTATGCTGCTTATTATATTGCACTTATTTCATATTATATTTTCTAAGCCCATATTTTTGCTAAATATTTTATTGGGATATAGTCATGTGAGGTCAGTAGTATTGTCCTTGACCACTTTTCTGGTTACTGTATTTTCTTCCGGAAATTTATCTTTCTTTCTCAGTACTAATTGTGATTATTAGTAACAAGTTCCTGATTTTTTTTTTTAACATGAGCTTTTCTTCTTTCAATTCAAATTTCATTTAAAAGCTTTCCTGTTCAGATTGTAACTCCTGCCGGGCTCATTTTTTTCCCAGACTTTTGTGATGTGTAATTTCTAACTGCTATCTTCATAGCCAACTGTTAGTAATAGACAGAAATACTTACCTGTGTCATCCATTAAAGTTCTTCTTAGGACTTTAAGTTATCCCAGAAAGAATCTAGGTTACCTTTGACATAATAGTTTGCTCCTTCATTAAATCAGAAGAAATGGGTATGAGGTGTATTAGACATAGGTATCTCCATGTCTCACAGCCTTCAATAAGCTTAGATTCTCTCTCCTTCTCCAGAGGGTTGAAGTCCTGATACTATCTATCTCCTACTCATAGTAAAAGAATTACTAAAATCCTCTGCCTTTTACTTTTGGAGCTAGAAACCTTCTTCAGCAGGCCTTTCTTTATTCTCCATTCCTAAACTCACAGTTAAAGTCAGATCTAGTATATGATAGTTTTGATCAGCATGTTGGGTTAAAACTTTTTTTGAACTGGAATGCTTTTAGCTTTGCCCCATCCTTTCCTATGGTATTACACATTCAAAAGGATTTATTTCCTTTCTTAGTCTTGTTTGTCCTGTTCCTTCGTTGGGTCTGAAAACTGGTTTTAAATTAACTCCATCTTGTCATTTTATTGGCTTTCCATTTTATTTTCCATATTGTTTCTTTTGTTCTGCCAGAGAGTCCTTAGCCTTTTCTGAGAAACCACCACTAATGTTATTTTGCATTCTCTTCCTAGTAGCCTTTTAAAGTATATCAAACATGATTGGTGGGTGCTTCAGGTAGTAGTACCAGCAGGACCCTTCCTTCCTTTAGAGTCTTGGAGCAGTCATTCCTTTCAGAGTTTAAGCCCCTTCTATCCTAATTCTAACAATAGTCTCTTGTGGTCATGGAAAATGTTTGTTTCCAGTGCTTATTTGCCATGATGCCCATGGTTCACGTTTCAGTAAAGTTGCTTTAATTTGGAGCCTGTGTGTAGTACCAACAATCTTTAGTAAATATAAAAGCAACACATGAATTTCTGCATTGTAATTTCCTGCAGTATTTAACCCCATCTCCTGGCTTGTTTTCCTGGTTAGTTTATTTCTTATTACTCTGCGTGCACGGTGTTGACGGTATCCTCATTATTTATCGGGTTCTTGCTACAGAATTTCTTCTTTGGGGAGTGAGTGTAATTTTGCCTGCATGAATTAAAAAGAAATAGGAATTCATATTTAAAAGTAAATATAGATTATCTTTCAGCTATATAGAGTTGCTTAAACTAAAGTAACCTTTTAATGCCACGTAGAAATACTTTAGGAACTGTCTATGAGTGAAATGCATATGTGAACTAAAAGCAGTTTTAAGCCTTCCTCGAATTATTTCTCAATTTATTTTTCTTCTACAATCTTTTTTCGACTCCTGATTTTTTTCAGTATAATGATCACCATGCTTTTATTTATCTAACAGTCAGGTTTTCTATAATTGAACATACACACACACACACACACACACACACGCACACACACATATGTATAACTGAGTCACCTTTATACCTGAAACTAACACAACATTGTAAATCAACTACACTTTAATAAAAAAGTATATATCTTAATTTATCCCAATAAGATGACAAGAAATTGTTTGAAATAATTTCAGGATATGTCTTCTATAAAATTTTTCTCTTTAAAAACTTTTAAACTATAAAACCTATAGTTTTCCCCCCAAAATTGATTTCTCTCATGGAAATTTTCTAATAAATAAAATTTTAATGTCTCTTAAAACCTTTACTTAAATTATTACCATCTTCAAGTAATATGTTAGTGACTTCAGTGTATATGAAAATTGAATGTCTATACTTTAACTGTATCAGCCTTTTTTTTTGAGTGGAGAAGTTTGTTTTTAATCTGTTATACTGTAATGAAACAGTTTCATATATCAAATTCAGGTTTAGGTTAAGTGAAAACAGTTATTTAAATAATGAGTTTCTCAAACTATAGTTACCAGAGGGAAAGGTGTCGGGGAAGGGATAGATTAAGAGTTTGGGATTAATAGATACACGTTATTATATATAAAGTAGATAAACAAGGACCTATGGTATAGCACAGGGAACTGTAATTTCTTGTAATAGGCTGTAATGGAAAAGAATCTGAAAAAAAATGTATGTATGTATATATATAACTGAATTGCATTGCTGTACACATGACATTGTAAGTTGACTACACTTCAATAAAAAAATAAGAATTTTTTTAAATGAGTTTTTTTTTTTAATTGAGGAGGATTACATTGATTTCTAAAGCTTTCTTTTCACATGGAATTCTGAATGTGCAGGATTTGAACTTTCTCATGCAATAATTTTCAGACTAGAGAAACCTTTCCTTTTCCTGGCTTGGGTTAGTGTTTAGTTGTATTTTTAGTAACAGTCCTAACTCAGTAGCTATGTAAGCACTGAGCGAAGATGGAGTCACAGGGTAAACTGGGCTCGCTTCCCACAGGGAGGGCTGGGAGTTGAGCAGGAAGGAAGGCCTGTTTGTCAGTGCCTTGTATGCAACTATGTCTGAGTAGGCAGCAGGCGACAATGTCTCCCTTGTACAAAGTGACTCTCTTGGTGAGCGCTCAGATATGTGAGGAAGAAGTGTCTGGGTAAGTGCAGGAGAAGCTTGGGGAGTTTCAAAGAGATTCTTCTCATGTTTTGTGGCATTTAGATTTCAGGGAGTGCACTATTTGTGGCTGCAAAGTACTGGCTTTGTTTTCAGTTGCATTTTAGACTTTTTGAACAAGCTCTACTACTGGCAGATTGAAGCGTTTTACTTTCTAAAACTGCGAGCTTCGTTTAAAAAAAATACGATTTGTTTGTGATGAAAAGTTAATTTGTGCTTCTTGAAATCAGTGACAATTAACTATGGCACTCATTTTTACAAATGAGTTCTCTGCGAGACTTAAAAATCTTCTACATTTTCTTGGCATTTTCATTCTGGAGTCAGAGCCAACTAGTGATAATGATGAAAACCACTTAAAACTGATTACGGGTGTTTAAAATGTATAATGTTGGTTCAAGGATAATTTGCTTGTTTAAAAACAGTGAGACTGTTGCTACCTAAGTGACTGTGATGTGAAAGTTTTGTAATTTACTTCAGTTTGAATAATACAAAGTTCAGTTTTCAACAAAAGAACTAGTTATTTTTCTTCTGGAAATCTTGATTTTTGTGCTTAGCTAACATAAATGGCTGGTATTTTTAAAATATTACTTTTATATTTTCAGCAGCATTTAATTATCAAGCTATAAGTAGTTAACTTTTATAGAGTGTGTGTATGTGTTTATAGTGTTTCGCTTTTGAATTTGTCCAGTGGAGTGTGACAATATGAACCGCTTTGACCGATCAGACAGAAATGTTCGGCAGTCTCAGGAAGGATTTTGGAAAAGGCCACCCCAGAGGTGGAGTGGACAGGAGCATTACCACCTCAGCCATCCTGACCACTATCATCACCATGGAAAAAGTGACTTGAGCAGGTGAGTCTAATTTAAATTACATTTTCTGTCTTCTAATTAGTTTTGAATCATTTTTCCCCTCGATCCCCAAAACTGTTTTTTTTGTCTGGTTTTTAGAGGCACCAAAAGCTATTTCAAGTTATATGTGGTACTAATTAGAATAGTATGTCTAATTTGTTTCTTTTGGCCCAAGTCTTTTTTCATTAGCTTTGTCATGAATATAAATGTTTATGTCTGCTGTTTGGACTTTAAATTTTGGTGTGTTTTCCAGTTCATCAAATGTGACTTTGTTAAAGTTTATTATTTTTAATATATTAATAAATAAAATTAGTGCCAAGTGATTTTTCTTCTTTTGCTTATACAATAAATTAAAATGTTAATGCTCTGCTAGAATTCTTTTTTGTTTTGAAGCATCGCATAGTCTTTAGTTTGATCAGGCCTTATATGTAATGTGGTTATGTAGTCATGCAAATTTGGGATCAAACCCTGACCCTACACAGTTTGGCTTTGTGAGCTCACATACTTTTTTAACCCCTCTCTACTTCTGTTCACCATCTGTAAAGCATAGTTAATTATACCTTTGTCTCAGTGCTCAAGAATCAGGAATAAAAGTGCCAGGAGCAGTGTCTAGCTTACTGTAGCACCCAAAGGCAGTTGTTATTATTGATTTTTTTCCTTTTTACTCTCTCATCTCATTCGCCTAGGGATTTGAGGTCATTTTGGAGCACATTTACAATACAAATAATAAAATTGGGATATAGAAATAATGGAAGGCAGGAGACTTAAAGCACTGTGTAGTTCTTGAAGTAAGAAAAAAGATGGCTCTGAGATTCTTTGTAGCAAGATTTACAACATACGTAAGATAAAGGATATGTTTCTCTTCAGTTGATAAAAGCAACTGATGTGCTTTTGTGAGACAGAAACCTGTAAGAGGTTGCATGAGTTCTTAAAAGGAGAATACTTCATGATATAGTGGGCAGGCCTCAGGCAGCTTCTCAAAGTAAAAATAGTGATAAATTCTTCGTTTCTTATTTGTGTTCTTTAATTCATGCTACAAAGAACTCTAGTCCAAGTGAGAAAAGGCGATTCTACAGTGGATTGTGAAACAATAAGGTCCAATAACAATCTTTCTGCTGGTAAAATTTGATGCAGGAATAAAATTTAGAAGATCTGGAAGAATGTGTGGAGTACATATCCTCCCAGGCATTATTTTAGCTGTTCTGTTTCTCACATCTGGACTTTTGATAAGGAATGGACATTAGAGTGTTGGTATTATCAGGCAAGAATCTGATGTAAAGGTAGTCGTCTTTGCTAATAAGGGAGATTATGCTTCCTACATCTTTGATGGTTGGTTCATAAGAAGGTAAATTTAAAGCCAACTTACGAAAATTTAGAAGCCTAACAAAGAACCTTTGCTTATAAGATTTATTCAGCCATTTAACATGTACTCATTGAGAATCTGTATTTGAGCTTTGTTCTAAATTCTCGAGCTGAGATGAATTTGGAGATGGTGTGAGAGGTGAAAACTATAGATTGGTAATGGCCTCTTGGTGCATAGTTTTGAGGACCATAAATAGGATTTTGCAGTGCTTGAGCTCTATTAGAATCATTGCAGTTATCAGGTAGGTAGAAGATTCTTGGGCTGTTTCCATCCTGTACAAAGTTGTAAAAGATGTAAATACTCTTGCTGCCAAGGTGTTGAGCCTGTAGGAGAGACAGGTGTGTAGACAGTTACGATGCGTTGTTAGCACGGTGAATGATAGGTGTCCTGATGAAGTGTATGTAGGACTCCAGGAGCATGCAGGTTTCTGTCTAGGACAGTGGTGTATGAGGAAAGTTACTATTGAACTGATAGGTATGATTGTAGCAATTGCAGAGGATCAGTTTCCATAGAAGGATAAGTATTCAGATGGAAAAAACAGCATGTATAAAACCATGTATGAAACAGTATGACATTTTCAGAAAACTACTCTGAGATTCATAGCTGGATTGGTGGGTCATTTGGAGGAATAAATAAATGGGATCTCACTGGACAGCAAAACTATCTATGCGTTTTAAATTTCAGCTTTGTGAGACTATTGGTTAGAATGTCCAAAATGGAATGAATTACATGGAGGTAGCAATCTCTGTCCGTGGAATGATTAAGCTGAGGTTGATTAGTTATCTGTCAGAAAAGCTAAGCAACATTTTCCAAAAACTATATTCTGGGATGTCAATAGGTATAGAAGAGAGGGACTCTGATCAGATGAGTATAGGAAGAACAAGTTAAATGAAGTTAAATTTTTTTTAAATAATAGACTCCACAGTGGCTTTAATAAATATAATTATAGTACTGTGATATTGCAAAATGTGGTAAAAGATAAAATATGTAATAACACGTGACCACAAATCCCTTCTACACAGTGTACTTGAGGGGCTAGTGATTTGCGGGTCATCCACACTTGT
Organism: Vicugna pacos; assembly: GCF_048564905.1. Classification (NCBI taxonomy): domain Eukaryota; kingdom Metazoa; phylum Chordata; class Mammalia; order Artiodactyla; family Camelidae; genus Vicugna; species Vicugna pacos. The sequence continues at coordinate 41,450,123 of NC_132997.1, read as the reverse complement.
GATTCTCAGCGAGCAGAGAGAAATGCACAGCATTCTTGGGGGTTGCTAATCTGACTCACTCAGCACAGAACTTCCCAACAAGTGGACTGACACACATTGGTTTGTTGTGACTAGTTATGGGTTAGCCAGTTTATTGATCCTCTCGGGGTTTTAGGTGGCTGTGAGGGGTCTTGGACTCCTAGATTTCTCAGAGCCAGTTATGGGGATGGGTGATAGAGAGAGAAACCTCATCCAAGATAAGCCTTACTCCAGCAAACCTTAAAACTATTATTTTGTTTCTATGCCTTGATTTTTAAAAAAAGATTTGGATGCACTAACCTCAGGGCCTTTTAATGTGTATAAAAGTTCCTCTTCCATCGTATGACTTCTTAAGTGTTGCTGGCTCCCTTTCCTGTCTGTCCTTCAGTTCCCATCATTGTCGTAATTAATTATAGGATTATGTCTTCTCTATAACTCAGGGGATTGGGGGTTCAGAACCACTGATCTACTTTTTCTATATTTTTGTCAGTACTGCTGTCTCTTTTCACCTGGCCTAACCTTTCACTCTGCTTTTCTCCCCAGACCTCCCCCTTTCCCTACCCCTTCCACTAAGCAATATGAAGTTCTTTCATGTCTTAATAAACCCATATTCTCAATCTCTTTACCTACATTCTCCTAATTGTAATTTTTCCCTAAATGCACTAATTCCCCAGAAGCTTTCTTACATGAAGGATTCTTATTTTCTAGTCACTCTGGTACTTTGTTTAGAGGCAGGGTCTTTGCCTTGACTCCTCATTGTTACTTCTAAATGAAGTATTAAGCTTCTTTCCTTGGAGATTTAGGGCATTTGACTGCATCAATCCCTCCTTAATGGTCCCTCTCCCTAGCTCTTAAAAATCTTGGTCCTTGGTTCACTTTCCCTCTTCATGGTGAGCTTTGCTAGAACCTTGATTGTAGCCTCCAGTGTTCATGTGCATGATTCATTTAACCTCCTGGCTCCCTAGTTCCTTAGGATTCTCTTCGATACAAGATCTGTCATCTGAGAATAGTTTTACTTTTTTCTTTCCAATCTGGATACTTTTGTTTTTTTTCTGTGTAATTGCTATGGCAAGAACCTCCAGTACAGTGTTGAATAGGAGTGATGAGAGCAGACATCTGTGGCTTGTTTTTGATAGTAGGAGCAGTGTTCAGTCTTTCACTGTTAAGTATGATCTTAGCTGTGGGTTTTTCATAGATATTCATTATCAAGTTGAGAAAGTTCCCTTCTATTCATATTTTATCATGAAACAGTATTAGATTTTGTCAAATGTTACTGCTTTGTCTCTTGAGATAATCACTTTTCCTTTCATTCTCTTAATGTGATATATGACACTGCCTGATTTTCCAGTGTTGAACCAACCTTGCATTTCTCGAGTAAATCCCACTTCGTCATGGTATATAATCGTTTTATGTGTTGTTATATTCATTTGCTAGTATACTGAGGATTTTTCTGTATACAGTTACAATAAATATTGCTCTGTAGTTTCTCGAGATGTCTTTGTGGTTTTAATATTTTACACAATTGAATTGGGAAGTGTTCCTCTCACTTCTATTTTTGGAAGAGTTTTGAGAGATTTTTGTTAATTCTTCATTGAACGTTCTGTAGAATTCACCATTGAAGTTATTTGGGCCTTGGCTTTTCTTTGTGGCAAGCTTTTTAATTAGTAATTTAGTCTAGTCTCTTAAATGTTCTGTGGATGTCTGTTAGATTTTATTAGTTTGCAGCATTCTTCAAGTCTTCTATTTCTTTGCTGACCTTCTTCCTAGTTGTATCCATTGATGAAAGGATGTATTGAAGCCTCCAGCTTCAGTATATGTTGTGGAGAAGGTCTGATAACAACGGATTCTCTCAGTTTGTGTTTATCTGGGAATGTTTTAGTTTCTTTTTAATTTTAAAGGTTAGTTTTGCTGGATATAGAATTTTTCATTTACAATCTTTCTTTTAATATTTTTGAGCCCTGTGCTTTCTGATGAATCAGCTGTTAATCTTATGGAGCATGTCTTCTACATGATAAATTACTTTTTTCTTCCTGCGCTCAGGATTCTCACTTTTTCTTTGACTTTTGACAGTTTAACCATAATGCGTCTCTCTTTCAGTTTATCATATTTTGGAGTTTGTTGAGCTGATGAAGCGATTTCCTTAAATGTCTTGAACAAATACGTTTCCCAGTCTTTGCCAAGGGGTGTGTATGTTCAGGGATGCCTTCAACAACCTGATAAACATTTTGCAGCACTGTTTTAGCCTTCATTTACTGCTTGCTCAGAGGCTCAAGGTCAGCCAAAGGTGAGAGATTAAGGCCTTCTCAGGTATTTCCTTGCCATGCACACAGCCCTACGCATGTGTATGGCCTTCTGTATGCCCAGCAGTATGTTGGAGCTTTCCAAAGCCTCCTATGAACAACTTGTTCCTTTTTTCTGTTTAAGTTTTTTGGTCACCTTCTTGTTTGCCCCAACTGGTATTGCCATCTCTGGCAGCTGAAATTTGATTTGATTTGATTTGACTTATAATGGAAGAATAGTTGATATGCAGTGTTGTGTTAGTTTCTGGTATACAGCATAGTGATTCAGTTATACATATATACTTTTTCATATTTTTTTCATTGTAGGTTATTACAAGCTATTGAATACACAGTTCCCTGTGCTGTGCAGTAGGACCTTGTTGTTTATCTATTCTGTATATAGTAGTCTGTATCTGCTAATCCCAAACTCCTGAACTTATTCTCTTCTCGCCCTTTTTCCTTTGGTAACCATAAGTTTGTTTTCTATGTTCTGTGGGTCTGTTTCTGTTTTGTAAATAAATTCATTTGTGTCATTTTTTTAGATTCCACATATAAGTGATATATATTTGTCTTTCTCTGTCTGACTTACTTCACTTAGTATGATAATCTCTAGGTCCCTCCATGTAGCTCCCAATGACATTATTTCATTCTTTTTTATGGCTGAGTAGAATTCCATTATATATATGCCACACCTTCTTTATCCAGTCATCTGTTAATGGACAGTAAAGTTGCTTCTATGTCTTGGCTATTGTAAATAGTGCTGCTTTGAACATTGGGGTGCATGTATCTTTTTAAATTACATTTTTCTCTGGATATATGCCCAGGAGTGGGACTGCTGGATCATATGGTAACTCTGTTTTTATTTTTTTAAGGAATCTCTGAGATTCCTGAGATTTTAAACAATTGCCACTGATTTTTTCTTTTTTTAAGCAAATGTACTAGAGATAAGGGTGTTTCTACTGAGGGAGCTCTGAATCAGGTCAAGTTAAACAACAGCTGAGAATGGGCCTTTTCTAGGGAGGTGCCATTTAGGTCAAATAGTAACAGTTCTCCGGAAATGGTGCTTTTTGGAGAGTTCCAAACCCAGTTTACGTCCCATCCCACCCCCTAGAGACTACTGAATTTCACAGCTACCAAGTTTGTAAAGCTCTTGTTTTTCAAGCTACCACAGAACTAGGAAGATAGGGAGGGAAATAGAATAAATTAAAATGCCATAGAGCTTGTTCTTCTCATGAGATTTAGTAGGTTTTTTTTTTTTTGCCAGGAAGTGCTCTTCAATTGTTGCAAGCATTTGGTTGATTTCAGAGTTTTGAAAAAGTTGACTTTGAGAAGTTTGCCAGTGTTCTCAGAGCTTTTATAGAGGAGTAGAGTTTTGGAGATCTTTTATTCTACCATTCTGTATTTCCTTCTTCTGTCATGACTTTCTTTGTTGTTGTTTTTTTTTAATTAATAGCCTTTGTTTTTTAGAACAGCTTTGGGTTTACAGAAATTTTGAGCAGAAAGTACCAAGCTCATGTTGAATATTTGAGAATTTAGAGATTTGGTCATATTTTTTAAAGCTGGAAAATTTAATAGAAGCTGTATTTCTGCTTTCTTAATATAGTTGAAATTTAATGGATCAATCAATTTAACTTTAATCCTCATATGTTCACATAGCTATTATATTGGAGAGAATACTTTTTCAGTTTGTTATTTTAAATATTGAGATTTCACATATATAACAAATTCTTATCTTAAAAAACAGCGGGAATTATATGTAATGTGAATGCAGTAATTTTTAATTACTGTAGCTATGACTTCTACTTAAAACATTGTGCTTCTTATGTCCATGAAACAGATAATCCCTAGGTGGTTTTTTTTTTTCCCCCACACTTATTCAGCCTGTGTGTTATTGTATGAAACTAAAGGGAAGTTTAAATTTTTTTAGGGTAGAATTTTTTAAGGTAGTTTAAGATTAGGAAACATGGTGTATATAAGACTTTTATAAAATCTTGTTTAATCTTTATTGGAAAAGATGGTTTATCAACAATGTAAAAACAAAAGAAGAATAACAGTGTACCTGTCTTAACTGTCTGCCTGGACTTTCAAGAAATAGGAGTCCAGAGGTGTGTTCAAACTGGTAATTAACGAGGGCAGCATAGTTACACGACTAAAAAAGATGTCAGGTAAGAGGGTAATTAAAATTAAAAGCTAAAGACCAGATAATCAGTGCCAAAAAGGAACATAAGTATAATTTTTTTCAGGCAAGACCTTTCCCCAGAGGTTTTTGTTTGTGCTCTAGTTCTTAAGGAATAAGATTTATTTACCCAATGTGTAAAATACTCAAAAGGCAGGGAGTACAGATGATAATTGTATTAATGACAACTCGAGTTGATTGGACTTTTCAGTGGAAACAAGTTCAGTGTCTGAGGTGAGTGAAAGTCAAAGGTTTTGTGATAATGACAAACGATTTGTAATAATCATTGTAATAATTTCATTACCTTTAGTTCTTTCTGAAATTATATTGTGTGTCTTTTCCCTCCAACTTCTTCCCTTGCCCTTCCAGAGGCTCTCCCTATAGAGAATCTCCTTTGGGTCATTTTGAAAGCTATGGAGGCACCCCCTTTTTCCAGGCTCAGAAGATGTTTGTAGATGTCCCAGAAAATACAGTGGTACTGGATGAGATGACCCTCCGGCACATGGTTCAGGATTGCACCGCTGTCAAAACTCAGTTACTCAAACTGAAACGTCTGCTGCATCAGGTGAGTATGTAGTGAACGTTTTCAGCTCTGATACATTGAATTGCAAAATGGGTTGACTTTACTTTTTTTTTTCTCCAAGTTTGAGTTTTTAATATCTATTTAGATTTGTGGAGAAATAATAGTTGTGAATAGTACATAATAGAAACTTTTTTGAGAGGGAAAGAAACATGGGACTTTGCATGGTGGTCTCAGTACAGTCCCCAGTATTTATGAGCTGTGTAATATTTGGTAAGCCAATCTCTCTGCTTCTGTTTTCGCCATGTTTATAGTACCTACATCATTACGTTGTTGAGAGAGTTGAATCTCATACCTGAAACATAGTAGGCATTCAGTCATCAGTGGTTGCTACTATAATTTCAGCTAAGTGGGAAATAAATAGCAGTTTACATCATCATAGTCTTATAATTTCGCTTTTGTTTGAAACCTTCAAGTTTAATCTTCCCTAGTCTTTTTTTTTCCCCTGAGAAAATCTAACCTCAGCTGTGATGTGGTTTGTCCAAAGGCTAATGGTAGAATCTGGCTTCTGATTCAATAGTACTTTCTTTGGTTGACCATTTAGCACTTGCAGACAAGGTCCAATGCAAAGCAGAAAGCTAAGGAGTAAAGTTCTAATTTTAAATAGTGAATATCTTTTGTTTAGTTTTGAATCTGTATTTGTCTTTTGTAGACTAGCTGAGTTGAACTTAAAATTATGGTTGAGAAAGAATAGTCTGGATTTTCTGCTCAACTTGTTTTCTGAGTTACCTTCCTTAGGATTGTATGTTCTAGCTTCTTATGAGCAGGGACCAAGTCTTAGAATTTCTGGTGGCCATCAAAACCAAACTCAGGATATATGCTCAATAAAGTCTAGTTGAAGTAAAATGTGACACCTATGTTAGGAACTACGAATAGTGTAAATATCCTTAGTCATGTACATTATTTTATATTACTTGATTATAGATTCTCTGGACTACTCCATTCTTGTAGATATTTGACTGCCTTTTAAAAAGACGCTTTTCTGTGCTAAGACTGGGAGCAAGAAAGTAGAGGATCCTTTTTGGATCTGAGATTCTTGGACTCTTCTAGAGGCAGACAGAGATTCCATGCTTGAAATATCCAAGCATAGAACTTACAACTTAGTTTAACTGTAATTAGGAGATAGTACATTCTTACTACGTTTTTGCCTTATGCTAACTTGCAATTAATTACTATATTTTTAACCCTAATGAGTCATATGCTTACCTTTTTCTATATCTAGCATTTTGACCCTCTGGAGTTTTGCAGGGCAGATTGGTTCTCTTTCTGTTCATATTCCTCAAGAACAGAGAATACAGACTTGTGGTTACCAGCGGGGTAGAGGGTGGGAAGGGATAGACTGGGGATTTCAAAATTGTAGAATAGATAAACAAGATTACACTGTATAGCACGGGGAAATATACACAAAATGTTATGATAAATCACAGAGAAAAAAAATGTGACAATGAGTGTGTATATGTCCATGAATGACTGAAAAATTGTGCTGAACACTGGAATTTGACACAACATTGTAAAATGATTATAAATCAATAAAAAATGTTAAAAAAAAAAAGAACACCTACTGTAGTTGTGTCTTCCTCCAGTCTGCTCAATTTCTTGCTAAAGCTTGTGTCTGCTTTGTCACCTCTCCAGTTCTCCTTATCATTATACTTTGTTTTAAAATTTTCTTTATTCTCATTTTAGTATCAGTTTAAAAGAAAGATAAAAATATTTCTAATCAAAAGCCCTTTACTTTTTAAAGATACAGAAAAGTATTTAAACAGTACTTGAGTTGTGTGACCGCTTCCTTATGAAACTTCAGTGTGTCACAGCTCCAATTTGATTTAACCCTGGCATGTTGTTGTTTGCTGGATTTGCCAGTAGAGAGGTGGGGTTTTGCATTCACTTGCAAACATAAGAACTTAAATAAACACTGGCAACCGGTGTTTGCTCGGGACATCTCATAAGAGATTGCTATTATAGGGAGGAGTCACCCTTAATTTCAGTAAACATGAAGCCCTTCAAGATTTAATTGAATACTAGCTCAGAAAGAAGAATGTCCACATAGAAAGAGATAATTGTATAATCTCTTTTGTTCTCTTACTTTGGCTTACTGTAAGTGGTTTACCCCAAGGCAATGTTCCTTAAACTCCCGTGGAATTCTTTTCCTTGATTATTTTTAGCAAAGTTTAATTGGCTATTTCCCTTATAAGGCTGAATTAAATTTATATACGAATATATTTATATATGAAATAGTAAAGAAAATGATTAATGAAAATAAAAATAGAATAAAAATGATTTCTTTAACCTGATTCTTATTGGAAGCAATAGAATTTTACAGTGCTTCTGAGAACTTTACATATAAATAAATGAAATTTTTATTACTTAGGACTTGTTAAATGTATGTTAGATTGATTTTAATCAAATAATTTTGCATGTATCTTACTTGCCTTAGCTGCTGGTTTTCCATCAATCCAGTGGACTCTCATTTCTGTCTTTGTTTTCCGGACTTCCAGGACCTGATCAAGAGGCCCTGCTTGACAAATGAGTAACCACCTGTGCATTTTGTAGACTTCCCATGGGTTCTGCAGAGAAAAAAAAATCAATTTTTATCTCTCTACACACACAGACACACACACACACACACACACACACACACACACACACACACACACACACACACACACACACACACACACACACACTTATGAAGAGATTTATTGTAAGGAATTGGCTCACATGATTACAGAGGCTGAGAAATTCCAAGATCTGCAGTTGGTAATCTGGAAACTCAGAGGGCTGATAGAGTTTCTAGTCTGATTCTGAAGGCCCACGAACCAGGAGAGCCAGTGATGTAAGTTCAGAGTCCAAAAGCAGAAGACCAATGTCCTAAATCAAAGACAGACAGAAAGAATGTGAATTCTCCCTTACTCCACCTTTTCTTCTATTCAGGCCTTCAGCAGATTGGATAAGACACACACACACTGGAGAGGCATTCTGTAAGTCCACATGGATGGTAGTTTTGGCAGAAGCATTGTGAGCAGGGAAGCAAATCATATCCAGAGTAAATGTCTGTTCCAGTAAGGATAAAACACTAGCTGGCTGATCACTCAGAGAATGGTGCCATATCAGGGACTCAGTGCTGATCTCTGCTGCTGGCGGGTAAGGCACTTAGCAGTGGCGGTAGCCAGGATGGCCATGTTGCTGAGTCCATGCATAACCTCCATCCCTGCCACCATGGCCATTTTATTCATGAGTCTATCAGGTGATAATAGGGGTGACTGGGAAACAGGCTGACTGGTGTCTACACCATGGGTCATCCTATCTACTTGATTATTAAAATCCTCATTCACACAAGACAAATATCTTCATATTATTTGCCCATTCAGAGAAGTCTGTCCACATACATCTTCCCCAAATTTCCTTGTCACCAATTACTCACTCAGGTTCCTTCCAGCTCCCTGACCATCAAGGCAAATCATTGGTCACAGCCCATGAATTGGTATGTAATTGTACCATTTTTCCATCTAAGCAAAGTAAACAACCGTATGTACTGCTTGAAGTTACCCACGGGGAGGATTTCTCTTTGCCGCTGTCCCTCTGGGATGTCCCAGAAAGGGACTGTAGTGCTGCAGCTGGCCACTTTCAGGTGTTGTCTAGAACCATCTGTAAACCAGACCAGAGTCTTCTCTTCCTCTGTCAGCTGATTATAGGGAGATCCTCAGAAGCCATAATGCAGGCTGAGAGGGAAAAGGCCTTGGAGCAGGAGTGGGGACTCTGGGCATTTGGGCCACTTCTTCATGTAACTTACTTGTATTGTCAGGGTCTGCTTGGGCCCGATCACATAAATACCACTTCCGTTTGATGATGGAATGTTGTTATGTACACCCAACTTTATGGCTCTGTGTGTCACGTAACACCAGCTCATGATGGGCAGCTCAGGTAGCAAGGTAACTTGGTGGCTCAAGGTTAAACATTTAGTCACTACTGAGAACCAGAGCAGAACAAGAGCTGTTTCTCAAAAGGAGAGTAGTTATTTGCAGAGATGGCTGGACATTTTGCTTCTGAGGTCATTATTCTGTAGATTGTAGTAAGCTGGATGGGTGACATGGCCAGGTTGGCCAAATCAGTATTTTTAAAATATTGCTTGAAGGCTCTGTGGGAAATGAATAGCAGAGGGAATGACTTAAGTCATAAAATTTAGGAGGCTGTTAAAGACAGCCACATTTTAGTTGAAAGTTGTTAAAAAGTGTTCTCTTTCATGCATATGTCTTACAGAGTTGTGTATGTAAAACTTTTAGATAGTGGTCATACATTTCAAGTGGGCATTCTAGATTCTGTAATACACATTATCTCTAGTTCTTGAAAAGTGGGTGATTTGGCTTCATCTCCTGATCGAAGAAGTTGAGGCTCAGAGAGCTTAGTGATAAGACCAGGACTTTTTACCCCAGTCTGTGTGGACTCCTAGACGTGCTGTACACAGTGTCAAACCAGGAGGTACCCTGGGTACAACACAAAGAGGAGAGAGTGAAGCAGTGCTTTCGTGAACCTTATTTTTCTTTGTCTCAGTAACACTGTGGGATGGGGAGGACAAGAGTAATTCTATTTTAATGGTCAAAAAACTGAGACTCCCAGATTTAGTTGTGTTTCTTAAAGTTACCTGGTTGCATACTAATGCAGAAAGTATTTAAAACCCAAGCCTTTTGAAATATTTTGGAATAATACTTCTCATATTTTATTACTAATTTAGAGGAGGATTTTAAATAAGAATTTTTGATCCCAATCTGAAGAGATGTGCACATACAGAAGATAAAATTGTTTAGTGGTGTCTTGTCTCCTCACTTTAATTTTCTACTTCCTGTTTCAAACACTTGAAGCATAATATGCATATAGAGAAGGGTGCAATTTATAAATGTCTATCTCAGTCAGTTTTCACAAACTGAAAATACCCATGGGACCAGCACCCAGCAAGAAAAGGAACAATACTAGGACCCCAGAATGGAAACCCTTTCCAGTCACTACCCAGTGGTGACTACCGGATTTCTGAAAACATAGATGAGTTTGCCTGTGTTTGAACTTTACATAAATGAAGGGAATATATTATATTCCTTTTTTGTATCTGGTTTCTTTTTCTTAACATTATATTTGCAAATCATTTATTTTTTTACATTTGTTTTTATTGCTGTGGAGTATTGCATGATATGAATATACCACAACTTATTTCATTTGTTCCACAGTTGATAGGCCCTTAAGCAGTTTTCCCGTTCTTGATTATTATGAATAGTGCTGCTACAGTATTTTGGTATATGTCTTTTGGTGAACATATGTGTGCATTTTTTGTTGGGTACATACCTATAGCGGGCTCAGCTTTAGTACATACTGTAAAATGGTTTTCCAAAGTGGTTATGTTCATCCTTTTTTTTTCCCTCTTGTTTCATTATTTTCCCTGTTTGCTTTTATCATGTTATCACATTCTGCATCTGTTCTGACCTTGGAGTAAGAAATGAAAAATCTAAGGTGGAGTAATGAGAAGAACATGATATCTCTTTCTGACATTTTTCTTTGGGATTGCAGAATCCCAGTGATTCATACTCTGTCTACCTGTATGGTGGGATAAAAATAAAGAAGTATGTAATAGTGTTTTATGAACTGTCAAGTTTGGTATACAAATATTTTTGTTATTTCCTCTCACCTTCAGTGTTGAGAATAAAACCAATAATTTGTCCTTCACATAATTCTCCTTCCTGTTCCTGTCTCTATGTCTGTGTGTGTGTGTGTGTGTGTGTGTGTGGGTTGATGGTGCACGGGTGCAGGGGTAGGTGGATGGAATATTTACAGCAGCAGCATCCTGGGTGAATGATTACCGCTTGATGGCAGAGAACCACAGAAAAGTTAGGGAACTCATGCTTCTCTATCCCCAGACTTTTCTCATCATTTCAGGGGAAAAAATGTTGATGAAATATACATAAAAAGAGCATATGCAATATATGGGTACACTTTAATGAACAATGTGAAACAGGTTTGTGCTCACCACCCAGGTTAAGAAATGAGACATTAAGAAGCTCTGTATGTGATCCTTCTTGACTGCAGTCCCTTCCCTTTCCAGAATCTAGTATTTCCCTTGTTTTTCTGTTAATTTTTAACCATCTATGTTTATATCCTATGAATACTAGTTTTGCCTCTTTTAGAACTTTATATAAATGAAATTATTCTGTGTTTCTCTGTGACTTGTCTTCAGCATTTTCTTTAAGGTTCTTTTTGTATTTATGTTTATTTCTGTTCTTAATTTTCATTTTTATACTCTCCTATTCCATGAACAGTTTCTTTGTCCATTTTACTCTTAGTGTCCATTCTGTTTCTTTCCACTCTTTTTTTCTATGACAAACAATATTGATAAGAAGGTTTCCTGGTATACATGTGTGAAAATTCTTCTGGAGTAACTAACTAGGAGTGGAATTCTGAATCATGACACATAGAAATACTCTACTCTGGAAACACCAAATTATTTTCCAGAACTGTTCAATCTGTTTCACTCCCTCAAGTAGTAGATGGTTCCCCCCCTCCCCCATTCTTCTACATCTGTGCAACTCTTGGTATTCCCCATCTTAATTTCTGTCATGTGGTGCGAATCTAGTGATATTTAATTGTGGCTTTATTCTGCATTTCAATATCAGAAAACCAACATTGATACATTACTATCATTTAATCCTCAGAGCCTGTTCAGGTTTTGCCTTTTGTCCTGACAGTGTCCTTTACAGCAAAAAGATCCAGTGCAGAATCACACATTGCTTTTAGTTGTCATGTTTCTTTTTTTTTTTTTTTACATTTTTATTGATTCATAATCATTTTACAGTGTTGTGTCAAATTCCAGTGTAGTTGTCATGTTTCTTTAGATTTCTTCAAACTAAAGTACTTTCTCAGTTTTCTCTTAACTTTGACGACTTTGATATATTTATTCTTTTGGCCAGTTCTCCTGACTGTAAATAGATTCTCACCACCACTGTCACCCCCTGTCATGTGCAGTTGCCCTCTTCACCCCACTGAGATTCTGAACCCCATGCCTGGCTGCTCTCCTGTGTATACCTTCCTCACCCTGCTCGGGCTCTGACACCCCGCACCATCTCTGTGAATGCGTCCTCACTCTGCTTGGGCCTGACACCGCTTGTCAGTTGATGCCTACATGTGGGTGCCCTCCTCTCCCTACTCGGGTCTGACACCTGGCACCGGGCCTTCTTCCTGCATAGATGCCCTCTTCATGCTGCTTGAGCTCTGGTAGCCTCTCCAGGCCATCCCGTGTAAGAATACCCACCTCACTCTGCTTAGACTCTGACAGCCCACACCAGCTGCTCCTGTGCACGTGCCCTCCTCATTCTATTCAGGCTTGACTCTGGTACCAAAACAGTCTCCCATGCCCTCTGTGGATCCCTTTTTCACTCTTTTGGGTCCTGACATGCCTTGGTAAGCTGTACCCTGCAGGGACGTGTTTCTTAACCTATTCAGACTCTGAAACCCTGTGCTACGTTGTCCTTTTGGGTGCAGACTGGTCTTTTTCTGTCTCAACTAATGGTTCAGGAAAGGAAAGGAAAATGAGGAAGAAGAAGCAAACTTTAAAAAATGTTACTGACTTTATCAAGGTAGAATTTCCATTCGAAGAAAGTGTACCCATTTTAAGTATGTAGTTTGAGTTTTGACGAATATATACAGTTGTGTAACCACCACCAGCACCCAATCAAGGTATGGAACATTTCTGTTGCTGCTAGAATTCTCTCACGTCGCTCTGCAGTCAGTCTTCTCTCGAACCTGGCCCAGGCAGCCCCTTCTCTGCTGTTACTAAATTTTGTCTTTTCTAGAATTTCATCCAAAAGTTTTGTCTCTTTGTAGATCATCCAGTGTCTGTTCTTTTTGTTTCCAGTTTTTTTCACTCACTGTAATGGCCTTGATACTCACCTGTGCTTTGTGAGTTTCAGTGCATTCCTTCTTATTGTTGAATAACGTACCATTGTACATGTATGTACCACAATTTTAATCTGTTAACCTGTTGATAGACATTTGAGTTGTTTTTAGTTGTGGGATGATTGGGATAATGTTGAATTTCTAGATTAATGATGAAAGTTAATAAGTATAGATGTATTCAGTAAACTGACATTTGAGTATAGGCCAATTCTTCCACTTGTTTGTTTTGTGATCTTGGGTAAATTACTTGAACTTCCTAGGCCTAGATTTCCTCATAAAAGAAACGCAGATTATAATAGCTCTTATCTCAGGACTTTTGTAAAGAAAGCATGAGGAAACTCAGATAAAGTGCTAAGTATTGTGTCTGATGTATAGAAAGCAATTAAAATGTTAGCTGTTGTATTACGGACAATAATAGCAACATCAACAAGGATAAAAATGTGAAGGTCAAGGGTTTTTAATTGCTTATATTGCTTATAATTTTATGTAGCTGCCCAAAAAGCTAATTCTGTTTACTTTAATATTCACTTAATTGTTATTTCATTGTTCAGTATTCTTTATTAAGCACTTGTTGGGTATCAAAGATTGTGGTTAGGAAACATAATTCTTGTCCTGTACCTAGTACATCATGCTTAAAACAACACATTACAACTGGTGGGTTTCGAAATGAAGTTTGTCCATCATAACTAAGCTTTTCCTTGTAAAGTAGAATAGTTTAGAAACTATCAGGGGGCGTCGCATGTAATAAGGACAGGTATTATTTTGTGAAACTTGTTTTTAGGGTGATATCTGTATCTCTGTCCATCTACCATCCATGCATCATTCTTTTTAGAAATATGCAAGTGTGTGCATGCGCGCGCACACACACACGCGCACACATAGTCAAGTATATGTGTACATGGTTGTGATTTAAAATGTATTCCTTGTGGGACATGGTCAAAAAAAAAAAAACCCTTTATTCTAGTAGATAAATAGTGTAATACTCAAGGCTCCAAGGATTGTAAAGAAATACTTAAACTGGAAATAATGAAATAACCACCACATCAATAAAACATTAAATCATCAATAAATATACTGAAAGATATTTGTGATGTTTTATAAAGAATCCTGCAAAACTTTATATAAAAAGTTTAAAGAAAGTACTTATGTTCTATAGGAAGGCTAAATATTACAAAAATTATCTTAATTCATGGATACTAATGTAGTAACCAAAACAACTACCTTATGTCCTAGGAGGACATGCAAGTATTAAATAACTGTAAGAATGATGTGTTGGCATGTCACACTGATTTGACATCTAGGTTTCCTGGGATCAGTCCCCAGATCCAAGCTGTGTAGGAATGGACCAGGCCACAGGTGGGAGCTTCTCGGGGACACACTGTACTGTTGGGACCCATCCAGCTCTTAAACAGAGTTGCTGATTCCCCTGAAACCAGATCTCATGGAAATGCCTTAGCATTTCCTTCCAAGACATTGCCAGAGAGTCCAGTACATGAGAGGCACCTGGGAGACCTGTGGGGGTGTGGGGTGTGTGGGTGGGAAGGATGATGTGTTTAAAAGGGCAAAGATAAGATACAATCTGAGTGTATGATTGGAACCTGTTGTTCTTCCCAGTGCTATTTATAGAAATACAATTTCAACCTTAATCAGAACAGTTTTATTTTGGGGATTCATCAAACTGATTCCAAAATTGTTAACACTTAAGTGCAGGATTCGTGTAAATTGAGAAAGACAAAAAGAGGAGAGAAAACCCCTTAGAGTAAGATATAATTCCAATACAAACAGAAACACAGAGCAGTGGAAGAGAATGGAAAACCCAGAAATATGTGCTGAAGTATCTACTAAAATCAGTTGGACACTGAAAGGTTTTGAAATAAATGCTGAGAAAAATCGGTAGCATAGAAGCAGTTACTTAGTTTCTTGTTTTATATTAAACTCAGGTGGTTTGAAGAGTTAAATATTTTTTAATGTAGAAAATTCAGAAGAAATTTACAAGTAATATTTAAGTAACAAAAGAAACCTTTAGAAAAGGATCTCCTGACTCAGATATATACAAATTAAACACTTAGGTTTAATTAAAAAGTCTAAACAAAAGAAATTTGTAAATAATGTTTGCCTAGCATATTATAAACCACCGATATATAACAATGCTCTAGTCAATTTGAATGCAAGGTAGATTTTTCTGTTTTGAAAATGTCTTTGACCCAGCCATCTGTGAGGGTCAGCTCGTTCCTGAAACACTTTGAAAATCAGGCTTTATAATTTTATGTTTTTAAAATCCTTCGTAGCTTGACTCATTAGATTTTATATCCCATAGGTAAATTACGGTATTACTTAAACATTATTCTCAGTGTACATTCAGGTTTGTATGATGTGATGCTTATCCATATTCTTCTGCTTTTAAAGAGAAGGTGACTTTTGAAAAGAAAATGAACAAAATCTCTCCTTCCTCTACTTCCTTTCCTAGAATGCCTCTTGTGATTGTGTTGTAGCGTATCTGAAACACAAGGCAGCTTTGTTGACATCACTGATGATGCTTGTCAACAGAGATTGGTCAACGCTGCCAGACTTTTTGGTTAGTCATTTCAAGTATCCATGTCCATTGCAACTGCTCTGGAACTCATAGGAAGATCCCAGTTTTTACAAACTCATGGAAGAACCACCTGGGTAAGATGGAGTTTATTATAGGGTTTCCCAACAAGTTAATACGTGAAGAGTTTTAATATTTGAACAAAAGTTTACCTTTATGTTTTGTCAAAGAAGAAAAGTGGAAGATGGTTTGCTGGCAATAGTTCCCTAATGCTCTTAGAACAGAGGAAGGTTTAACTGTCTTTTTTAATCTTTAATAAAATGCTAACGACACAAGAGTTAATCAGTTTAAAGTTAATTGCGTTCAGAGTTCAAAAAATCCTAACTAGAACCCATAGAAACTGCTAAGACACTTCACTTATTAAAACAGCTAGAATACTTGGACAGTCAGCCAGCTGTGAATTGCTTACTTTGGCGCAGTGGTGTTTTATAGTTTTTATGTGTTATTTTTGCATCTATGCATTTATTAAATATGTTTTTGTAGAATGTTTAGAGCAGTGCCCAGCACTGGTTAATAAATGTTGGCCCTTTAGTTATGTGTAGTGTGAAGCATGAGCATTGCATGCATGGCTGTTAGTGTTTTTAAAAAGAGAATTTCTTATCTATGTTCTATGATTTTCTCCCCTCTAATGCTTAAAGCTTTTCTGAAAATGGTTCCTAGTTTTGGCCTGAACACTTTTCATCTTAGTCAAGGTTTAATTGAGAGAACTACCATTATTTAGTGTCAAAGTTGTTTGGAGGGTAGTTGATTTTATTAATTGATTCAGTTGGAGATTATATTCATGATCTTTAAGCTCTTGTGCTTTGATGGAAATAATAGCTTTTTCCTTCTTTGATCTCATGAATCTAGTCTACTAGACTGTTAAAAAAAATTGAAAGGCTTTTTTTTTTCCCTTTGAGGCATAAGGGATAACTTAAACATTAATGATTCCTAATTGTCTTGGGCTATACTATAAATTTATTTTATTTAGAATAATTTTTTTTTGATTTTCGGAAGTGCTGGTTTGGTATATGAGACTTTTCATTTTTAAATTGATTTGTAATCTTAGTATACATTAATAATGAAGAATGTCTATGTGATATAAATTCTTTGGAATGTATTGATATTTCCTTTGTGTCCTAAAGCAGGTGTTGAAAAACTTTTTTTTTTGCCACATAGTTAATATTTTAGCCTTTTCAGGCAAGAGGCAAAATTGAGGTTATTGTGTAGATGTTAATAAAATCATTTAAATGTAACCATTTAAAAATGTAGAAACCATTGTTAGCTCATGGATTGTAATAAAAATAGGCAATTGACTGGATTTGTCCTGTGGACTATAGTTTGTTAACAGCTGGCTTAGAGCATGGCCAGTTTTTGTGACTGTTCTGTTTGTTTGAAGGTTATATATTCTCTGTATTTTAGGTAGCAGTTTATCTATTATATTAATCTTATGGTATCTTTAGGATATTCTATTAGGTATATAAATCTCTATGATTGGCAAATCTTGGATTTTCCCTGTTATGACTAATTAAAGCCTTTCTTTATCCTCATTAATACTTTTCATCTTTAATTATACCTTAATTACAACCTCTTGTGTTATAGTAACATTGCTATGTCAGGTTTATTTTCCTTGTGATTGTTGAGATTTATCTGGTGTTTCTCTCTTTTTGTTTGCTTTTAATTGTTTCATTAGTCAGGTCTTGTATTAGTTTTCTAGGGCTGC
This sequence comes from Vicugna pacos, assembly GCF_048564905.1. Lineage (NCBI taxonomy): Eukaryota > Metazoa > Chordata > Mammalia > Artiodactyla > Camelidae > Vicugna > Vicugna pacos. The sequence goes on along the minus strand of NC_132997.1, from coordinate 41,432,846 downwards.
CATCACAAAGTACCACAAACTGGGTAGCAAATGACAACAGAAGTTTACTCTCTTGAAATTCTAGAGGCTAGACATCTGAAATCAAGGTGTCATCAGGGCCATGTGTTCTCTGAAGGTTCTAAGAGAGGAACCATCCTTCCCTCTCTAGCTTCTGGGGTTACTGGCAGTCCTGGGCATTCCTTGGTTTGTAGATGGATCGCTCCATTCTGCTCCCACCTTCACATGACCCGAGTGTCCAAATTTCTGTCTTCTTATAAGGACACCAGTCATGTTAGATTTAGGTCCACCCTAACCCAGTGTGACCTCAACCAGATTACATCTGCAAAGACCCTATTTCCAAATGAAGTCATAGTCACACGTTCCAGGTTAGCATGAATTTCTAGGGGGACACTATTTAACTTAGTACAGTTCTATTGAGGTATAAAATACATTTAGTAAAATTCAGCTTTTTGTCGTATAGTTTTGTGAGCTTTGACAGATGCATGAGGTTGTGCAGCTATTATGATTGCATCCCAAAATTTCTTCTTTTTCTCCTTGAAAATCAATCCCTGTATCTGCTGTTGGCACCTGGCAACCACAACATCTGTTTTATTATGTCTCTGTAGTTTTGCCTTTTCAAGACTGTCACATACGTGGAATCCCATATTATTTCATCTTTGAAGTCTAGCTTTTTTCACTTACTGTAAAGCATTTCAAATTCATTCCTGCTATTTATTACATGTATCAGTAGTTGCTGTTTATTACTGAGTAGTATTACACTGTATGCATATACCACAGTCTGTTTATCCATTTACCAATTGAAGGATATTTGTGTCTATTTCCAGTTGTTGGCAATTATGAATAAAGCCACTGTAAACATCAATGCACACATTTTCATGTGAGCATGTTTTCATTTCTCTTGGGTAAATACCTGGGGATGAAATTACTGGTTGTATGGTATTTTCTTTTTAAGAAATTGCTGACTATTTTCCAAAGTGGTTATCTGGTTTTGTATTCCCACCAGCAGTTAATGAAAGTTCCAATTGTTCTGCATCCTTGTCTGAATTTGGTACTGTCAGTATTTTTCAAATGCCCTTCCCATAGGTGTATGTCACTGTGGTTTTAATTTGCATTTGCCTAGTGACTAATGACATTGAGCATCTTTTCATACGCTTATTTGCATTTGTATATCTTCTTTGGTCAAGTGTCTGTTCTTTTGCCTATTAACAAAAATATGTTTTATTATTGATTTTTCATAGTTCTTTATATTCAAGTCCTTTATCAGGTATGTAAATGATGAGACAAATGATTATTGAAAAAATGGAATTAGCTTTTTGGGCAACTATTTACAATTGTGAGTTAATGAAGTCAGTTAAAAACCCTAGGCTTTCACATTATCATTATTTTTGTTGTTGTTATTGTTAAAAACTAGCCAATTTATAAATGCTCTCTAGGAGTTAGGCACCACGCTCAGTATTTTATCTGAATTGTTGCAAAATATTTTCTCCTAATCCATGGCATCTCTTTTCATTCTGTTAATAGTTTTTTAAAAAACAGAATTTTTACTCTTGAAGTCAAATTTATTTTTTTTTAATGAATCATGTTTTTGGTGTTATGTCTAAGAAATCCTTGCTCAACCCAAAGTCACAAAGATTTTCTCTGTTTATTTGGAGAATTTTGATAGTTTTAAGTTTAACATTTAGGTCTACCGTCTGTTTTGAGCATTTTTGTACATGGTGTGAAGTATGGGCAAAGTTAATTTTATTGCATATGGATATTCTAGGACCATTTGTTGAAAAGTCTATCCTTTCTCTATTGAATTATCTTTGTACTTTTTTCAAAAATGCCTTTGAACATATATGCTTCATTCTCTCTCAGGTCAAAATATTTAGTGTCCATATGGCATCACCAATAAAAATGTAATTTATCTCTGCTAGAAATTTGACAAATGCTTATATTTCACTGTCAATCACTATTACCTTTTCATCTTTTAAAAATACTCATTTCTAGATGCCATCCCTAGAGATTCTGATTTCGTAGGCATACAGTACTGTAAATAAAGAAGAAAATGGTCTACATACTTATGTCTCCTATTTTAGCACTCTTGTTTCAATGCAGGACATGTCCATGGTCTGGGAGATTTCCTTCAGGACAGCTAGGTCTGAGGAAGGTTGCTATGTTAGTGCTTCTGGAGGGTTATTGATTCACTGCGTGTCCCAGGGCAGCTAGGCCTGAACGAATAAGATATTGGACCACAGTTGTACTTCCTTGGTCAGGGACTCAGTCAGCATTATCCCAGGCATATTCTTTACTGGTTCATCTTTCCTGAGATTTTTTGTGAATTGTTGAACATGCCATTTTTTGCTGGTTATTTCTAAACCATTTCAGCAATGGGTGGGACTTAATACTATCCTGTCATTTTATTTTGGTTGGGTTTAAAGGCAAAAAAATTAATTTTTTCAACTTTTTTTAATCGAGGTATGGCATACATCCAGTAAAGTGCTTAATTAAGATGTAAAGCTTACTTGTGTAAAGCTTGTACTTTTCATTTGTATGTATCCATGTAACTGCCATATAGACAAGACATAGAATATTTCCAGTATCCTAATATGTTCCCTGATGCTTCTTCCTATCAGTAGCCCCTTTCCCCTGAATCAACCACTGTTCTGATTTTTAGCATCATAAGTTAGTTTTGCCTGTTCTCAAACTTTATATAAATAGTCATTCACTATATATACGCATATGTTTGGTATTTTTAATCAAATAATTTTTGTCATCAGGCTTTTTTGAGCTATTTAATATTATTGTTTCTGACTCCTTTATACTCAAAACACCGCATCTAACAGCAGATTTACTTTGACTTTTATTTTGCATTTTTCATAGGGGAAATAATCTTACAATTCTTCAGGAAACCTCCCGTATTCCTTTTCTCACTCTAAAACTTTCAGTGGCTTTCTGCGTCATCCATTTATATGGTATACGTTAACTTATTTCCACAAAGTATTCTTTCCTATGTTCTCTGGTTTCCTTTTCCACTTTGCTTCTACCAGTGCATAGAGATGAAAAGGAGATTTCTAAAATCTTATTTCCTGTTTGATTTTTGCCACTCTAGCATTTGGTCTGGAGTGAATTCAGGTTGAACTGCATATGCAGTTAGTTGTATTAATCTTGTGTTTTCCTTTTCTTCTGACAGCATGATGGAAGTGGTTCATTGCATGATGTTCAACTCTCATTGCCATCCAGTCCGGAACCAGAAGATGGTGATCAAATATACAAGGTATGATGACTAGGGAGTCATGCTGAAGTTTTCAAAAAAAATTTTTATTAGTAAAATTATAAAGCAATAGCAAGGAAAACATTTAATAATAAATGTATTAAAACCTGCAGTTTTGCTCTCAGGTTTTAATCAGATTTGCTTTAACTTTTACCACTTTATTAAGTTAAAGTGATATCCCTGTGGTACGTTGATTTGAATTTGTTGTATCAGTTGAATAATCATCTGTCCTTGTATTAGTAATGGTGCAGGATTCTTTTTAAAAAATCATTGTATCATTAAATTCTTTTTTCATAATTATGAATAACAGTTTTTAAAATATGACCACCAATAAAAATTAAAGTGGTTAGTATGTACTTCTCACATACAATCACTACATTGAAGAAATATACTAAAAATGAAATTAATTTGTTTACTCTTTTCATGTTTAAAGATATAAGTATAGAATGCAGTTGCATTTTCATGTTTGAAGGTGGTTTTTGTTGTTTTTTTAATATATAGTTCTCATCTTTTGGTCTAGTTTTAGTTAAAGCTCTTTTTGTTTTTTGCAGCTGCCTGAATCACATATTTATTTCTTATGCACGTACAAGTATTCTTGATATCTTTCATATTTTCAAGTAAAATTATTGTTTCCTTTCACATTCTGTTTTCAAGGTATGTTAGTCAGTGTGTGCTATTCATCTCTAGTAACTGGTGGCTTACAACAACAAAAGTTTATTTTTCACTTGTTGTTTCTCAGTATGTTGCATATTGGTTATAGATCAGTGGGACTTCACGTGTCCTTCATTCTGGAATCCAGGCTGAAGGATCAGCCCTTATCCTGGGACGTGTTATTTTTTGTACCTGAATAGCATTGGCAGAATAACGTGGATTCTGCTTGGATGTAACGTATGTCGCTTCCAAAACAGGTCATGTGGCCAAGCTTGGTATTAGGGGGTCACAGAAGCATAATTTTCTTATAGGATGTAGAGTGACTTACTGGGAACAGAATTATGTGTAAAACATAAAATCAAAAGAATGTAGGATAGTAGTCATGTCTGGTTATCTAATCTTAGCTTTTCAGCATGTTACCTACCTGTCCTTGTGCAAATTTCTTCCCATCTCTGGACTTCCATCCTATTGTGAGTTTAATAATTGGTCTGCAGCAGGACATCTCTTTTTAAAAAGAACTTTTAGATGTATACCCAATTGAGAACCATTGACTTAGAAGACTTCTGATTATCTCTCAAAGTATTTTTAAGTTTTGTGACTGATATTTTAAAAGTAAAGTTGACTTTTTTCCTGAATTTCTTTGGAAAAGTTTCTCACATGTAAAGAAAAAAATTTTTTAAAGAAAAGTTAACTCTTAACTTTTTTTTTTTACAGAACTACAGTGTTTTCATTTTTTCCATGTTCCTTTATAGTTTACCTATAAATTTAATGTTACATGATGGCCTTATTGTTACACATTATTTGTTTCTTGTCCCTACTGGCTTTCCTCCCAGGCAGATTATTTCTAGTCTTTCTTCCTTCTTTCCTCAGTGAGATGTAATAGCTCATACTGTCTCTCTCTGGTACTCTAGCCTGTCCTTCACTTTCATCAGCAAATCCTTCTCATGCAAGATGGTTTCGCAGTTCAGTTCAAATGATACAAATATGGTGACTTACGCCATTACAAACTTAGGGTCTGAAATCTCCACTGGACCTGCACGTCTCCATTGTGTCCTTTACATCAGGACAGCTCCCTCTCCCATTCCCCTCGTGAGCTGTTTCAGACATTGACCACTCTCCTCAAACACCTTTGTCATCCACTCTTCTGCTGCCTGCCTTCCTGCTTTCTGACTTATCTGTATCTATGTCACTCTCATCCACTTTGTTCCAGTCACAGGGGAAGAGTGGCCACTGTTCTGTGGATGACCACCTTTTCTTCTCGTGTTCTCAGCTCTATTTTCTGCTGCTGTTAAAGACCTAACTACGTCCTCCTCCTCTCTCATCTCTCTCCAGTGGCTTTCTGTACTTTCTCTTCACCTTGTTTATAAATTTCTGTATCTTACCTACTTTAAACTTAGTAAATCAAATAAACCTTTCCTTGACTCTGCTTGAGCTACTCTTACCAGTTAATGTGGAAACCTGGAAAAACGAAAATAGCTACTGTTTAATGCTGTAGACATCTGGCATGGCTGGCCTTTGTCTTAAAAGCTTTATCCCTTGGTTTTTATGTCACTTCTCTCTGAATTCCCTCCATGTCCCTTAACATTTCTCCCCCATTTTCTTTGTAGGTTTCGTTTCTTCTTTAGAATGTAGATTTGTATCTTTAGTCCAGTCCTCATTGAACTTTCTGCTGTCATGATATCATGTATAACATATGTTGGAGACATATAAAATCTTTCTCTCTCATATTTGGTAATCCTGTTGTCTACTGGACATTTCCACTGTATGTTCCACCCATAGGTACTTCTAACAATGTATTTAAAACTCACGAGTATTGCTCTTTGGACATGTTTCTCCTTCATTCTCTGTTTCTATTCACTCTATCATTCAAGCTAAAAATACAGACATCACTCTTGACTGCCCCTCTGTCCTCTTCTCTCACATGCAGTGAATCACCAAACAGCATTTAAAAACTCTTTTCTTCCCCATTGTGATGCTTGTTTGATATGTTAAAGCCTCTACAAAATGTCTGTTTCTGATCTCTTGTTAATGAGACTGCATTTCCCACCGCCCCCAGTGTATCTGAAGAAGATGGTATACTTCACTCATTAATAACACATTATAATTATTTGCTTACTTATTTTTATCCCTGGAAAAGTATATCATTCTATAGTCAACTCTTGAACTACACAGGTTGAACTGCATGGGTCCACTTACATGTGGATTTTTTTCAGTAATAAATATAGTACTATACCGAACTGCAGGTGGTTGAATCCAAGGATGTGAAACTCATGGATATGGAGAAATATCCATACTCATGGATATGGAGGGCCAACTAAAAGTTAGACCCAGATTTGTTACCTCAAAGAGGGTCCGCACCCCAAACCCTGCGTTGTTCAAGGGTCAGCTGTAATTTTCTTGCTTGCACTACTTCATCAGTGTGCATTTCTGGATAATTGAATAGCGGTAAACAAAATGGGCTAACTGCAGGGTAATGATACCTTATACTTGGCAATATAACCGAATTCCTGCTTACCTTAACAATAGGTTTCCATTAACACTATTAGGAATTTTTTTACGGACTAAGTTCATAGGATATCTTCTCTTTGATTCAGGCAGTTCTCATGAAAGTAGCTCATGGGAAAAGAATCTTCCTTGTTCCCCTCAGGCATACTTATCTTTCTGCTGCTTTCTGAACCATCCACGAAATGACTCTGTGCCTTTAGTTACGCCAGTTTCTTCTGCTTGTTGTGCCCTTCATCTCCTCTGACAAGCAACTCTTAGATATATTCCTTGAAATCTAGCGGAAGTTACTGTTTTGCATGTAATTAATTTTACTATGTGGCCTAGGTGCTAGTTTTCTTGTCTGTAAAATGGAGATAATAGTACCTACCTTAGGGTCACAGTCAGAATCAACTGCTTCGATACCTAGAAGTACTCAGCTCTTGGCACTGATGAGTATTCAATGAATGGTAGCTGTTGCTGCTGTTAGTGTTCATTGTTTACGTGTCAGACTCTTTTAGACTTGAATTCTTAGAAGAGCAAAGTTTTTTTTTTTTTTAATGGGCTAAAATAGGTGGCGTATTTAAGAATTTTCCCCTTAAATAAACAGTTCATTACTCAGTCTTCATCATTGATTTAATGCTTCTTGTTAGTGTTTTTAAAATACAGTTAAATACTTACATTAATCTTTTAAAAATATTTCAGAATGAAGATTTGTTAAATGAAATAAAACAACTTAAGGAGGAAATAAAGAAGAAAGATGAAAAAATCCAACTATTAGAACATCAGCTTGTAAGTAGTATGTAAAGTGGAGGCTTTTCAAACTGGGCAAAGTATGTATATTTTTAATAAAACTTGAGCCAGAATTGAAATTTTATTTTATTTTTGGCTTTTAAAATTGCACTGTTCTATTATTTTTAGATTATATGCACTCTGAAAGTATGTGGTTCAGTTTTCAGTCTAAATAATAAGTTTTGAAAATAAAAAACTCAAATAGTCCATTTTCAGTTGCCTCGGTTTTGGGGATTTGAAATTTACCAATTTACATTCATGTTATTGATGAATGAAACTGGGTATTCAGTCTTAGGAATCTGTGTGGCTGTCTGATAGAGTGAAGGTTATTCTAAAAAAAGTTTCTTTTTTTCCATGGACGATGTTGAGTAGGATCTCACAGAGCCATGTTTGAATCTTTATAATTTTACAGCTGTTACAACATCACATGTTAGTTTCATATGAAAACTATGTGTGCTGTCTCTTGAACTTAGTTATAATTTAGTTTGTAAGTTAAAAGGCCAGGATAGCAAGACCATAATGGCATAACAATCACAACAGGCCAAAGAAAATTTTTGTTGGAAGTCAAAAGCATGTTTAGGCATAGCAAAGCAATTCAGCAATGTAAAAGAGTAATCTCACTCAGAATAGAAAGGATATATATATTGAACTCTGAGCCACTGGGTCAGATCAGAGATCCAGCTTACAAATAAATAGTAAGGACAGGTGGATCAGGTGTTATGATTAAGGGTATCAGAAACCTTAAGAATCTGAAAAAAAGAATATTGCAATTTGAGGGCCTACCAAAAATAAAATTAAAAAAGAAAAGATTAAGACCTAATGTTTGTATTTCAAAGCTAAAGATAAAACCCAACCAACCTAGTAGCCAATTTTGGGGGAGAAGAAAAGTCACCTTTAGGAAATTAAGCTTCCTATTTTGCAAAAATGTATTACAGAGCACAAGAAAGTTGTTGTGTCTAGTACACTTCAGAAAAAAAGGTTATGATCCTCATTTTTAGAGCTAAACACATTTTTATTTGTAAATAAAGGTACATTCTAGACCTTTAATGTATTGAAAAATATGCCACCCAGTTATCTTTGTAAAATTATTTAATAATGCACTCCAAATACTTGAGAGAGAAATTTTAAAATAACTCAAGAATAAGGAAGTAATGGTTAAAACAGAATGAATCGTGAAATGAAAACCATTGTGAGAGAGACTAGGTAGGCTAAACTTCCCAGCTACTAACGGGAGAAAACTTGATGCTCATTATTTAATCTTATGTAATTATATATCATTTGAATTAAAAATGATTCAATTAAATTAAAAATGATTTTAATTTAAAAATTTAAAATTGCTATTTTAAAAAATATTTGGATTAAATAAAACAGATTTGAGGAAAGAGATAAGGAGTATGCTAAAGAAGTCAAGTGCTGAATCATTTATCTGCAAATGGGTATCTAAAATTTTTCTTTTTTATATGCCTAGGTAAATTTAAATGTTTGTGAAATGCTTTATGAGCTTAGAATAACATATCTTGTGAAAGATAAAGTAAAAAAAAAAGAAGGTATGTAAAGTAGAAAAATACCAAGGATATCTAAAAACAGCAGAACTAAAGTGACAGGAATTAGATCAAAGGTAATAAATATAATAGTAAGTACAAATGGCCTTATCTCATGGAGAGAACTTTAGTGAGAATTTAAAGCAAAATCCATTAATTTCTTTGTATAAAGGAAATTTAGGTCAAGTAAAACAGCACAGTAATGCTAAATATAAAAGGTTGAGTGAGGCAGAATAAAGTTATTCTCACCTGAAAAACTGGAGTTGCAATATTAAAATTAGAAAAATAAATCTAATACTAAAAGAATTATGAAGAGATCATTTTATATTGATATATAATTAATAAATAAAGATAACAGCTTTTTATGGTGAGAAGTTTTACTAGTGTTCTTTTAACTTCAGTATGCTTCTTTAGAAAATAAGAAATGTTCTCTTCCTAGCTGAAATAATTATTACCTTTAACCAATTAATAGTAATTTTTAAATATCTTCTAATATCTAGTCCATATTTAGATTTCCAGTTCCTGAACTATCCTGTACATTTGTACATTACATCTAGTTATTATCTCTTAAGTCTCTTTTACTTTAGAATCATTTTTTTTTTCATTATACTGACTTATTGAAGAGGCTGGGCTAATTGTCCCGATTAGTATGTCACCTTACAGGTATCTTTTAGAAGGCTTCAGAAATAACTAAGACAATCCTAAAGAAAGAAAGGAAAATGAAGAAAGGTGAAAACATCACTCTTTAGCATTATGTACTTTGAAATTCTCTGTACTGGATATATTAAATTGTGATGGGCCTTTATTTCAGAAAGGCCCATCACCTATCTTCAGTACAGTTGTGGAACTCTAAAAAGTCTCTTATTCAGCTCAAGAGAATGTAAAAAGATATAAAAGGTAACAGCAGTTCTCAGATTGCCAGAATTAAAATTGCCTCTTTACAGTTTTTTTTTTTCTTTCCTTACATCCCTAAATTGCTTTTCTTGTAACAGCAAAATGTCATTAGAGGAGCCATAGACTAGGAGTTAGAGGACTTACCTTGTCCTCAGTGTTAATTAGCTGAATGACATTGGCTGTTGCCATCACTCTGGTGCTTTCTTTATCAAAAACATGAAAAATTTTCTAGGTGATTTCAAAGTCCCTTTCAGTTTCTAGCTTTCTGTTCTTTTTATCTTTTATATGTACTCAACTCTAACCTATGTTTGCATGCAAACTGTAAGAAAAATAAAGTGACAATAGACTGTGTTAAGTTCATATTTTATGTGAAATGTGCAGATACAAAATTAGATTTCAGTTCTCCAAGAATTTAGCTGAAAGATAATAGAGGCATGACTATTTAAACCTTATTCCAAAATGCTAAGAATGCCCGTTTATTTTCACCTTAGTATACTAGTTAAATAATACTAGTCTGCCTTTCTAAAAGTTACCTGTAAGATGAGATACTAATTATACTAGTTAAGTTATATACATTTGCTCATTGAATCCTCTTAATAATCTTACAAAATTACTAGTGTACAGTTTTCTTTATGGGGGTATAGAAGGTGGAATTCAGCTTAAGTAGACTAGTAATGTAATATATTTGAGAAGCCATGAGCAACTTGAAGCTGCACGGACCTGGGTTCAGATCCTGGCTCTGAACCTTAGTAGCCATATTCTCTTAGGGAAGTTACCTAATTTCTCTTTAACCTCTTCTATATGTGGGGCTAATAAAAATAATACTGACTAGAAAGGTTTGTGATAGCTAAATGAACTATGTATGTAAACTCCCTAATGCTACACTAGGCCCATGGGTGCATGAGACATAATAATTGTTATTTGACGATTTGCTTCAAATTACCCAGCTAGTAAATCAGTACACACCTAATGATGTCTTAAGTTTCAAGTAAAATCCCTAACTGAAAGTGACTTAAAAATAAGAACATTTATAAACCCAAATAACAAAGTGTATTGGTCCTATCCATTTCCATGGTTTCTTAATTGGTCATTTAGGTAACGGTAAAGTTCTAGGGTAGCTTTTCTGGAATCCTCTTGGCTGTCCCTTCGTGGATACAAGATGTCTGCTATAGCTCTGTGTGTCACATACTTGCACAGTAGTCCCCAAAGATGGGAAAAGGGCCTGTTTTCTGTAGCATACTTTTTTTAAAAAATTAAGAATATTTCCTTAGAAATAACCCAGACGTGTCTCATGTTTTATTGGCTAGATTTGGGTTCTTTGTTCCTTAACTATTGAGAAATGGGATTAATCAGGTTGGTTCAGACTAATCAAAATCTGTCATTGGGTCAAGAGATAGGATACACACTTCCCTGAATATGGGACCACAGAGAAGGTGAGCATCTGAACAGAATCTGTCAGCAATAAAGAATGCACATGGAGAGTGAATGATTTGGGTAGTTGTTTTCTATCTATTGAAATGTCACTAAAAACCAGATTTTCTGAATTATGGAAAATTCAAATATTTGCTGATTATTTTCTTCAAATGTTAGCACATAGCCATAGAAAGGAAATTATTTCTGGAATTGGTAGCAGTCAGGATAGAATAATTAATGTGCTTACATTAAGATAAATGTTCTATATTATCTTTTTTCTTTACATACCTCCCATATATGTTAAAAGTTAAGTCCTATTATATTGAATTCCAAGAGACTAAGTTGATCTGCTTATATGTTGAATTTTGTTTCAATGACTGTCCCATTTTTTGGAATGGGAAGTATGTGTGTACTCCAAGGAATGGAAACGTGTGTACAATAGATTTTTGGTTTTGATTAGATTTTATTTCGATTATGGAAATTGGGATGATTTGATTGCAATTAGGAAAAAAATTTGAATATTGGTAAGTATTGTAAAAATAGAAACTTACAATTTTAACTTGATGCAATAGTCAAGAATTTGCTATGTAGGTTTTCCTACAAGAAAATATATTTACCTACAGTGGGATTATTTGACAAATAACATGGTTAAATTCCAGCTTCAGACTAAGGAGGAATTCTCATTATCTAGCTTTTCATTTTTTTAAAAAAAAATTGGTATTTATTTGAGAGATCATAATTTACACAATAGGTACATTACTTTGTGTTGTGTAAATGACTAAGTGAGTGTGCTCTGAGTGAAGTCATGTGAAGAGGATTCATTTATGAACTGAGATGGTCAGACAGACCTTGTCCAAGGGCAGAGATCCTTCAGAATATTCCAGTTCAGTAGAGTCCACACATCATGAAAGGGGCTTTTAAAAGCATTTCATGGATGAAGAGGCAGCCTTACTTGTGCGCTGGTGATATTTAATATCTAATAGAGTCCATCAAAAATAAATTTAAGAAACTGTGCTGCAGTGACTGTAGTAACATAATAGTTTAGGGAAATATTTGAGGTTTTGCAATTATATTATTTACTATATATTGCTGTATATATTCTACATCTATACACACGTATCTTTAGATATATATACACACACATACATCTATATCTGTATCTATATCTTTATCTATATCTATCATGGATAGTGTATTTTATGGGCAGTGTAAGAGATCGCCAAGGGTAATTTTGACCATTTAAAATTTTAGCCTTACAGGGTGACTCTAAAACCTAATCTGTGAATGAGATGGAGCCTACTTAATAGACACAGATGTTTGCTTTTTTTTTTCAGCTCTCTAAGACCCTGATTACTTTGTTTGTATGTATATGTGTATATGGAGGATTACACCAGTGTTGAAATTTGTGTTTTTGTGCAGGCAACTCGGTGTAACTGCCACCAAAAATCTAAAGAAGAAAAATGCACATATGCTGATAAATATACCCAAACACCCTGGAGAAGAATTCCTGTAAGTAACACACGTTCTTACCCTCTTTTCTTGTCACTTACTATTTTGATGTTTTTGTTCTACTCTTTTTTACTCTAGTAATTTTGAATCTGCCATGGCTGTTAATTTTTTTTTTTAGATAATTTGTTTTTTCTTGTCTCTTAGGTGTTTGTGTACTTTCTAAAGCTTCTCTTCTGTGTCATATAAATGAATGTGCATTTAATAGCTTTTCCATTCTGCATACTGTAGGTCCTTTTATTTGAGTGTCTAGTCTCCCTCTCATTGCATGTATTTTTGAGAGTAGTATTTCCCCATGCCCTAAAAGAAAAGGAAGTTCAGAACGCAGTCTTCCCTCTTTAGCAACATATGGCTCTGAAAATATATGATGTAGCATATTCTTTTTACTTGTTGAGACTCTTCAAATATATTATTGTAGTTATTCAAATAAATGCTGAGATACAGACTGTAAAGGTTATATTTTAGGTGTAGTTAGGATAAGGAACAGTGTCTCCTGAACAATAGAAAATAATCGTGCATTCTGTGCTTCTTTGTTGTTTTTCAAAACTACTACATCTCAAAACATATTTAGTGCTAAAAATACACTTTCTGAACTCAGTTCAGGATGTACCTGAGCCAGAGAATCACCATGGCCTTCAGTCATCATTATCCTATGGTGCCAAGTAATAGCTATTTCTTGGTAGGAGAATGCCTCATAAGCCAGCCTTGACTTTTCTTTTGCTTTATTTTAAGCAGTGGAATCTTAGTAATACAAATGAACAGGAAATTATAATGGTTAATGCAATCAACAATCCGATTTTTAAAACTTAGCAATGGGTCTTTAAAGTTTATAAAATACTTCTTTTAAAGTAATAAGTAGTTATTTTTTGTGTGCTCTGTATAAAGTATGATGCCAATAATTAACTTATTCAACAAAAGTTTAGTGACCCTCTCCCCTCTCATCAGTTATTAGACTCTTGAAGTAGAAGTGAGAAATTGAGAAAGAAAATACATGGACGAGTAAGGATTCCTCCATTAGCAAGTGCTTATTAAAGGAGCTGGTGATGTGATATAAAGTGCAGAAAGTTCTGTAAGTCTGAAAGGTTTGGGAAAGCCTGGGTGAAAGAATCGAGCTTGGTGATGAAGGTGAAGGTAGTAGTTGAATCACAGAAAACAAAAAACGTCCATAGACAGAGATGAGTTCCAGTTCTCTTCATCAGCATTCTTTCCATAGAATTTTCTGTGCTATCCAGTGCAGTAGCCACTAACTACACCTGACTATTGAATACTTGAAAATGGGTTAGTGTGACCGCAGAAGAGAGTTTTAAATAATATTAATTGTAATGAATTTAAATGTAAATAGCTACATATGACTAGTGTATACCGTATTAGACAAAGCA